>NC_037646.1:4546546-4858630 GCF_003254395.2 Apis mellifera
GTGGAACCATTTTTTTTAAATGCATAAGCACATTAAACGGTGTACTCTCTCTTTCTCTCTGAACGATTAAAATCTTCCTTCGCTTTGAAACTTGAAACTGAGCTACGGAGAGATGAAAGTACGTGTTTCTTTTTTCACTCCGCTTCCGTTTTAATTGAAGATGTGAAATCGTTTTTAAAGAGCTGTCACGTACACGCGCGATCCGTGTGCTTAATTAAACACAACGTAAAATGTAATCCGGTCAAAAGTAATTTACGAAGAAAAAAAAAAAAATTAACAATATTTCATGTGATCAGACGTTAAAAAGTAGGGAGAGAGGATTAAATTTCCGGAAAATTTTAATACAATTGTTAAAAATCTTGTTGTCCAGCAACTCAAAGATTTAATATTCGTCTTAAGTCGAAATTCCCAAGTATTTTGAATATTCTCGAACAACTTTTAGTTAACTAATTGCGTGAAAAGTATCTTTAATATTGTGATATAACTAATGTAATCACTAAGGATTCATTCAAATTCATTTCTCTCTTTTCTTCTTCTTTTTTTACACCTCGAATCTTGTTGTCCAGCAACTCAAAGATTTAATATTCGTCTTAAATCAAAATTCCCAAGTATTTTGGATACTCTTGAACAACTTTTAATTAACTAGTTGCGTGAAAAGTATCTTTAATACTGTGATATAACTAATATAATCGCTATTCAATTGGATTCATTCAAATTTATTTCTCTTTCTTTCTTCTTTTTTTACGCCTCGAATATTCTATTTCAATCGAATCTCAAAACTTTATTTGAAATATTTATAAATAAACAAAATTGGGCCAGCAACGAAGCATCGAAACTGCAATATCCTCGACACTGTTTTTCATTTTCTTCCTGTGTGCTTTGCACGGAACAGGGAGAGGCGGATGAGCGAGCGCAAATTGCGATTTCCGTTTCTTGCGACGAGGGGACCGCCTCCCTCCCTCCCTCGCCTCACCCTCCGGGGTGGAAGCGGGGGCGTGAATTTTTTACCGATGGAACCGATACACGTGGATCGATAACGAAATCACGGGCGTGATAAGGGGGAGCAAGAGAGGGCGAGTTACGAAGGTTTATTGCCGTTTAATAGCCGGGCAATTAATTTACACTCGATGGTCGTTAGCCACGTCCTAGGAGGAATATTAACTTCAGACACTCTTGATACATGCACGTCCCGCCAGACATGATGAAAGACGCGCAATCTGCCGCCACATTAATGCTACTGTCAGATGGCCAGGTGCCGCTTGACCCGTGTAAATCGATCTCGGACTAAATTGCATCGTTAGCCACTCCATCGCGCAACTGCGTTTCGCAGAACGGATCATTTCGCTCGATTTATCCCCGTGATATTATAGTTTACCCGTTGTCATGTTGCTACGCGAGGTTATAACGACGACGCGAGGAGAATGGAACTCGATAGGCGTTGCCCCCTCCTTTTTTTCCTTTCCTTTTTTTTTTTTCGCGAAATACAGCGGTAAACGGTTAACCGCCACGCGGACAATGGAGGTTTATCGATTTAACAGTGAAATTTATCGTGTTGATGATTGCGTTGATAGTGCGAATGTACTTTTTTTTTTTTAATCGGGTTGGTAACAGGAGAAGGTTTGTTTGTGCTATTGCGCATTCGAATGGAATTGGTGGAGAAAGATTGAAATTGTCTTCTTGCGTCAGCAGATGTAACGAGATCGTGTTAATAAATTCTATTGTACGATTGTGAGTGATGTTTTATGGTTATGATGATCATTAAGGAAATATATAGAGTAAGAATTTTACATTATACATTATTATTATTCGTACAATCTTATTTTCACGAATCTTGGTTATGAGGTATACATATAGCTATCTGTTTAAATATTTTAAAAAATGAATAATTTTTACTTGATAACGATTAATAACGATTCACTGTACATTTGTTTCCAGAATGAAAGAGCAAAAGAACATTGGTCGTGTCGTATAACTTTTGCAAGCTTGAAAAGGTTTTAAAGTAAAACGAGACGAGATTGTTCGGCCGATACTTTGGTCGAATAGTTTGCATGTTTTGAATCGAGGATGGGATTGCGTTAAAGAAAAAAAAAAAGGAAAGAAAAGAAAATGGATCGGGCAGCGGGAAATTAGTAGCCATTCAAGCCGAGTTGGCACGTCATCCTCTTCGAGCCAATTGAAACGAATTATCGCGTGAACTTCCAATTGGAAATTCAAACCGGTGCTCAAGCAGGTTTTAACTTCCGTGTACTGTTCGTAGATTTCCCATCACGTAAGCCGGGCCGTAATTGAAAGGTTAAATGTACTGCCTGCAAAAAAAAAAAAAGAGGAAGAAAAATGGAGATCTCTATCTCTTTGTGCTTTGTCTTATCGATTATAAAGTTGTGCAGATGCTCTTGAAGATTCTTGAAGCTCGTCGAGATCGGATTATGGATGATTTCTTTTTTTTTTCTCCTTTGATTCTTTCTTCTCCCGCGATTTCTCTTTGTATTTCAAATTGTTTTTATCAATCTTCCGAATTTACATCTCGATTCATCATATAAAGATTGATTTTGTTAAGATGATTTAGGATTCGATTGATAAAAGATAAAAATATCATTGATAAATATTATTAATTGTCATGTATGCTTTCAACATTTTTTCAATAATCATTAGAAATCAAATGAATAATTTTTTCTCTTTTCTATGTACAAAAATTTTCGACGATTCAAATTCAGTCTCGAACTCGTTCGATTCACTCTTTTTTGCGAGAAAAAGAAATAACGAAAATACCAATGTAATTGCAATGAATGGGAAATAACAATGTATCCTTCTTTCTGGAAAATTTTTATATACGATTATGTTCTTGACCTGCAAATCGTTCAAAATTGTTCATACATGGAGGAAAAAGAATTCCTCCAGACTCGAGACTGTCATTGCTCTCTCACAATACACTTCTCCACGTTATTTTGCCGTAAAATATTCTCGATATCGGGGGGAGGGATGGCTCACCTCTTCACGGTTACTCTCTACTCGCTCAAATATTATTTCGAAACATCTACGTTGAATGTGAGTAGATTGAATCATGGCGACTTTCTTCCTGCACTTTTCTGCGTTTTACTACGACGTTTTCCTTCTCGAATATCGAATAACATTCGAGCTTCTTTTTGAATGGCACTGACGAGAGTTTCCGATTGCTGTTTCCTCAATTAAATTGATACTGTTCTTGGTCTTATTCAGAATTTTTCTTTTTATTTTTTTCTTCCCTTTCGAGAACTTCCTTTCGAAAATAGATCAAATATAGAGAGAATTCGAAAATTTTGGTAGATTTGGCACGATAGAATTGGATTGGAGTTAAAATGTCAGGGAAAAATACGAACCGTGATTAAATATAATTTTTTTTATAACATTTGTTCAAAGAATCGATGATTCAGTTGATTCGTAAACTGAAGATTAATTTCCAATTATTACTTTGACGAATATGACTAAGAGAAATAAATTGAAATTTCTTTTAAATATTGTGATGGATAGTTTATCTTCGATATTTTGTCAATTTTTGTGCGTTCTGTATGTTTAATCTCCTTGAATGTATTTCGCAATCTATGATGCAATTGGATATTGGATAAATGTAAAGATTACGAACTTTGTTTGATATTTCAAGCGCATATGTATAGATTAAAAAGAATAACGTATCTATACGTGTAATATTGTGACAAATTAAAATACGTTGAACAAAAATAATAAATTCAAATAAATACATTTGGCTCTCTCTTCGTGCAATAGATGCACACCATGAAAAAAGAAACGTGGAAAAATGGACCATGTAAAATAGAAAGCAAACACAGTTACTGCACGGTACATTGAGGAAAAAAAAAAAAAAATAGATTTAAAATGCTCGTGCAGGATACGCGTGATTTTCGCGACACTTCCTGCGAATTAATTAATATGTAAAATGTTTGTGCAACCGTGTTAAAGTAAGTAAAGCGTGTAAAAAAAAATAAATAAATAAATAAAACGCGTTTGAATAAAAATTCCATTTTTTTCATAGAAATTTCTTTCTCTAACGTGTAATTTATATTTATTGTGTGTGGATTTTTCTTTTTCATCTCACGAAACATGGTAACAAAAATAAGGAAATCTGTTGGAGGGCATGTATATTCAGATTACGAATTACATCCAGCTCCCAAGAAATTTCTTTTACAAGCGCTTCTAAGAAAAGAATTATGAAAACAGTTGAATTTAAATTGCATAACTATGCGTACAACTTAAAACTTTCCTTTTTTTTTTTTCTCACTTTTTCTCCATCCTTCTGCGAGGTCCAATAAAAAGTTAAAATCATATTTCAATGACCTACATGCAAAGAGGTTTAGAGCGAGTGTAAAAGACTTCCAGAAAGTATTTGGAAGATTATTCCAAGCAGAAAATGTCACATGAACATAGATCTTGTCCTCGGTACTTAGATAGTTGCTTAAAGTTTTAATGCCCTTATTTAAAGATCAGGAATTTCTTTCGTTACCTGTATTCAAGCTTAAATGAAAGCTTAAACTCGTTGTACACGAGTTGGAATTTCATGTTCCTCTACTTTTTTCTACTTCTTTCACTCAAATATTATATCGTCCTTAAAAATTATAATTATAATTATTCGATATTCATTACCTAAAATAAATATCCTTTATTAAATGTTAATAGGATTATTCGATTTCAAGTTTATAGTATTCAAATTCGATCATTCTCGAAATCTTGGAACACTTATAAGAGTTATACTTTTGATTCTTGATTCTTTCCAATGATAAAAATTTCCACTCAACGCCTAAGTTTTAAATCTTCTTTCATATTTCTTTATCTTCTTCTTCTTTTCACTCAAAACTCAAAATTTTGCAATTGCAGTGTACACGTTCCCTCCCATCACTTGCGACTATCGGCCAATCTTCCGGATAAAATATACCTTCCAACGGATACGGTGGTGGCCGGTTATTTATTTTTCGAGTAACAGTAATTTTTCAAACGCGTAGCAAGGCCGTCGGATAAACGCGCCAGCCTGTTTTTGACGCGGAAAGAAAAATACGACGTCGGCCTCGGACGTTTCTCGAGATCCACTCCAAGGAAACGGCGATAAGGATCTCGCAATTGATTTTTCTTCATCGGCGGAGTGGAGAGGATCCCGCTGTTTCGCCGTTTGCACCCCCATCGACGATGATGGCCTCGGGTTTTGAGGGTGGCGGATATCGGCCAATTCGGTGGCTGAGCCATTCTCTCGTTAGAATCTTGTTAGCAAATCGGTTTGAGTGTCGTTAGTCGGCCAGATATCTGAATCTATAATGATTAGATACGAGCAAGTGGGTTCGCGAGTTTCTCCTTCGCCGTGCATTGATTCGGCGAATCCGATGTTCGAGTTTTATTACAATGCTCCCCTTGGATCGTGGAAGTTAGTCGGTAATTGGATGATAGATAACAATGTGTTTGTTCTTTTCCAGGAAGATTGTGAAGAGGTTTGGCGAGAGTTAATGAGGGTTTGATAATTGAGAGCGAATTTACCGTGGAATTTATATAACTAGGTTATTATTATGCTTATATTTATATTTGTGCGTATATATATATTTCAGTTCTCAATGAGAATGCTCATAAGAGCATCGAATTAAAATATTAAATTGGAAATTCATATTTAAAAGCTCACTTATCTCGTTATCATAAATTTTGAATAATTTTTTAATGATATATTTGTGTTGTGTTTTTCAGTCATTGAGAATCGTTCATATTTCTCAAGCAAGAAGAAGTATTTCATGTTTTAATTAAATATAGACACGTTATTGTCAGATATATAATAATAGAATGATTGTGTGGAGACAGAGGCAGTCACGATATCATACTTTTATTTGTTTAATTTAATCTGAATCCATCTTAATCGATAATGCAATGATTATCCTCGCTAATCCCCACTCTGTCACGAGTAATGCGATTCGTCTTCGTCGGATCAGAAGCATAATCCGCGTGACGAGGCTCGATATTATATTATGAAGGAAACCAGATGGACAGAGAGGTTATATACATATATATATCTTCACGAGCGGATCGAGAAAGATCGATAAATCGGCCGGTCGCGCTTGAAACTTCCAAATTGGCCGAACTTGAATTTTACGATTTTATAGGAAACGCGTATGTCGAGATATCGAGCGTAACGTTTCCTCGATTTTCCTTTGCACTTCGTTTGAGAAATAGATCCGCCTGGCGAACGATGCAATTATCGGGATTGTTTAAAAGGGGCGCCATTTCACTCAGTGCCAAATTGCTGGCGTTATAAAACATGGAAATTCGAAGATCGCATAAGTTTTCCGCTCCAACTTGTACTGTAATCGGTTCGAAAGTGTTGAGAGGGTTCGTGAAAATTTCAAATTTATTCACTGGCCCGGAAATTGGTAGGAATTTGTAGGAATTTTAATATTTAATTTATTTACATTCAAGTAATATCGATTATTAAATAAAATTGTAAGATCGGTGGATGTATAATAATTTTATTTCAAGATTAAAAGAAACTTATCGTTCAATTATGTAATTGCAAATGAAATATTTTCAAATTCGAATGAATCAATCGTTTCTTTCTTAATTTAATCGATTAGTGTGAGAAAATGACTCGAAAATTTTAATTTTTATTCGACATTTGATAATTTACGAATTTTCTCTCGATACTATTGAATAATTCTGAAATGCAACTCCGCTTGAAGCAATAAAAATCATCGAATAAATAAAGTCTTTGCAATAAATGAATTTAATTTCAAGCATGCGCGTAACGCGATATTCTAAATTAATCAAAAATCAGAGATCAGGCAAAACAAATCGTTTCCATCGAGGAAAAAGACGATACGATCTCTCACGAAAAAGAAAAAAGAAAACATATATAGAAGAAGAATAAAAAGACGGGCAGAGCAATCGTGAAGAGATATTAATTAAACAGGAAAAAAGAAAGACAGAGAGAAATTATCTCAATTAAAACCATGTTTAAATAAAAATCTTTGAAATTGAAAGGAATAAACTCGTGGAAGAGAAGTTGCAAGTCCAACATTGGTTAAAAGAGTGAAGGAATAATATGGAACGCAGTGGGGAAAAATCCATTTCGATGGAAGATATCGCTTGAAGGAATTATTAAAATGGACAGGCTATAGGATATAGGGAAAAGGTTCGACTTGTATATCTTAAGGAAAGGATGAGCGCAGATACGTGGCGATATATCTCGAAGATTACGTGAATACATTGGCGGCGACATGGACGACAAGTAGACATATTGAAATATGTCAAACCTGCTGGATCGAAACGCACATTGTACAAAGTAAATTTTCAATAATGTCGGCTTAAGGAAGCTTCACTTAGCTTTCGATGAAAGGTAGGGTCAGCCTGGCAGACACGGTTAGATTATAGAGATGAAGTTCGTCTCGATAATTTATATATATATTTTTGGATAAATTGTTTTATTATATCGATCGTGGAAAGATCATGTAAAATTGATTAAATGTTTGAAGGAAGTAGAAGATTTATATTGGCGATTATTTTGCAAAATACTCACGACGAAGGATCTTGCTGGCGGCCATAAGAGATCTCGGTGTGCTATTCTAAAGTTAATGAGAAAGTTTTTAGATGTTATGGATGTTTTTACGAAAACGATTCATGAAGAGAAATGGAACTTAAATAGAAATTATTTCTTCGTTTCTCTTTAAGAGCAATTTAAATCTCTATAAAGATTTACTAAGACTACTTTATGGTAAAAGTACAATTCCAAGAAAAATTGCAAATTATAAATATATTATATTCTCTTAATTCTCCACAAGCAATCGTCGAGGGAAGAAAAGTTCCATTGTTAAATTTCTTCCAAAGAAACTTTCATTTTTATTCCAGAAAGTTTCAAACGTTTCATTTAATGATCGCTTTATTTACCAGTTTATTTAATATTTTATCATTTAAATGTTACAGGAATTGTTTTTAATGTCTACTTTCTTTTTTTCATATGCATATTAATTTTAACTAATTTAAATTTTTCTACAAACAGCGAACAACAGCGATTAATATATTAACATATCGAATTTTTCCTGCTTTATCGTTAATTTCATGGCTGTTAACCATTGTTGAATTGTTAATACGATTTCGAGAGACTTCTCTAGCGCTGTGTACGGTTTCAAGATAAATACCGTTTGAAATAACACGTAAGCTATCGATTTCATAAAATAACATTAGCGGGAAAGCTTTGTATATTTTTCTCCTAGAATATAATGAAAAGAAGTTTAAAGAGAAGAATCTTTCTTCGAAATATTTTTGCGGCCAATATTTTCATTGTAAATTCATCATGTAGGAAAATTCAGTGCAAGGAAAAACATCTTATTTAGAAACACATCTTATAAATAAATTTACGTTGTTTACTCCTTGAAATTGATTTTTGAAAAGGATATTAAGAATAAATATATATTTATTTATTAAAATTGTATATTAATAATTTAGAAAATATCTCGTTCGTAAATGACAAAGAATTAAAATATAAATATACAATTTTATATTTACAAGTGAAAAAAAATCAAACGTTTTTTCAGACAACGTTTCATCACACACGTCCCCTTTAATTTCTAATTCTCTCTTCAACTATCGAAATAATTAATCATATCAAAGTTCGTTCGATTATCATACGAAACAGCTATTAAATTCATTGCTCTTTCAGCAACTTCCTCTTCTCTTCTCGTTAGATTAATAGCGTTATTACTTTCGAATTAATCCCCCGCGAATAATGCTCGGCAACGATTAAAACTTTAAAGGCAATTGTGCATCCTTTTTCTTTATTTCGAAAATTGAATTTATCAAATTCTGACACGCAATTTAGCCCGGTTAAATTGATTTATCATCGGGCGCCGTGAAATACCGATACCCACCCGATTTTATGATGCTTTAACCCGGTGATTTTGCTTACATCGGGCTCAGATTGACGGACGGTTGAAAAATAATGGAAAAGTTTTTACCTATCTTTGTTTAAAAAAATAAACGTTTGGTAAATGGTCGAGATTATTTTTCGCGAAATTGCCACGGATACGGAAGGAAATATTTACCAGGAAAGAGGACAGAGAACGATGCGCATCGATGGGCTCGAAAAGGGGATGAAAGAAAAGAGGGGGAGGAAAAAAGTTTCATTTACACGGAAAAAAAAAAAAAAGGAAAAAAGAAAAATACGATGAATGGCGAGTTGGAAAAATTACTTTCGATTCGAATTATAACGTTTGGTACGTTTATGGTGATAACAGATGGACCCCTCCCTCCTTTATATTTTTTCAACCTTTACATTTAAAGTTCTTCCAGTAAAGAGAAATTTGCATAAAAAAGAGATCGTGTCTCCGGTTTTAAAGGGGGCTCTGTGTTATTTTACACTTTACGCGGCACTGTTTTACTCATTTCAAAATTTGCATTCGCCGACTTTATTCTCACCTCGGCTATGAACGATAAATATAAACGTTAATGCGGCAAGATGAAAGTGGATATTGTCTTTCGTTGACCGAGTTTCTCTCGTTCCCCTGTTTTAAATGTAAAATCGTTCTAGTTTTCTGAAACGGCGCAACGAGTTAATCGAGAGAATTTTGAAAAATAAAATGTTTTCGTTTCATTATATCGAATAATCTATCTATCTCCTTTTCTATCTATATTAAACTTAACCATCCCCCCCAGTTTCTCGTTGGAGTGGTATCAATTAAAATTTCTGAACGATGTCCTCGAAATTAAAGGAAATTCACGTTCACGAAGATTTTAACGACCAGCAAAATATGTTTGCAGAAAAATTTTCCAAAAGCAGGAAGAGAGCAAATATCATCGAACGCCAATTTAAATAAACGTAATATAACCCACTATATAACCCGCCATTTCTCGAATTGAAAATCGAGTCGAAGAATTAAACATTTTCTCCACTCCACAATTATCATTCCAAGCATATCCGATTCGTTCCTCTTCTAGTGTTCCCGAAAACTGGGTTCCCTCCGACATAATTGGCCCAAGTTTGCCGGGAAACATCGGACAATCCGAATTTAAGCTTGCCTGATCCCTGTAATAAACTTACGCTCGCATTCGTCACCGTGGCGCACGAGCCGTGGCGAAGGGTTAGGGTATTACCATAAGGGCGGCGCGAGGTATTTGTCTACGATGTGTAAACTGTGGATCGCGGTATGTGCTCGATGATCAACCACCCTTCTGAAAGTCTAATAGGTCTTTGTCGTTGCAGGTAGCCGGTTGCCAATGGCGACCGGATAGACACGAACGCCGCAGTTCCTTCATCCTCTGCCTACTCGAATTCGGTCTAGCTGTAGCGCATAGGAATGTTAGCGTGTCTCTGGTTTACCCTAGAATTCCCTTCCTCTCAACTGACAATGGGATTCGCTCGTATTATTCACCGGCTATCATCGAATCGAGCATCTTCTTTCTTTTCGAGTAGTTGTCGTGTCAAAAAGTTTCCAAATAGTTTGTTCAAGTTTGATTTTCGATCGAGTAGTTTAGATATATTGCCAAGGTAATATTTGAATTTTTCTTGTATCTTTGATTTTAATGAGTATCGAGTTTTATTGAGTGTAAATCAAAGATGGGAAATATGGAAAATCAAAGAATATGCAATTGAAAATATTTCAATTTTTTTACTAGAACAGTAATTAAAATCGTGTAGATTTTAAAATATATATATTTTATGGCTTGATAATGTTTCATTATATGAAGAATAGAATCATTGTATATCTTTCATAATTACGTATTTGGAAATTGAAATATATTCAAAAAAAAAAAAAAAAAAAAGTAAACACGTTGATGCTTTTGACGATATCGAAATTGATAACCAAGGGAAAAGAATTCTTTATTCTTCTTTTTCTTTTGTGATATTCGCATCTAGTCCATCTATATTAAAATTTTTATAAATTGAAATTGCTCTCAGATCTCAGGTCCCTGGAATTACGTATGTTACTTAAAGGCAAAAGTCTGTTTATCACAACCATTAATAACGTTCCGTGCTGTTCTCCTCAATTCCGAGAAGTTCCATTGTGTTCAAGAATTAATGTTTGATAGTAGGTCACTGATTGTTCGGATGAAAAGTGATTGCGAATTCAAAAAGAGACTTCCAAGAAATTGAGATGCTTCCTTCTTCCAAGATTCAGATGCTTTTAGAGATCGTGCCTTTTTGGTAAGACATGTCAGTTTAATCTTTCTTTATGAAAAGAATTTGTAAGAAAGTTTTGTTGTATGAAATTTTAATATCTGCTAATTATTATTATTAGAATATAAGTATAAAATATATATACTTCTTTTTATGGTGTCAAATCCATATAAAGTTATTTCTAAATTCTTTCTATGGAAAGGCTCTTTTTGTACAAATATTTGGAAGGAAAATTACCAATGTTATCGGAAGGAATATAAAGTTTTAATTATTAAATATGCGTTATAATTTAATAACTCACGATTCTAATAAGAAAATAAATTACACAGTTTCTATACAGAAGAACAGATTAATGCTCGCAATATGTTTTCAACGTTTTACTTATAAATTGCAATAAATGCTCACAATTACGTTTGTTCAAACGGCAAATTGCCAAAATTTTCATTGTACACTGGCAAATATCGAAACATATCGGCCACACGTGTTAGCCAGTGTAACCATTGCATTATTTCTTTTTCGCGTGGCGTGTAATTAACCTACTCAGTCGCTGCATTCATTGATAAATGAAAGCCATTTCTGTTTGCAAAACTAGCATTATTCAAAGTGCGCATTGTACCAGACGCTTGCCAAACTTCCAAGCAAATTCACGTTTTACATATTGTTCTATTTAAAATACGTTGTGCGTGTATCTTTTTTTTTTTTCCTTTTCTTTTCGAAAACGCAACAATAAATTAAGCTCAACGAGTGTACAGCATATTAACCGTACTTTAGACTTGTCGAATCGTTTATATCAGGGTTTTGCGATAAAATGAAAATTCGTATATATTTATATGTTATTTATATTCAGAAATATTTGATGTTTTAAAAATTTTTATTCAGAATTGATCATTGTTGAAGAGAGGAAGACAATGAATTTTATATTTCGATTGTGTAAAAACGAATGGTGTAAAATATATAAAGTTATTTAGGTAAAAAATCGAGCAATATTATATTTTTTTATTCTTCAATTTTAATGTATCCACAAAAATCATTGCAGTGATGATAAAAACAAGATAGATCCGATTATGATATTATGAATTCGAGTAATATTATATTATAGAAATTGCATATTGTAATATAATATCGAAATATTCGTATATTTTCCTCGTGATTAATAATTTATTTGCATGTTTGATTAACAATTGGAAAAAGTAATCGTATCAAGTTTACATATTATATTTAAACAGGCAAAAATTAATACATACAATAATTCAAAAGTATACAAATTCACGAAAGCTAATACAATTTGCTATTTTCTTCCATTCAGAAACAATTCAACCTCGTCTTCGTGGACCAAACAAATTATCTCAAACGTATCATAACACGATAAAGAACCAAGTCACGCAGAAAAGAAAATATAATTAATTTACAGAGAGACAAAAATCCAAAAATAATCCTTTAGAAATCTTCAGAGAATAATTCAAAGCGAAGACTAACAATCACATTCTCTCTACATCCGCAACCTTTCCACCTTTTTGTCTAAAAATCCGATTGATTATCAAAGCTCTCCAACGGAATTGAAGAATTGAAACAAAGAGAGAGAGAGAGAGACAAAGTTCTTGGATGAATAACAAAAAAGATCATTCATCCAACGAACACTGCGAAAGAAAGCAACGCGAGTGGAAATCTCCGATTGCTAATGAGAAGACTCCACAGTTTTTCCACGGTTAACACGAGCATTTAGGATCGGTTAACCTTAGACACTTTGGGATCTTGGTGTTGGATCTTCTTTAGAAAGCGAAGATGGAAGAATTTTGCATTGAAATTCAAATAAAGTGGCGGCACAACGATATTCAAGCTCGTTGCTGGGCCACTGCCTTCACCAACGATTTACCATGAATCTGTCCTGTACTCGAGCTCGTATTAACTGCGCGAAACATAAAGAGAGAGAGAAGGGTTGAATGGAGAACAAATGGATGGTTGCTCGTTGAATACGGTTGAATATCCTTAGACCCTTGACTGATCGCGCGACCAAAGAAATAAGGACTTTCGTTAAAACATTTCAATGGCAATTACATCTTTGTGATTATTAAACCGAACGAAAGAGGGAACGCATTGAGTGCGGTGGAAACGATGAATTAAGAAATCAAATTAAATGTGGAATCGTAAATCTATGTTAAGATTGATTTTATCAGAATATTATTAATAAGGTACGTGGTTCATTACGTTTCAGTATATTGAAATATTTTATAAGAAATTTAAGAAGTTTCTATAATTTTATTTTTATTACATTTATTTTCGGTTTGTAATGTGATTACTTTCAAGAAAATTAAACGAAGAATTTCTATGAGAGCATTTACTATGTTTCAAATTTATCCGGCCAATTGATTTCACTTTGAAGTACGTTTTTCCACTGCGAGAAGTATTCATGAAGAGTTCGAAACTTTCGCGTTTAGATTCGAGTCTGGTTAAAATTTAAAGGTACCGTTTCGTTTCTTCGAGCTGTTAGATTAGCCAAAAGTATTCCCTTTTCGATTTTTAATCTAATCTACTACGAATTTCTTAATCATTTAAAGATAGTCTTCATATGTATGTCCTATAATTATTAACACGAATCATTTTCAGATTCAGTCCTTGTCCATCACACTTGACAGAATTTGACACAAATAAATAAACGAATGCAAGAAACTTGAAAAAATATCTAAGACTTTATCACGATTTCAAAAAGCGATTTATCAAATCCAATAGTTATCAAATAGTTTCGAATCTGAAAATGTTCAGAAAATGTTGGAGGCCTTCTTTCCCTAGTGTTCCCTAGTACAAACGGGACGAGTTGCCGGATATAATGCTAACAACCGATGAAACGGACCATTACCAGACCACGATCCACTTTTTTTTCTCCCTTTGCCGAAAGAAAAGCGCATCCTGTGCACAGGTATTCCGCCACAACTTCGATCATACTCTACTCCGGAACGGTTGTGTGTCGGCTCTCGAAAGGGAGGTGGTCCGGGGTAGTAGTAGTAGTGGTAAAGTGGGACGTGACGTGCAACCAATAACTCGTCATGCGACCGTTCATAAAATGTAAATTGCACTCCGTTTCTACGCCCGGTCGAGTGATATTTACAATGGCAACAGAGACGCTTTTAAAGCTGGCCGTTGTTCGTGTTCCCTGGATTCTATATCCCCCATTTCTGTATCTCCCCGTGTTTGCTACGCCCCTTTCACGTGTATTGTTTACTGTTGCTCCAGCCACATTTCCTTGTGTAAATGAGTAACGATACCGCGTAACTGTCTCGTAATTGATCCTTTTTCAAAGAATTTTTTTTTCAAACGGGGTCGAAATTGGGATCAGAATTTTATGTGGGTATATATTTTTATAGGTATTCGACGAGTAGATAGGTCTGTAAATTTGAATTAATTATAAGGAAATAACTTTACGATTTGGAATGGAAAGAGATGTTATTTGTTTGAGAATTTTTTTTCAAGTTTAAGTCAAGTTATAATATATATATATATCTTCGAACGTAACTACGAAAGATTAAAATTCGGGGGATTAAAAGTTTTTAGGTCAGTCTTATGGAGACATCAATGACGTAAGGTGCTTAAAAACTTTGAGAAGCGAATCGAAGATCTTCTCTCGCTGTGAAAGCTTGAATTCTCGGGAAAAGAAACGTAGGAATTTCGATTTTTATGTGGTTAAATATTTAAAATCTGATGAATTAAGTTATAAAAATATAGAAGTTCGAATTGCGTATAATTTTATGCATTACTTAGATTCGAGATGAATTACAGATTTTCAAGATATCGAAACATGCCCATAAATTTGAAAACTTTTAACACTGTGATGTACTCCGACTCCACATCTTTTAAAATTTTTCCACAGGCCATTTGTCTAGTTTACTGGCACCGTTATCCATTAATCAATATTTTCAAAGCCTTCAAACTGAATGCATCATTTTCAAGTCAGTTTATAATCGTAAATTTGATCTTATGGCAAGATCAAAAGATGTAAGATAATAAAATGGACAAAGAGAGTGTCTTAAATTTAACCAAAAATTCTAGTATCTATCAAGCAAATATTTAATCTCAAGATATTATTACTTTGAAAAATAATTTTCAAAATAATAACAATCGAATAGATTTTAATCAAGAGGGGGAAAATGATGAAGAAATAATAAGAATAAAATATAAATATCTCGAAATATTGAACGAAATCAAATATTTCAAGAATTAATATTATTTTCCTTTTACCAATTCACGAATAACATATAAATTTTTCCAGAAACTTGCGTCGAAAATTTTTCGCCAGATTTGACTGGCCGAAACTTTATCATTTATCCAATAACCTCTAATTTGGATCTATTCTACAAAAGAGTAAACCCAATATTTTTCCCTCGACAACGGGGAGGGAACGTTTCCACAATTGGCAATTTGCAATTAACAATTTCCTTTGCGACGGGCGAAACTTTCGAGTGAAATTTTTATTTCGTAAAACCCGCCCCGGTTTGTTTATTACAAACGCTTATCGAACAGACACGCGTTTGAGTTGCAGTCTCCTCGAGCATGAAGAGAGGCAGAAAGAATCATGGCTCTCTCGCGATATACCTATCTGTACGTAACGTTGCTCCCTGCCTTTTCCTCTTTTTTACGACCGCTTTTAACGTCGTCTGCCGCTGATTGTACGAGAAAATGACGAGAACGTTTAGACTGCAATTATACCCCTTTATTTCTCGAGCTTGTATCTTACACACGCGCAAGATACTTCCAAACAGTTATTCTCGATTTTTATCCGCGGATATTTTACACACAGGAAGTGATTCGAGAGCGAAATTGTTTTTCAAAATGTTTTCCTCAATGTCCCCGCCCCCCCAAGTGGCGCACAAAGGCCTTTAGAAATATTGGCCGCGATATTTTATCGCGATCTCTCGGTTGCTTAAACGGAAAGTTCTTCTCCCGAAGAGTTATTCAAATGGCATGGCGAAGTTTGGAAGTTGTAGGTATTTCTTGTAAAGCGCTTGTAAATTACTGCGCCGCCGAGTATTTTACAGGAAATGCAAGAAATTGAAGAACGAGAATCTTCTTTTTAGAGAAGGGGAGGGGATGCAAATGTTCCTATTTGAATAATCGTTTATCAGGCTTCGAAGCTTTTACGTCAATTTTCCGTTTCAATTCGACGTTTAGTAATTTTTACTTGTTTCAATAATTCTCAGGTAATTGGATGATGGAAATTTCATTGATTTCTTTTTTTTCTTTTCCCTTTTTATTTCGACGATGAGTAATAACAGCTTCGATCTTTGTGTTCCGCGTTTCATTACAGCTTTATAAACCTACTCTTTTTTTCATTTTTTTTTCGAATTCATCTCGAAGAAGTTTTCAAAGACAATGAAGAAATTCCTCCTTAATACGCAAAGCGTTAATGAAAGAATTATCGTACTTGGAACGGTTCAATTATGAGATCCATGGATTCATGATTTTTTGTGTTGATTAAAAGATTATATATTTTTCTTTATATATATTTCTCAACTCTTGAGAAATTAAACTAATTACTCATCGATAAAAATATATTTCTCTCACTATTCTGTTTTCAACGAATCGGAATAAACAATTGTTCGCGTGGAATGGATGCATTAAACATTGCAAATATTGACTACACGATCAGTTTTGCTCCATCGGGTTTCTCAACGCTTCCTCCCTGCTCAAATAATAGGGGTCGTTTTTGAAACGGATAGATATGAAATAACACGGGCATCGATCACTGTCAAAATAAAAGGAGAGGTTCTTATAGAGCCGGTAAGAATGGCGGAACAACGTTTAATATAACTTGGACTTTCTTATCGAATTCCTTTCCTTGGAATGTGTGCACTGGAAACTGGTGTAAATTTATTTTGAATAGTTTTATCGTCGTTCGATATGGCCGCGTAATAGATTAGACTGTGGTCCGAAATTGACTTTCAAATCGGCTTCTTCCCATCGAGAGCCGCATAATTCAATCAAAACATGAATTTTGATCGATACGAATTCATTAAAATCCCTCCTTTCTTCCCGATGTACTTTGCGTACATCGTGTAGAATCACGCGATGGAGATCTATGCGATATTTATTTAAAGGTGCGTTTTATTGCTGTTCAGCTTTGATATATATATATATATATATATATATATATATATATATATATATATATATATATATAAATATTACTGGAGAGAGGGAGAATATTGAAATTCGAAGAGAAACTTTTAAATAAATAATTTGCAAACTCATACGTTCATGAATAAATGATGGAAATTTTCATATTTGGCAAGTATAAGCTATTTTTTACTCGTATCGAAATATATCGAGCTTCTGTCTGTGCGTTAGAGGGAAAATTTTGAAATTGTGGGAAACCAGAGTCGCGAGAAAGAAGAAAGTAGAGAAATATCGTATAAAGTTGCAAACTCTTAAAAGCTATCATCGAACGAAGTTATATGAAAATGGCAAATTTTGTTTCGGCTGAAATTTGAAATTCACGATAACCCTTTAAACGATAAAATAGAAAACTATCGAGTTCTTAATATCCTTTGGAAGTGGATAATAATATTTATTTTCTTTATTTTAATCCGAACAACCTTTCAAACAAACAAAACAAGATGGATCTATCATTCCTCTTAGCTCAACAAAATTTCAAACGAGAATTCTTCAACAAATTCTCGAAATTTCTCACATTTTTCTATAAATATTCTAATATTCTACTTGCCAATGCTGAAATTTAATTGTCACGCTTTCGTCAAAAATTATCCACCCTCCACAACTTAACAACACACACGATCGCGTTCTCTGCTTTGCTCGTCGTCTCATTTCCCTGCAAATATCCCAATACTTCTCACTCATCGGTTTAAATTTAACCTATCAAAAATTGTTTCGCGTCTGCAACTTCTCACATTCAATAATTAACTGGCATTTGACCGCGGACCCGTGTAAAATTATCGTGAAAATCACGATGTAGAGTTCATTGGCCTCTCGACACACACACATAGAGAAGTTTGAAATCGTGAAATCGTGAAATTCGTCTGGCTCCCGCGAGACCCACGGGGATATTCGTCCGTTTCTTCGACGCATCGCCAAGCGATATTCCCGTATAATATCTCCCCGATAGCCGATGATTCCGCTTCAGACGAAAATTAATGCAATGTATCACGGTGAAACCGAGTGGAACGTTGAAAAGTGCAAAAAGGAAGATGGGACGAGAGGAATCATCCGATCGTTCGCCGATTAAACTGAAAAACTCGTTGAATAAGTTTCGCGTTATATACGGGAGGAAATGGTAGCGGGGATATATAATGGATATGCAGATTGTGTCGAATATATAGAAAGAAGATGCGTACAAGTATGTGTCAGAACAGACGGATTTCAAATTTTTATTAATTTTCTTCTATTTTTTACTTCGAGAAGAAGATGTCGAGGATAATTGTACAGGAACTTGTATAAATTTCATTTGTTTAAAATTCAATGATGTATATCGAAAATCTTGACGATGAAGGAATAATTATTTTATTTCGTTGGGATTTATGTTTGGGATATTTATTTAATTGGAAATATTCTATTGTTTAATTTTAGTCGTTTAAATATATATATAATAATAAAGAGATAAAACTATGACAATGAAATATCATTATTATAATATTCGAAAACATCCTATTATTCTTCCTGATAATTAATCGAAAGTTCAATAGGATATTATAATATCGCGTTTAATTGCTTTTAATCGGAACGTTTCCTGGACAACGTTTGAATTTTATTTTAATACTTACGATTTAATAATGAATGGAAAAATATTATAATATTGAAGGTGTTTCGATCGGAATTTTAACATGTTAGCATCGAGTAAAGTGTTTTAATTATCAATGTATTTATAACATTTGTTCAAGAACAAATATAAGGATACATCTACAGGATGATGATTTATCCTATGCAAAAAGTAAATTAGAAATTATAGAATTGCAATTACGTTGTATGTATCTTGCAATCTTCATTTTTCAACATACATCTCTTAACTTTTCCACTTAATTTATCGATGGAAAACATTCGATATATATTAAAAAAATTTTCCTTAATATATAAAATGTAATGTAGAAATTACAAACTCGACAACGAAGAAATATTCGACACATAGGACAAATTGACCACGTTGAAAATCAGAGAAATCTATATAATACACACCCATCCGATAAATTTCACGGATACAATTCTTCTCATTCTCGGGTAATTAACAACTCACTCTTGTCGCAATTTTTCTCACGAAGAGAATGCAGAAGAACGTGACCGTGGAATCGAAGGGAGACAAATACTCTGATCCCGTTGACGATCAATTTCATCCCTCTCCTTTATCCACCGATCTCATCCGCCGATTTCTGCGGCAATAATAACTTCTCTCCAACTTTTAATAAACCTATTCCACACAGCCCAGTGTAAATACAAACTCGACTCGAGCGATTAGCGATCATTTTCCAGCTCGACCCAATCGATACAAACTCGTGGAACGATATCCAATTTAATAACTCGCGGCGTCGCGACGTGTATGTGTATATGTGCGCGCGTGTATGTGTGTGTACGACGGCTTTTATACCGCTCTGCAAAGTAATCGTTCGACAGTTTGCCGTGAGAAAGGTATTGTTCCAATTACGCGTATATCGATTATACACCAAGACAATTTCCACGACGGGGAAGAGGGGAGCGCGTGGAGCTTTGCGCGCGATAATTACGACCGAGTGTTCGTACGCTGTGAAATATGTTTAACTGGTCTGGTGGTGGGTGAGATACAAGGGGTGAAATAATTCCTCTCTCGAGCGCGCGGGATCGCCGTCGTTCCACGGCCAAATCTCTTGTCCCCTAGCCTCGTCACGACGACGATATGATTTCGCAGTGAAATGACCCACATTTGTGCAAAGAGGGAGCACGTATGTATACACGGGGGTGTTGGAAGAAAACTGGTGGGTGTTCAAGATTGAAAGAGGTAGGATTGAAGAAGCAAGTTTCAGTAGATCGAAAATCGTGTAATCATTTTGCGCGTGATTTCATCGTGTTT
The DNA here is from genome assembly GCF_003254395.2 of Apis mellifera. NCBI lineage: Eukaryota > Metazoa > Arthropoda > Insecta > Hymenoptera > Apidae > Apis > Apis mellifera. The sequence goes on from NC_037646.1 coordinate 4,566,712, forward strand.
CATTCCCAAGCGTGATTCGAATCTTGTAAAAATGAAAACATCAAAAAAATAATAAATAATAATATTAAATACCGGCGAAACAAAATTAAACAAAATGTTTTTCTTTGCATCCATCGACGTCAATATACATGATCAATATAAATATAGAAATTTCGAGGCTTTTTACACCAATCGTCTTCCAAAAATACGGTTCAACGTATGTACGAGTCCTCGAGTTCGATATTTTCTTTCCTCTTCTCATCCCTTAGGGCAGAGATATGGTGGCAAATGGTCGTCGTGATTGCCGGCGTCGATAGGATATCCTTGAGCACGGGAATGAAATTAATGGCGCGCGAATGATACGGACACGCGAGGCACCCGGCGAAATTTCACGATAGTGTTATGCGACGAGAACCCTTCGGAGCACGTCCTCCACGCTTCCGGTATATTCCTGGCATCACATACCGACCGTTTCGTCGCACCTCGATGTCAGCTACGCAGCTACGGATACCGTGTATCTGGTTACGTTGTATCGCGTGCATGTATACCCTTCGTCGTGGAGAATTATTCGAACGATATAGGGAGGGGGAGGGAGGATACAATGGTGAATGCCAGATTTCCCGCGCAATTGTGCTCGCCTATTTTTCTTCTCTGTTTATGGGCGGTGGAGGATTCGTTCTGGTGAAATTGTTTGGTTAATTGTATTGGTTTTAGATGAAATAATTACATCGCGTGGTTGGGATCGAAATTATAGAGAGAAATTATATATATAGGAATATTGTTAATAAAGATGTGTTATTTGATGTATTAGACATCATTAGAGACTGAAAAAAGTTAATTAAAAGCGTAGATCGAGGTGTATTTTCAAGTTGAATCAAGTTGTTTTAATATAAGATGTTTGAGATTTTATCAAACTTGATCGATAAGTCCTCGTATAAACTTTCTTATCGTCACAATAATCTTTTCAAAATTAGAATTTCGTCGATGATGAGTCGTGTATGTTTCTTGTGTGTGTGCCCTTTTCTTGGCTCTTTTGTTAGTTTATGGAGGGGAGGGAGGGATGAGGCTCGACACCAGAAGGGTCCATATTCATGAAGGAAACACGGCCAAATAAGCATCCTACGGATGGAAATTTTCGACTAATTTCTGCTTCAACTATGATGCTATTTTATCGTCTCTTTTCCGTTAAATTAAAATTGTAGTTAACGACAAAATACTCGAAATTATTGTGTAATGGAATTAATTATTGTTCTACAGAGGATATTAATTAAAAATTGTTACTTTAAATTGTGCTCTAAATTGTTTTGCCAACGGTTATTAAGAATTCATTAATTACTCGAAATTGCTCGATGAATGCAGTCGTGGTTACGCTTTTCTAATTTAAATATAAACTTGAGCCTTGGGCGGAGGAGTTTCTTTGAATTAGATTTCATTCGCTTCGAACAAAATTAATATAGCGCGTCGATCGATAAAAATAAAAGAGAAATTTAATAGAAAATTAAAACCGAGTTTTTATTTGGAATTCGTGAGTTTTTCCAATTCTTTTTTTTTTTTCAACCAACTTTGAAATTCTCTCTCTCTCTCTGAGAGAAATAACGTTTGCTCGAGGACACGAAGATTTATCAATCAAATCAAGATAAATTTATTTTCTCTCATTTTATTGTTTCTCATTGCGACAAAGTGAAAGTTGCATTCTTTATTGGATTCTTTCACGTTCGGTCGATTAAATGCGAGATACAACTATTACAGTACTCTGTGTAATCTGATTGCTTTTAAATATTCCTCGTATACCGATTGATCGTCTTCGTAGCAATTTTACAATACAATTTCCTATCATTGAAAATAACAATTTCACGGGAAAAACGGGCTTTTACATTGAATCATACAGTAAAGGGATTATAAGTTGTCTTTTCTTTCTTTCAGCTTTTATTATTCACGTGTAATATTCTTTTTTGAACAATTATAACATTAATTCTTATCTTATTTAATGTATACATCTTTTATAATTCAATAAGATAAAATTTCATATTGTTCTTGTCCATGATATACTCCTCTTATAAATTATTTAGAAAATGCATTTTTGTTAAACAATCTTGATTGTACAATTTTTCTGTTAAAATCTATTTTCTTTCAAAATTAGATTACTTTTAACTATGAATACATTTCATAATATCCTTGTTTATAAATTTATCGTTCAATCATGATCTTTCTTTAGCCATTATCCATGACTTTTTTCCCTTTTTTTTCTTCTTTTTTGGTTAAAGAATTGGATAACGTTTAATTGAAATGTCAAAATCCTCTTTCCTCGAAAGATGAATCCCCCGTAACGAGTGTCTTTTTTGTCCTCGAGCAACTAATCGGGCTAACAGGCTCGTTCTGCGTTTGATAGATGTAATTACGGAACTTCCGAGTGTCGCGAACATTGTTTCCATCTTACTTCTGACATTTATCGCGTTGCTGTCGCGATGACTTTATCGAAGATTAAAAACTATTCGTCGTGTTTCGATTACAGGATTAACTTCGATTTACAAATATCACGAGTGAAGCGATTTGCTCGAATAATCAACAGAAAATGTCACGAGTATACAATACTTGTTCAATTTATATCAAAGTAGAGATTGCCAATCTTTTATTGTAGAATTCTAAATTTATCTTCGAATTTCTCTTTTTATTTTCATTGAAAAAAATAAAACCAAACACGGTATATTCATTAGAATATCAAAAAATCCCCTAATAAAATGATTGATCCAATTTTTTCCCGTGCAATTTCCGCTCTGCAAGAGGAGCTGACAAAGAGGATCACTTCTTGCATAGCTGAGGAAAAAAAAAAAGAAAGAAACTAAAGAATCGCCACAGTTTCTTACCTGATTGCATTCGCTCGACTATGAGTTCTTGTCGCTGGTGGGACGCAATCGTAGGCGAAATATATATATATATATATATATATATATATATATATATAAATATATATATATATAATAATATATATATAAAATATATATATATGCTTCACCCTCACAATCCCCATTTCCAAGGTTGAAACACGATATTCCGTATCAACGACGGGACCATTCACAAGATTGGCAAGTACGTTGTCGCATCGGCCGACACGAGGAGAAAGCTGAATGGCCGGGTGTGGGTTGGTGTAGTGGTGATAGTGGAGCATGCTCGAGGGGTGGTGTTATTGCGCAAAAATGGTCCGCCCCTGTCTTCGAACGACGCGTATCCGTCTAGTATTTTACGAGGAAATCGTGAGCACCTTTTATATCGGTTTACTTAGAGCCACGGTTGTTTTCGTTCCCACTTGCTGTCTCTTTCTCTCTCTCTCTCTTTCTTTCTCTCTCCCTTTTATGATTCGAACGCGATCGCTTTGATAATAAGTCGGATTTTCAAGTATGGGGATTTTGTTTCAGCTTAGAAATGGTTGGAGACGTTGTTTCGTAGTTATTGGATCAGATTCGAGTGATATGTATAGACGTTTCAATTATTTTGTTTGGTATTATTAGAGAATTTTAATTGTCAATTGTTAATTGTAGAAATTTATGATGTAAGGAGGTTGAGGATGAGAGTAATTTTATTCGATTATCGTTTGACGATGGATCATTGTTTTAAATTCGAATGAAATATCGAATGATTGTTTTCGAATCGTTGTAGAATTTTTTTAGTGTTTAAAGGAAGAAATCAGTTTTTTTTGTCAGTTTTCAGAATTTCAAGTATTTATCTTGTTCTCTTTGAATTTTAAATATTTAATTATTCATTAATTTTTACTCCTCAGTTTCAAAGGAAATCGTTCTGCTTACTTTCCAACATTTCTACTTCAAGAATTTCTTTCGTTTTCAATTTTCTTCTCGGTTCAACTCTTTTTCATAAACTATTATTGCGTAATCTTATTATTCCGTATACACGTAATTTCATTTATAAAACAACGAGGCTGAATCCAAGTGCAAATAGCTATTTCAAGCAACTCGTTACATGTTTTAACCCCTTCCCGATATGTACGAAACAACGTGTATCTACTTTACTTTCTGGGAAACGAGCAACAGGGCGGAGAAAACATAAAGGAAGAAACCGGGAACAAACCAAGGCAAGCAGTTGTAATCGTGCACGAAAATTCTACCTCTTCTTTGTTCAAATCGTCCAATTCAACGAGGAATATACACGCAAAATTAACTTGTCCCTTAACGAGTGAATTATATCAAGAATTGGATATCTTTAAGCTCGGGGGATTGTACAGAAGAAAAGTGGAATGGAATTATCAAAAATTTCGGATGGATAACAGTGAATGACTGTTTAAAAATATTTTTAAGAATATTTTATTCTTCCATTTATTCCAATTCAATAATCGATTTCTATTATATACATCGATTTATCTCAATTTTTTCCTCAGCTCCTAATTTTCTTCGTAAAGGATAACTGCATACGTAGACGCAATTAGATTAGAGACACAATAGGAGATTCCTATAATGTAAGCTTTGCATTACCATGTGGGAATGTGTTAATTAATTTTCGGACGGCCGATCCTGTGATTCATTTGTGAACCGTGCCACAATGTGTTTCGAAAATGGTTTCCCTGGCAAAATTCTACGATTAATAAAGTCATAAAAGAATTAAAATATTTGAAAGAAGAGAATAAATTAAAAAATATATTTAATTAATCTATGATCCGATCATTTGAAGATCAATTTTTATCCAACAATTAACTTTTGGCAAATATTTAACGATTAGAAAATTTTTCATCAATTTAATCTTTTATTTTTATTTCTAAAGGGTTGGAAATAATCGATTATTGATCTGACATTCATTATCTTTTTCAAATTATTAAAAAGTAATATTAATCAAGATGTTCGATATTTTATCTTAAAAGTATAATTAAAATAATCTAATTACCACTTAGTTATCTTTCTTTCCTAATTCTTAAAACATTAATAACAATTGAAGAATAATTCACGAGGAACGAGAATCATTTTACCTAATTCTAAGGTAATTTAAGTTAGAAATTCCTCGACTAGATTTCACACTCCCGTACAAACACTATCATTACACCCCGCTCCATCCCTAGATTCTCATCCACCCTTTCCTATTCCTCGTCCTTTATCGCCCCCCTTCTTTTCACACTGCCCTCCACTTCATCTCGACCCCTCCTCCCGACTCGAAGAGCCAAAAGTCTCCCGTGCCTTCATCCGTTTCCTTACACTGGCCGACATTTTATCACCAGCCCCATTACTCCACGAACGAGGCTTATCCACCTTTGGACGATTCGCGCGACTTCATCCCCGGATCCGCCCACGCCATTGTGTCTCACTGCTTGTTTACGGCCGAGCATGTAATTATTACGCGTGTTCCTGCGGTGTCTTACTTCGCCACGATGGTCATTGGCGGCATTTGTTCAATCAAGATTGCGGTCTGCTAACCCTTGCCTATGGATTGAATATGAACGGATGAGTATATACGAACGTGGGTGTACGTGTTTGTGTGTGACAGGTGTGGGCCAGGTTGTCTGGAATAATGTCATTGCTCTCAGGAGACGTATGTGGGTGTTCTATGACGCGTACAGTGGTTTACATCGCGTATAAAGGGTGTGTAGAAGTAGATTACGGTTTGGTTTGGTAAATACGAGGATTCATGATAGCGTTGATACGATAAATTCTCTAATGAGTTTGAGGACGTATTTTTTTTCTATTTTCTTAGCTTCTCATCCTCTTTATCTCTTCTCGTTTTATCATCAGTGTTATGATAGGATTAAGATAATAAGGAATCAATAAGAGAATAAAAGAGAAATGATGTGAGCATGGTGGATAATTTACCCTGCATGTATGATTTTATTATAATAAGGATGTGGTGATAACCTTTGAAAGATCAAGACGAGGTTCATGCATTTCGAATGGAAGGATAACAATAGCAGTTCCGGTAAAGAGAACCCTTGAATAAGACGGTACTTGTATTACATGAAAGATTCACATAACAAGGACAAAAATTGTGGCGATCCTCGTATAACACGTTGGGTCAATTGTGCGATTTCTATACATACGGTTTCCTCCTTTCACAATTCTTGAGGATATTATCATTGGCAAGTTGCGCATGATGTAAGAAGTAAAATATGGAAGTTATAATAAAAAAATAAATAAGAATGGCAAAGGAAATAGGCGAAGCTTACGATATAACGTTTATCAGAAGAAAATTTTATGTTATGTAACGATTATAATACGAATCCTTGTTGTTTCGAGGAAAAATTATTAAATAGATATAAATGAAAATTGATTTATTAATCTTTTAAATAATATCGCACACGTACGTTCGATCTTTCTACGATTTAATTTAAAAGAAAAAAAAAAAGAAGGTGAAAATGATTCTTTCCTGAAGTATGAAGAAATAATAATTTCTACTTTTTCTTAGCTTTAACAAATTCAAAGTCTACAAAGAGGAATAAAAAGGATATGTAATTACCTGGCAACTGCTTTTCAAATAACCTCTTTTCAACTTTATATTTTAAACTTCATTTCTTCTTGAATACACTTCTCAAAAGCAGACGTTTTAATCTAATCGTAACCAAGGTAAAATTAAAATATTTACTCCATACACACAATTACAACAATACAAAATTTAAATTAATTAACAAAACTCACTTTCTTCTTAAACGATTATAAAAAAGATATAAATGCAAATTAATTTGTTCTCTCCAAAAAAAAAAAGACACTTTCCAACGATACGAAAGAATCACAATCAAAACCCGATCTATCCTAAACTAACCATCGATCATTCAAAATTTCTTCATCGATACCGTCAATCCTAAAGCCAATAAAATTCGATCAATCCGACATCGACAACTCCGGAGACATCCCCGCGTGTAGTAGAAACAAATCAATGTAAAATTACATCACCAACATCCCCCTCCTCCCCAACAATTTATAGCTGGAAATCGACCGCCGATCCAATGTTTATGATACGAATAAATCTCGGCTTACGATCATTTCGTTTCCCCGAAAATTCTTCCCCGCCAATTCCCCGAGTTATTTCACGCCGATTCGCGTCGAAAGTGAAATAGGGACAGATTTGGAAGAGGAGGAGGAGGAGGTGGAGGTGAGTGACGCGTTTCGAAGGGTGGTGATAAGGATGGTGAGTCGAAATCGAGCGAGGAAAAAGCCCTTCCGAGGTGAAAATTTCCGACTGACTCCTGCTTTCCAGAGAGGGAGGGGTGGGAAAAGCTCTCTTTGACGCGATGGTGGTGGCATTGCGATTCGTGGCTATTTACGATAAAATATCGGGGATGCGAAGCCGCGGATGCGAAGCGGGCAAATGAGTGGCGGGCATTCGATTGAAAGCTCGATGCTTCACATGGGGATGAGGGGGTGAGGGTTTCGAACTCGGTCGGGCTTTAAGACGGGATCTGTGAAGCGTGGATTCGACCGATTCGACCATCTCCAATTACTAGGTATAGAGGAAGCCACGGTGGTAGGTAACACGGTGCTTCATTGATGCGAGGCTTTTATTTGCACGTAAATTGTGAAGTTTCTTTGATCGGGGTAACTGGTTGGAGAGGTATGAAACGTTCCGGTGATTTCGAATTTAGGAACGTGAAAGCTGGAACGAAAGTTGGAGGTTAGATCGTAGGTTTGATGATGCGTGACGTGGAATAATGGTGTAATATAAATTTCAATCGAGTTTCGTTTATTACAATTTTATCTTTATCACGGATTAATTATTAATCGTCGTAAATTCGTAATACAAATCGATTGACCATGAATGTAATATCACAATATAAATCATATTTGTACGCTCTTTATCATCTAGCAATAATATTTATCTTTTTTTTACGAATTACGTATAACCAAAATAAACGAATACGTAGAAAAATTTCTTCCTCCCCGAATATCGAACAGATAAAAACGCGCGTGCACGTTAATTTCTCAAACGGCGGAAAAATGAAATTTCATATGCTCTTGGTTACATATTCCGAGTATATGTATCCCGGGGGTGGAAAAAAAAAAAGGCCAACAAAAATTTCATTTGCATATTACAACCACCTAACCATACAGCGAATAATTTAATAGTAATTCGAGGCTGTCTAGTTTAGTGACCCTGGCTTGTACGCGAATTGTCGGAGTCGAGGGCGAAATAGCCGGCGATATGGTGGAGAAGGCAGGAATAATTCGGCGATTTGGGTGATCGCGCAAAAAGCGTCGGAACCGGCGAATACGAATAATGCGGGGGCGTCGACATTACAGTCGATATGAGATTGTTGAGCGTGAGCCAAGAATGGTAATTCTACGGGGGGGTTGGGCTAAGGAAAAGATTATTTCATCCCGCGAACGATTAGGATAATAATACGTCGCGGCGAGGGCTCCTCTCGTCCAATTTTTCCAATTGCCCTCGACAAATAAATTTCAATCGGCCGATATCGTAATTTTCTTCGTTCGATTATTAAGAAGACGCGCGTGTAACGTGTGTAGACAGTTCTTTTTCTTCTCTTTCTCATTGTATTTCCAATTTAACTCATTGGAAAGTTTTCTTATATTTCTCTCTTCTCAACTCTCGGATTCTTTTAATCTGAGTAATCTTCTAATGATTTTATATCTTTGATATAATTTAATCCAACCATTTCTTGTGTATCTTATTAACGTTATCTATTGAAATTAAATAACTTGTAATTTCGTGATTAACGTTAATAAATAATAATATAACGACGATGACGAATAATTCAAATGATACAGTTTGACGGTATAAATTTTGGAATGGAAAAATTTCGTTCTTTGTAAATTGATCTTGCACGAGTTGTATATATATACTTAGAAATATCAAGCAATGTTCGCACGTGTTAAATTGAACGTGACTTCTTGCACATGGTGGCGTGCAATCTTGCCGCCCGTTTCTCTGTCCATCCTTCATCCGAAATCCTGGAAAAGTGAGAAGCACGTTTTCCCACGTTAGATCTTGACAGGCTCAGTTTTTTAAGCTCCACGAGTCGTTCGGCTATTCCTTCTCGGAAGGCAGCTCTGCATAAAGCATCGAGAAACAGTTGGAAGGTGAAGGAGAGAAGACAAGCGAAAGTCTTAAAGCCTCGCACTATATACGGTTGGCCTTTTCAAATGACACGGCTTAAGCTACTCCTTTCCCCCTGGCAAAAAGAAATATTGCGATTATGCCTTTTCTTTTCCCTGTTTCTATCTTTCTTCTGAAAAGAAATTTATTAAATATTTTCCCCTATTATTGTAGATCATTCAGAAGAAGAAGATAAAATTTAAATGTCATTTTACTCGGTACGAATTACGGCAGAAATTAATATACGGATAAATTAAAATTTCAAAATCGAATAGAATGTAAAAGAGATGAATATTAATAACTTGGAACAATCGAAGAACTAAGCAAAAGATCGTATGAAGAAGGAGAAGAGAAAATGCAGTTGATGAAAAAGAGAATTTTTCTTCCTTCTCAATTTGATTCATGTTTGTTTTTGTTTTATTGATCGGTTGTATGTGTTCCACCTACGTCCACGAGAGAATCGTAAAAGAAAGTGAGGATCGGTGGTGAAGAAAGAATGTATCGAGCATGAAATGCCTGGAAGAATTCGTTGAAAGGCACAAATGGAAACCTCAACCTGATACGGTGAAAGGTAACGACATTCTGGCGAGATGTACCTCGACAATGTGCCTCGATACAATCTATAACGTGTATATACGTTCGATAACAGCGATAAAAGTCGAGCAATGGCTCAGGAAGACGGTGTATGGTAGGTATTCTAACCTCAAATCGTTTGAGTGTACCTAAACGTGTCACGGCGATAACGTAAAAAAACAAGATTGATATTCTCGTTTAAAGAGAAGCTTATAAATGCACTCATTGCGCTTATTTTACAAACTGTACTCTCTTGCGTTTTATTCCTGGAATGGAATAACTTGGAAGGGTTTCAAGGGAATATTCTTCCAAGAATTTTAGATTCATTACATTTATTGTATTATACGAAAAGAAAATATTAACTCTTTCGCGCTCGATTCAACTATTCTCGTAAAAATCTCCCAGGAAAGTAGAAAATAGAATAATCTTCTATTTCTTCCCCAATATTTCTATCGATGATAAATACAAAATTTGGAAAGATTTAATTTTATCTAAATTTTTCTTTGTAAAATTTCTCAATTTTGGGAAATATATGAAAGAATAAATCGTTTCTAATATAAATAAAATATTTCTCGAAATAGCGAATTTCTTTTTTTTTTATATTGAAATAAAAATACTTGATCGAATTGTAAAAATTCCGATTTAAATCTGTAAGCTTATTGGAATCGTACGTAACTTCAATACTTTTATTCTAATTTGTATAGAAAAAGATTTGCGAGAACGTGGAACACGCGACTAGAAAGATTAGGCGTGATCGGTGAAATTAAAAAAAAAATCATTCTTCCCTGTTCTTGTATCCGTGCGCAAACGTGGCTTCAAATAAACCACATTTACAAGAACAATTCAACGACGTTTTGAAAAATATTTTTCAATACCGGCAGAAATTCCAATTTTCCCCCCTCCCAAAAAAAAAAAAGTTCTCCGCGCGCTATCCATCTTTTGTTACGAATATTTTCCAATTTCTAAAGCCTGCTTTTTTTTTTTTTTTTTTTTTTTAATCAAAACAGGACAGAGATAGTTAAACGAGAATACCTCTACGCTTTTTCCTCATAAATTCGAAATTAACGTCGAACGTGTTCGATAGGACACGACACGCCGTCCAGAAAATCGAGGAAAATTAACGGGTAGTTACCAATTAGTCTCTTTAGAAGAGGGGCTCCATTAATATCAGCGTGTAAGGTTAAGCCGCAAAACCACGATCAGTGACCCACGATTATATCCGTCGTGGATGGTGCTCAAACAGATCTGGACAAAAGTTTCCACATTATTACAGAGTTTCACGATGTATAATTACAACATAATTATCCTTTTTATCGAGTTAAAAGAAACTAGCACAATGAAGATTCGAAACAAGAGAGGAACGTTTCATTATTCCATCATATACAGCCAGCTTAGAAATTTCTCTTTGACTATTCGTCGAATATCTGTGTGATTTTCGACGATTAAAGTAATAATTCCGAAAGTTTAATGGGAATAAATAAGATATTTCTTTATTTCGAATAATTTTTTTTTTTTTATATATTTTTGGAATTTATCTCGCGACTACGATCTCTCGTAATTTTGCATGACTTTTTCGCCGCTGCTCGATTCCGATAACTGGTTACCAGTATATCTTGCTACAGCGCAGGATATAGTGCACGGCCGTAAAAATCTGAAAACTGTCCTGGTAAAATGTTTGCGCAAGCATTATACCTCGTATCCATAGATACCTTTCCGCTCTATAGCATTGAACATTTAAATGTGTCTGGGTATAATAAAGTCTCTATCCTTCAGGAGGAATCGTGAATATCAGTTATGAAATATAATTGATACATTGTTGATAAATCATTGGATAAGAATGGACAAAGAAGAAAAATATAGCCGATTGAATGAAGTTGGACGAAAAGGAATAAGAATAAAAAATAAAATTTTCTTTAGATATTTAAATTAGATGGTCGACCAATCAGAACATCATTGTGTGAATGAAAATCTAATGATCTATGATATTCACGTGATTTTGGATACGAAAATTCATAGGAATAATTATTTTTCAAAAAAATATTTTGTAGATATCAGCTTATTTCGTTTTTGTTGTGAAATTTAAAACGATTTCTACAAGATCCTGTCGACGAGACAGCTCAATCGAATTGATCGCAGATTGAAATTGACATGTCTATTAACAAGGGATAAAAAAGAGAAAGTAAGACATTTCTTTCAAGACGTTCGGAAGCATTGAAAGAATTAAATTGTCGGCGACAAGTGTTTCTGTTTTATTCTCATCGACAGAAAATATCAACAAATATTAACAATCTTCCTCAAAAACTAAGATTAATCGCGTAGGATTCTAAATATAATAAAATCTCTATATTTGGTTATCGTATAACTGTTACAAATTTGATTAATTTAATTATTTATTATCGTTACAAAATTCCATAAAATACAATTGGCGAAACAAAATTAAAAATTTACTTTCAAACTTCAAGCTCAACAAATACATCCGTCAATTTTTAGTTTCACATGGAACAATCGAATGTTTCCTTTCGATCCGTGCTTTTCCCTCAGAAATATAAAAAATATAAAAAATACGGGAAAAGTGGCAGTATAATGGTACATTAAAATCAATTCCCGTGTTTTTATTCAACACCGACAACCTTTCCCTCAAAGGGGTTTAAGGTATACGAAATCGATTTCTCGACGGCACTCGTCGGGGAACCGCGTTGAATATACATGTTCGACGGCACCCGATCGACCTCATCCGCATTCTAATCAGCTCTTACTTCACACGGCCAGAAACAGCTTGCTGAACTTTAACTCGTTATCCTGGTCGACCGCGCAAATGCCGTGGCTGGTTTGGCAGCGTCGACCATTTCATCCGAACTCGATCGAGAATGCTTTTGTGACGCTGTCGAGAGAGAGAGAGAGAAAGAGAGAAAAGAAGGAAAAGAAGAAATATCTATATACCGATATCCATTTTAATTCTGAGGCATTTGCATAAACAAAGAGTGAGAAAGAGAGAGACAGAGAGTTTCTCTTAGAAGAGAAGGGGAATTTCGAGAGTAAAGAAGCGACGTTTGTCGATTCCCTCATCGTTATTACTCGAAGTGCGCCGTTTCGAATCGATGGATCGTGATATTTAGAGAGTTCGAGATTGTTGGAGAGACGTTATTGGAATTGTGCTTTGTGGAGGAGAGAAGGAGAAAGAGTAAAGAAAAAAAAGATGTCACAAAGGTAGTTTACTTTCCAACTTTTTGATCGATGCATTGTTGCATACCCGTTTCATAAATGTATCCTCTTAATCTTATAGAGATTGATTGCAATTGTACGTTATAAAAGAGGAGGAAAAAGAAAGAAATTAACTCGTCCAACTTCCAAAAATCGAATTGCCAAACGATTGATCCTCGCGTTTTCTTACCAACAAAATGTCCCAATCACGCAAGACACACTCGGCTACCATCTGAATACACGCGTTCATCGTGATCATCGATAATATCGTCAAACTTTGTCAGTTCGACTGACAGTTAGAGTAACTACGTTACGCGACGTAATAGACTCCGGTCGCTAATTCGACGGACTTTGATGAGTCTCTATGAAATTAGGAGGGGCTTTGAAAGCTAAGAGTAATTCCGCCCGGTTGCCCACTCCGCCCTCCCTCTCCCCCTCTCACGCTGCTGATGGAGAACTCGGCCGTTTCTCCCTTGGATTTCTGAAACTATCCAAAATCAACTGCTGCGACTGCGATCGCAAGAGGGTTGTTGGCTCTTCCTTCACCTCTTTCTTCTTCTCCTCCTCCTCTCTCCCTTCTTGGCGAAAGGAGAACGCGTCGTTAACAGCGGCCACGGTTTGAAACGCGCGGTTAAAACGGTTATCCAAACACCGTAAATGGCCGAGCAAGTAAATGGGGAGGCAGGCTACTGGTGTCGCGATATCACACCGCGTTATGACACCGTTGTTATAATCGTCACACCGGATGATAACCGGCGTCCGGTGGTTTAATTCAAATTGGGTTCAATTTTTCATGTCATCGAGATGGATGGTGTTATCGTAGAAATTGTTGGCCACGTTTGTTACGAGAATAATCCATCCCAGTTCATATTTCTCCCGCTAATCACGTTATTGCGGGTTTAATTTGCTCTTGCATCTTCGAATCGTATATAAGTTGTTCGAGTCTGAGGTGTTTTTTTGAAGTTTCGAATGAAGTTATTTCATAATTTATCGTTTCATAATTTTTTTTTTTACAAGTTTTCATAGTTTTTGGATCGTTGGGTTATTTATTTATTTATTTTTTTTTTTTTCGTTTGTTTCGTAGATCGGATTTTCAATCTGTGGTTGTAGTTAGTTTTTTAAAAATAAAATTTTTGGGATTGTCAGATTTATTTATTTCGATATATCGTATAGGATATTGGAATATTCTAGAATTTTTGATTTGCATTCGAATGTGAGGGAAAGGCTACTCGATTATAATTTTCTGAAATTAAAATAATTTGTTGCGGATCACTTAATCGATTCTCGAATAGTATTGATTTCTTTTTTTTTTTTTAAGCTTTTCAACATCCTTGATTATGTGATTTTTAATTGCTACGTATATTCCTGTGAATCTGTACATGTATTGTATGTAGTGTATTGTAAAGCAAACCGATCAACTTCATCAGATACAAACAACGTGTGTTACAAGCAAACATGGAATAGTGTCGGTGAAACGCGTAACAGGTATAAATCTATGTTTCTGTTTTCCAACAATTTAAAACAAGATGGATGGAAGTAAATAAACAATTCGTATTAATTTTTGCAATGTATTATTACGGTTCATTAAACTTGCGTAGTTTCTCTCACTCCTTTTTCCATACAATTTCGTTTCATATTAATTTTTTCTTTTTTAAACAAGTTTCTCCTCTTTTTTATTTAGATTAAAACACATATCACTTCGTCTGGAATCTCTGCAACAAATCCAAAATTTAAATATATTTCAATGATGACAAGACATGCTTGAAATATTCGTACAAAATTTTCATATACTTTCTTAAATACAGTGTCCAATATACTTTTATTATTAGTTATTTTGCGAGATCGAATTAAATTTAAACTCGTCGAACAATCGAATTGAACGAGCGTAGCGATGACATTTCGCATGCACGCCTAACATTTCCATATAAATAATCGGTGACAGCCGTTCAATCCCCAACTCGGAATCCTCATGCAGATCCCATAATTATTATTCCTCGCTGGTTTCTTTGGCCACTTACCAAGGAACAACTGCTAATTAATGCGACAACTTTGTAACACCTTGTCATCGTCACCGACAAACTTGTTCACGAGGTTTAATCTCGCCTCTTGAATATCTTTCCCGCTTCCCCTCATCGCGCCGATTATAAATCGAACCGAATTTCCCGCCGTGAAAATAGATCCCTCTCTCTCTTCCTCTCTCTCTCTCTCTCTCGCATGCAGTTGATCCCTTTGAGAAAGAATGATCATCGTCGAGAGTGGGTGGTCTCGAGTCGCCTTATATCGCGGCAATTACGCGTCTCATAAAAGTCCATTTCTGTTCTCGCCCCGGCGAGGAAACAGCGAGGAAAGTCACGCGCGCAATCGAGGTGGAAATGGGGCAAAGGAGATGTCACTGATTGCGAAACGGCACGGGAACGGGATAATAAGAACGAGAAAAGATCGTGTGACCTGATTTAAATTTGCGTCTTAAACTTGCGCTTATTACGTTCTTCAAGTGTACACTTTTGTTCGTAAATATTGGATCATCCCCCGCGTTTCTGAGGATTTTATTAAAATGATACGATTTCTTTTCTTAATTTAGTTAATAACGTTTTTATCAAGTTGAATGGTATATATATAGTTAATATTTTAGAGGAATTTCGTTTCAGTCAATTTCTCGATTCATTGAAGTGATCGAAATTGTGATGATCTTTAATGCTTGGAAAGTAAAGAGGAAGAAATGAACTTTCTATTTTGACTCGTTCTATTTTTGTAATGATAATTTTCGGTATATTTAAATTTTAATTTTTTGCTGACACGTTTCACGCCAATTAATTTGTCGATTTTATTTTCTTATAATTTGACGGCTAACTTTTGAGAAATGAAAGAAGACTGATTGCGAAACTTCACGTTCATCGCTGAGAGACAGAAAAATAACGAATGAAAATAACATTAACAAATTGAAAAGTTAAAATTAAAAGTTTAAACGGAAATCGAATTAATATTTTTCGAACGAACATTACGTTTCACGTATACGATCATTTCCAATTCTCTACCATTTCTAATTCTTCCTTCTCTTGCACAAAATATAATAACATAAATAAGTTTCCTAAATCCCGCTATTTTTCCGAAAAATCTTTCGTTATCGAGGTTGTTGTTACACTTTGTACGCACCCACACCTTCGAAACTGGAATACCACGATTCCACAAATCCATGTTTATGTATTTTCATTCGATTCCAAAAAAAAAAAAAGAAATCCAATTAAAGAAAGAGAGAGAGATTGTTCCATGGCGAGGACACGCACTAATACATGTATACACGAGTTTAATGGAACTTTAAACGAAAGAATCGAATTGCATAAATAACGAGACATCGCGTTTCAAAGCAATTAGAAACGTAATTCGCATTTTTGGATATATTTTTGAAAAAGTTAGTTTGTTATATCGTAAATCACTAAGCCAATATACAGAATGTTTCTCAAATAGAATAATTTCTAAAGGGTTAATAATTATATCCAAAAGAATTTCAAACAAAATTTAAATGATTTGGAAAACGACATAATTTGAAACGAATACGTACGAAGATCAATTTTATTTTTTTTTTAATTCATAAATTAATTTGATTCATCATGTTTTACAACTGAATCTTATAATAAGTAAAAATCTTTCTTTCAAGAAACGAATTATAAATGCATAGCTCTTCGAAACTATTTAACGTGAATTAAACAGTTTCAAATCTTTTTCTCATAGTTGAACGAAGAAGAAAATAATTTTATTTTCTTATTTTAAATAAAATATCTTGTACAATTTGCTCGCAAGAGATGCAATAATGTATTCAAGAGAGATGTAAGGTATCGATGTCTTCCTCTTCCTCCTTCGACTTCCGTCTACCCTTTTCTGGCCGAAAAATAACTGTGTCGTTGGCTTCGGATCGGGGCAGAGAGAAAGGGTGGCCATTTGGGAGCATGGAGGGAAGGAGAAATGAAACTACGTGGCAGGGAATTCGTACTTTTGGGAAGCCGCAAGCAAAAGGACTGGTGGGAATATCGGGAGAAAGGAATAGAAATGGGAATTTAGTTCAATCGAAAGGATTCTTATTAATAGTGGCCTCCACCCAGAGAGAAGGGTGGATCGCCACCAAAATGGAAAATTGCTGGCAAGTGGAACGCCGAGCGCGCGTTTAATTCCACGCGTTCAATCGATAAAAAACATAAATATATTTATTATATATTTTGAATTTCCCGCCACTAATGGGATACGTGATAGAAATTTTGGAACATTTGTGAAATTTGGATCTTTTACTTATCTTATACTTATCCTATTACTATTGGAAGTTTTGGAACACATTTTAATCATAGTATTTCAGTTATTTCGAAATTATCTCTTCTCTGTAAAATATTAAATATTAAAAAATATAATCTGTTAATTTTAAGGAAACATTTTCACTTCGTGTATTAATTTTTGTTTATTGCAATGATTTTGAATATTTATCAATTTTACACGACGAAATTTGTTAAGATTTATAGCGAAATACAATTTTCCTAAGACCGTAGAGATGTATCTATTCCACGTATGATGATAATATTTATATTCCCCTATATAGTTTATTCAGAATACGTAATACGTTCGATCAGATAATTTCATTTCATTTTGCCAGTTCGCCAGAATCATGTTCGCGCAGTGTCACGCGATTAAACGAAAAGCTCGCCAACTGCTAATATAAGTTGGGTGTAATTATTCTCTCTGTGGATGGAGATTGAAAGGACCGTCAAAATGAAATTTCACATCTATCATACCTATGTAAACAACGTGTGTATAATGAATTCCGCTTTCGCGACATATTTGCGCGCAATATAATTATACCGCTACATTGCCCGACTGTTAGTGATTAATTACTAGTTACCAACTCGTTATATTTAATTGTTCGTTTATTATTCACCGTTCTTAAACCGTTTAAATATTCGCATATACATATATATTATATATATAATATATATATATATATATATAATATATATATATTATATACGATATAACTTTCGTTTATTAATTTAAATCCATTTGCATCGCGGCCCTCCGCTATTAAACAACCCCCGGCGCTCGATAAAATTCTCATCGTACCGTCGAGACCTTCTCTCAAACTGTCCATACACGAGCCTTCATGAAAATTTGCCCTTCCCTCTGGAGAAACTATCTCTCTTTCCCTTTCTCGGAAAAAAAAAAAAATCTGCAAAATATGATAACAATATTCAAAAATAATGCAGCCAACACAGACAGACCACGTACACACACGTCCAGGCAACATATATCATAAAAAGTAGAAAAAAAAAAAAAAAAAGAGTCCATCGTGAGCGCGAAATAAATGCTGGCCAGTTTGTTTTTTTCCCATGGAACGTGCCAATATGAAAAAAAGAGGGGGGAGGCAGGCAGAGAGATGGCCGGTGGCAGGAATACTTAACTGCATCCGTTGAATATTCGCAGACACACACGGAGGGTTACCTGAATACTCTCGCATACCCGTCGCATTCGATATAGAATGCCGTATATAATATATGTGTGTCCGTGCACATACATACACACGCACACACACATACATCCACCGTATCCGGAGCTGTTCGGAAAAGGGACAGCGCACGGCTGTTTAAATTACTAAACTTTAAACTTTCACTCACGTATGCAAACTAATGCAAACTGGAGGCTTGTGGAAGGAACTGCAAACAGCTCACTCGGGAGTCCCTACTACCATCCACACTCTCGACACCCAGTCCCTCTCCAACCGGTGTGGTCCACCTTCTCTCCACCCCCTTGCTTCGCCGCCCAGTTCCTCCTAAAAAGCCTCTCCAGCCCTCTCCTGTGCGTCGCCTCCCCCCTCCCCCTCCTTCCGGCTGAGCCTCCGTTATCTATATATCGGGTGTCCTAATTTTCCTCCGTGTCGGGATCGAGCTTTCAACCCTTTCCTTGTGCTCGGCTCCCAACAGAGTTCTCGCGAGCGTTCTCGCTTAAGCCAAATGAAGAGCCGGGCAAAGCACGTCATTAAGAACGCGGAGTGGTATTCATTTCTACGGCAGGCTTTAAGGCGGCAGGTGAGACATATTCCTCGTTCCTTTGTCGTGCGTAAACAATCTGCTTGACTTTCCAGCTGGCGGTCGTTACGAACGTCATTAAACGGGGGGAGGGGGAGGGAGGAAAGGTCAACGATTCGCCCCAACGTGTCGCAGGCGTTCAACGTTAGAACGAAGAATTTCGCGATGGAGATGGAAACGGGGGATGATGATGATGGTAGAAGGATGGTGGATGCGAGCCACGATTTCGGCCACGATGCGAGCGGAATTTGGTGTGTTAACGAAGGTTGTTCGTGGTGTAGTTTGATTAAAGCGTGTGTGTGTGTGCGTGTCTTTTTTCTTTTTTTTCTTTTTTTCGGTTGAAACGCGTTACGAATTCAGTATGTGGAGGTTGTCGGGTAATTCGTATGAGAGATGTTCCCTGGGAATTTTATGATGTTTGTCATGAAAGTATATTGGATGGCGCGTCTTTTGATTATAGATTGATTTTTGCGTTAATTCTTTATGATTCGAGCAGCTTTCGTCGTAGATTGCTCGATGATGGAATCTTTTTGTAGAAAAGAAATTTTAAACAATTTCGAAGTGAAGAAAATGATAAATGATAGCTGTTTTAAAATTTTATTACATATATATATTTTGTTACATAGGTTATATTTATTTGATTGAATATTTTCTACTGTAATTCTTCTTTACTACAATTCTTATATACTCTGTTTCCAGAAGAGATCTTCGTGTTAATTTTTTTCAAATATCGATTAGTGTTTCTAACGTATCCTAACATTTTGGATATATTGAAAACGATATCGTGGTTTAAACGATAAAAATACAAAACTACATCCCAAACCCTTATCGTGGTGCTGCTTACGGACGTGAAAACGTAATAAAGACTTTTTACGTACATATAAATATAGATACAAATATTCACAAACATATGATAAAACGCGCAGATAGGTATCTTCACTTTTTCAGGCATCTTAAATACGAAACTTCTAACGGCAATCTTTACGAACTTGGAATAAAAAAAAGAGAAGAAGAAGAAAAAAGAAGAAAAGAAAAATAAAGATCCCCCGTTTCTTGAATCCAAAACAACTCTCGACAACGGTTCAATCCAGAGTTCAAAGATTCAAAGGATTCGCACAATCACCGGGAAAATCTTTCGAGCGATAAAACAGGGAACGAGAAAGCGCTTGGCGAGACTTCATTGCTTAAAACACAATCGAGCATCTTCTCGCGTATTCCACGCCGACTTAACGAACGTGAACGTCGAGGTCTGAATGCGCCGTGTCACCTTTCAACCTCGTTCCTCTCCCCGCATTAAGAAAACTTGGCTCTCCAAGGCAATTTGCTTCTTTCCTATTGTTTCCACTTTCACCGGTGTCTTCTAATCGTCTCGACAACCATCACTGATCATTGCCTCGCTTCTCGATCATCCCAATCCACTCCCCTCACTTCCATTCTCCCAGATGAACTTCCAGGGATCAACGAGGGTCAAAAATTCACCGTCCTGGCTCGATCGAGACGAGATTCAATCTCTCTGTCGATTCTTCTTCCTCCTCGACGAATAATAATCCGAGTTTATGATCGTGATCTTCTTGTACAATCGATCAACAGTGG
The DNA here is from genome assembly GCF_003254395.2 of Apis mellifera. Lineage (NCBI taxonomy): Eukaryota > Metazoa > Arthropoda > Insecta > Hymenoptera > Apidae > Apis > Apis mellifera. The sequence goes on from NC_037646.1 coordinate 4,587,156, forward strand.
AGAGAGAAAGAGAGGGAGAGAGGAAGAGGGTATGCAAAATAGGTATGCAACGCGGTGTACACGCGGTTGGCAATCTGCGGCGGCGACGATAAGTCAGCGAAATTATCGAGATTGTCTTTCGAAGTTGGTGCGCGGCTGGTTGCTTTGCCGGATAATTTACTGGAGACCGTAAGTAATAATCGATGCCAACCCTACTACTAGACGCTAATAAGGACGTACATACGTATATATGTACATATATATGTATATGCGTACACATCTATGCATAATACACAATACAGGCCCTGTTGCGTAATAGATGCCAGTTGTAATTCATTCTCGAAAGCATAAACGTCCTTATCTGCTATTACCGGCGAGATTTATCCGGGGCTGTTTTGAAAATTAAACGAGACTGCGGGCCTTCGTTTAGCCGGAGCTTACCAGTCTCTCTCGATATCTGAGCGCTCGTGGTAATCGAGAAACAGGGATCGCGAGTTTTGATTCGAAAAAATTTGTCGACGGTGCGGTAAATCTTTGGGTTTGAAGAGGAGAGGGGAGAATGATTCTGTCTGAGCGGAGTTGCTCGGTTAGGGTAAAGTAATTGGTTTTATTAAGTGGTGCTTCAGATTGGTATTTTGTTAATTAACAACACTGGAGGATTGAAAGATATTCTTGCGTTAATTTGGAATGATGAAACTGTACTTGAAATACATTTAAAATTTGGTTTAATTTGTTATTTGAGTTTTTAATATTATGTAAAGGAATTTTAGAAGATTGGAAATTTTATTATTTATATTGATTATGCAAAGACAATGTGTTAATTTATATTAACAATAATATATTTAATTTCCTGTTTCAGAAAATAATTTGTTTAGTTGAATCATTATTGGTTTCAGTAAGAAAATATTTAAAAATTGTTAACACGACATTTCGAATTTAATTTCTCTTATTAGAAAAATCATTGAAATCAAGAATTGAATATCAAGTCAAAATTTTAAAGATTGACACAAGAATTAACGATAGATTTTCAGCAATTTTAATTTAATTATACTTATCGTTACCACGTGACGATGCGAATCATGAAAGGGAGAGAGAGAGTGACTCTGGTACAACGCGAAATGAAAAGTTTTTTCGGTCGATGGAACACAGTTTGTCAGATAAAAAGTACGAATGCGGAAACGTGTAGTCCAAAAGCACGAGCAGAACTTTTTTGAACGGAAAACAACAGCCGTTTCGTAACAGGACCCAATATCGACATCATAGACGCGCATTGTAGAAACAGAGAGGAAGAGAGGCTGTATTTTTCTGAAACTACGCGTTGCTGCCATAAAGTGATCTTTATTGTCAGCTAGAAAAAAAAAAAAGAAGAAAAAAAAAGAAAGAAGGAAACGACAGAGAACTTTTAATTTAATACCAAACCGTTCCATTGGGTCTTATATCTGTTTCTAATGTTGTCTCGTTTGTTTTAATTAATTGAATTTATATGGTCGTGCTTCGTATTTTATATGGGAGTGTCCTTCGTTTATTTTTTTCTCAATTTTCCTAGAAATTTCTTACACACAAAAATAAAATTGGATGAAGCAATATTTTGAAATGGAAGGAGGAAACAACAGAAACGATTATTGGAGAATAGAAAAGGAATAGTTTCTATTAGAAAAATTCAGGGAAAATGTAGGAAAAATAATGATATTGTAAAATTGGAAATTTTAAAATTAAATACGTAATTGATTTTATAAATTCTTAATTCTTTTTTTAATTATTTATTTTTTTAACAATTTAATAGTAGTAAAATTTGAGTATTATGTGCATAGAAAATTACATAATTGACATAAGTCAAAAGACAGAAGATATTAATCATCATTAATACAAATTAAAAATGGGATACAATAAATATTTCTTTATTCCAAATTTATTCAACGTCATCAGACTTACTTTAATTAAACTTAGACTCAATTTTAAAAGAAAGATTGATAAATCTATGCATGAAATTATTAGTCTGTATCACTTGCAGATTCGTAATTATTTAAAATATATGGATACATTTGTTTCCAAGCTATATAAATATTGGAAAGGCTGTTATTAAACAAAGATTCAAACGCCCAACGTCGTTTCTCACAGAAGGACACGACGATACAAATTTGATATTCCAGAATTAATCATTTACCTTAGACGTTAGCTGCCATTCGAGAGAAGGAAACGAAAATAGCGTAGAAATTAATTTCAGGCCAAGGTATGCGAGTTGATCCTCGTTTCGAATAGAAGCCACGTACCTCGCGAATCCCGTGGCACGCGACATGGATAGATTAATGGCATCAACATTAATAATAAGGCCGTAAACTATTCATATGCATTACCGCCTCCGTTTCATTTCGTTCGTCACCATTTTAATTATGTTAATGAATCTTGCACCTTCCGAATACCCAGCTTGGCTCACCCATCGACGTAGGATTTTTTTAATATTCTGTTAAACGATTTAGAGTGAATTTTCACTTAAAATTGGAGGGGAGGAATTCATTCTGTTTCTAGTTCAATGCTGAAACATTTATTCAAAATGTTTAGTGAAAAGCAATTTTATTTAAATGTGAAGGAGGAGATTAATGAGGTATTAAGAAGGATTGTTGACCATTAGAAATATTATAATTTGTCAAATCAATTCTAATATCAATTGTGTTAATTATATAATTCAATATAGTATCTTTAGATTTATACTTTTGATTGTATACTTTAATTATGACAACTTTGAAGGGAAAAGTATTAAAATATTTTTTATTTATTTAAGATTTTTTGTATGAAATATGTTTGATATATTTTTCTTGATTAATTAATGTTCCCTCTTCTCTTTATTATATATCATTGTTAAATAAAATCTTCTATTGACATTCATTGGTATGAAAATTAACTATCTAATATTAAAATAATTAATAATATACATTTATAATTTATACATCCATTGGTATGGAAGTTTTCAAAGTTAAGAACGTTATTAAGATAGATTTTATAGTGAAGAAGTTCACAAACAGGAATCCCCTGAACGATCCTACATTTTGTTTTCCTACATACGTGTATTCCAGTGAAAATTATGATTAATAACCAGAACGAATTCCTGATAAATACAGGTGGTAATTTTTCGAAATGATTCACATTTCCATCGTTATATAATATAATATAAAAATTCAAACTTTTTACAAAATAATTCAACATAAAACAAATTCATTTTTGTATTTGAATCTAAGTTAATGCACAATAATTATAGACAATCTATTAATATAATCATATTTAAAAATAGTACAGAAATTTCAACATATATATTTTCCAAAAAAAAAAATTATACACCAAATAAATTGATAATTGATTGATCAAAATACGAAAATTAAATTGGAAAATTGTTTTACAAAGAAATTCGATATTAAGAAGTGATAAACGAAGATTCGAAGAAAAAATGTTTCGAGTTGAAAATTTTCCATCCCCTCCACGACAATGGCGCATAATTTTACATTTCACTTTTACCACATCCTATTCAGAATTTTAAACTACACGCCATGCATCTTCGGTCAGATGCTCCCTAAATCTCGGTTTTTGCCAAGGATGAGGTAAGTGAAAAATACCAGGCTAAACGGGCCACCCTGTTTCCAAAGGGCTAAGGGAACGTGCACACGGTGCAGGTTTAAAGTACCGGCCAAAATCTCGTTGGATAACACCTTCATAAATCACTTGACTAAGGTAAATCAAGTGATCCTTATAGATCGGCATCTTACATGCGAACTAGGTTAATCGATGGAAACGAATCATGGACTGTGTGCATCTCTTTTCCTTCTTTTTTTCACTCTTTCTCTCTCTTTCAGTGAATCAATCCACTGATTCATTTCCTGTAATTATCGTATCACTTTTAAAATGGATTGAGCTAGTATTAGTTAACAATATACTCATTAATTGTGCACTCATTAATGTATACTTTAAATAAACATTAAAATTACATTAGATATTAGAGACGTAATCTTTTAATTAGAATTTAGAGGTAAAGTTAAATTGTTATTTGAAATAATAAGAAAATAATTATCATTATAAAAATATGTATAGAAGGTTCTCTCATATGGTGATTTAAATTTAAAATTTGTTTTAATATATTTAAAATTAAAGTTATTCCATGTTACTCAATAATATTTTCCAGTGAAATCCTTAGTGAAGGGAAAAAATAAATTCAATAGAAATCTAACTTCTGACGAGTTATTAAAATTATCGCATCTCAATCTTTTTTTTTTTTCATTGAAATTAAAAATCTCTGTTTAAGAAATACGTGTTCACTAACTAACTTTGAGACTTTTGAAAGGAATAAATTTTTTTCTTTTAAATTATCGTATTCCGCGCGAAAAACACGTTATAAAAAAGACAAATTATGTAAAAATTATCTGAAACGACTATTGTAAATGTCGCCTTCCTTTTAATTGATAATCTACGAGTGTAAAAACCCGGTATTAAAAACCAAGAGATGAGAACTGTTTTTTTTTTCAACCGTACCTTTCATTATAAATCAATTTTATTCGTACAAAATTATTATTATTTTTTTAATTATTTCGTCTCTTATTCTCCCTCGCACAATATTAAAGTAAATTCATTCTCAAATTAAAATAATCTACAATATACATGACCGATAATTTAACGAATATCAATATTATAGGATCTCGTTATTTCAAGAACAAATCGAATTTCTCTTCTTTCTTCGTTCATTTAAATTTAAAAACAAAAGATTATTATTTACTAATCATTATCGTTGATTAATAAATAAATTAATATATATATTAATGTATATTTCGTCATTCTCGACGAAAACCGCAACACATAATCAGGAAACTTTTTCTTCCACTATCATTGCTTTCCTCTTTAGTTTCATCCTCCCTCCCCTCCCCATCCCACCTATCTCTCGCCAATATTTTGTGCAACTTTTCCTTTTTACCTGGCGGAACAAGTTGCCGATTATTTCCTCGCGAGGGAGTAAAGTCACGTAACGTAACCGATGAACCGAACTATTATCAATTTGAAGTTAAACGGAAACGGGGTGCAACGGCGGGGAATGCTCACGGCTGGCAATGAAAGTGGTTGAATTAAATGGCGGGCGTGAGGGGGTTGAATGGCACGAATTAAGATCGGTTACCGTGGAATATTTTCGAGGATAGCTCTCTCTCTCTCCCTCTCTTTCTATCTCTTTTCCGAATGAATTATTCATGACCTCAATGGCTGATTAATTGCACCCTTAAGCTCGAGGATTATCAAGATAAATGACGTCTGTAAAAAACACTTGTGGTATTAACGAATTCGATGAGATATATCCCCCTTGCGACAGTTTTCATCATTTTGTTTCAGGGGAAATTATTTACTCGATTATTGAGATTGAAAGGCTAAGTGGGAGGGGGAGGTGGTGATCGTACGATAATGGGAAATGATATATAGTGTATGTATACTCGTGGAGTGATAGGGCTCTTTAACGAAATTTAATTAAATTGATTGAAATTGAACCTAATATATAATAAGAATTTGAAAAGGGAGATTTGTGATTAAATTGACGTCCGCTCGTTTCGTTGTCTTTGTTATAATTTAATTCCTTCCTTTTTGTATCGAAATTTGCGAGGCAAAAAAGATTTCAAGAATACGTTTTACAAATTTAATTTAATTTATTCTTGATTGTTAGTTTTATCTTTTACGCGTATTACACGGAAAATTTCAGGCATGTTACGTCAATATTAAAAAAAATATTCAGATTATATATTAGATATTTAACAAATGATTCTAAAATATTCCAGGTCTTGGAAAAATAAAAAGGAATTCAATGATGATTGATCCTATGCGATAATTTGATGATAAACTCAACATCGAATTATCAGAAAGCATAGACGTAACATATTAACGTCACGAAATAACGTCTTAAAATATTCTTTAAATAATTCTAACGCTATATCTTTTTTCCTTACGATGTAACATTTATTAATTATATTCGAAAAGGTTATCTATCGACACGCGTATATATATATATATATACACGTCTTCTGATGATTCGTGTTCCGTGGTATTCAATTAGCAAGCAGTTTTTGCAGACAGTAATCAAATCGCAATTAAAACAGCGCTCGGAGCGAGAACTGCAACGCCAGAATTCAGGACGATTAAATGCTTACGAGCAGTATCTCACGGTGATTAACTTTTGATCCGCATCGAGTGTTGATTACAGCGCAGTGAGCATTGGTACAAAACGTTCATAAACGGGATAGAGCTCAATTATCGACAGCTTACCATCGGATTTCTACGTAGAATCGATATTTGTTTACGTTTGATACTTACATCGTACGGTAACAAATGTTATTTGTTGGAGAAAGGGAAAATTGGCCAACTTGTCGAAACAATATTCTGGATTTTCCAAATGTGAACGGCTTCAGATAACAGAGCGGGAATATCTCGTGATGAAATAATCGAATCCGGTAACGCAATATCGTAGTAATGCAAAATAAATTCGGATCATTTTCGATTAATATTCTTCGTGCACGTACAATGATTCACGTGTTTATTCTGAATTAGAAGAAGGAATAGAAGAGTCATTCAGTGTAACGATTAAATTACATAATATTCGTATTTGTAAATATGAGATAGGTATATAAGAGATGTATTTGAACTTATGAATTTATTGATATTTTCTTTCTTCACATATATCCTTAAATATTATCATTAATTTTATGTATATTTTCTTATATATATAAATACTTGTTTTATAAGTTTTTTCAAACCTGCTAAAAATTCAAGGTTAATATTAAATTACCTGGCAAATTATACGAAACCAAAGATAGATCGATTCCGCTATTATTAAATGTAAAATACAATGATCATTATCAATGAGTAATACAAGGCTAAATGTGATACAAGAAAATTGTGATAAAAAAAAAAATTTATTCGAATTGCCAATATTATCCGATTACAATTTACATTTTTATCACGAAAAAGATAAATAAATAATTAGTAATGTTGTATAATTCCAATATATTCCAGAATTCACTAATATTTTAAATAACACAAACTTTCCTTCATCGAGATTTAATCATTTCCTCCCTGATTTCCCATTTTCGTCGTCTTAATTGGTTTTCATAAAAGAATAATTACATTTTGTGTAATATATATTTCACAGCATGGTACACGGTTATCAGAATATATTCAGAAAAAGATTGTACCGTTATTTCAGAATAATCCGATTGTTTTTCCCTTAATTTCAGGTGGCACTGTACGGAATCGATCAAATAGAATAGATTTGATACATGTCAAATACGATAAAAAAAAAATATATATACATTATTCCAGATCCGTTTAATTTTCTGGACCAGGCTAGTCGTCAACGTCCACCCCTGTTTCTATTTAACTTTTATAGCCACTTAACCACGAAAACCTATAAACGACAGAGTAATTTTCCATTTGTTTCGGACAACCAATTGATGAGTCCCAGATTCTTCTTTGCGGTCCATTCTTTTATCTCGTACAGAAATTCATCGTATCGCATTGATTGCGGAAAAAAACTTGGTGACGAGACCATGATCTGTTTAAAGAATCGTTTGCCTCTCGTCACACATTTGAAATCGGTTATATAACAACTGTTTGTATAATTAAACTAAATTATCTTTATCGTAATTGCTCAATAAATTGATATCTAATGTACAATTGATTGGAATAAATTTATCAGATATTTATTCCACTTAGGATGATTAAAAATAAATAATTAAAGGTAAAAAAATGGATATTTATAAGAAATTTCGAAATTTGAAATTGATTAAATGTTAAAATATCATCAAAAATCTTTCGAAATATTATTTACATTGATGCGGAAATTGTATTGCATAATTTATTGAGCGAATACATTAAACTTGTTTGAGCGTATAATTATCTTCGTGCATACTTTTAAGATTTTTTTAGAAGAATCGAGTATTTTATGCAACATTATCTACGTCATCTCATCAAGGTTACAGGACAACGAACCATATATTTGTACAGTGATGAATACACGTATATCTAAAATAAATCTTTCGTTGAACGATGTTAAACGATATTTAAAATCATTCAATAATTTCATTTCGCACAATGGACATCAATTTCACTCGATTCGATTGCAAAAGTCAATTTATCATAATAACACACGTGTGTGATACACACAGCAGATTTGCAATTCCGTGAAAAATTATTTGGTTCACGTTTGACATGACATTGATTACTTGTTGTTACACCATCAATTTTAGTTTCGCCTATACAACACCGTACACGTGAACGTATTGTTCATTATACCTAATGATTTCTCTGAAATAGCGAGCTGCGTTCTGATTCAGTGAATCGATCAGAATTTCACGATGCAATTATGACCATTGATTGCAATTTTGCAGAAAAGATAGGAAATATATTTTCTCTGCGTAACGTGAGACACAGTCCTTGGAAATCCCCAGAACAGCCAACACGTCAGAGTCTTGACACGTCATCTCGAGACGTTCAAGGGGAATATAATTATATAGAGATCAAACTGGTTATCGAGATGTTTAAGAAACTTTTTATTAACTTCAAATTCGTGATCGATTATATCGTAAACGTAACTTCAACGTGGCTTTTAAAAATTCGTAAACAATTGTTGAAAATAATATTTTTCTTTTTTTCTTTTTTTTTTTTGATAAGCATATTTTCCGGTCACGTTAAACGTGTTTTATGCTAATTTTTCGATAATACTTTTTTTGAATATTATCACTTAATAGTTAAACGTAAATACTGAACGATATAATGAAATTTATGATACGCGTATCTATTTACGAGGAAATTATTTAAATTTCCTTTTACAATCTCCAAGTAGATTATTATAAGAATTTAATAAAAACACGCTAAAAATAGATAATTTAATAAAAAGTTTCAGTTCCTCGTGCCTGCTTTTAATTGAATTAATACGAAATTGATTGATCAAAAAAAGCTAATCTTATTTCTATTTCTAGATAAATTGCCTTCGATAGAATCGAATCGGTATGTGCTTATCATCCCTTTTATAAATACAATAACGTTTAATCAAACCATTCGAGCCATTTCATCCTTCCAATTCTTTCAAACTTCCTATCAACCTTCTATCTTTATCCATCCTTCACCTTAAATCGCCAACACGCTAATGATCCGAAACTTTTCCCCATCGCCAAGATATCTGGCATTAAAGTTCGAAAGTTGATAATCACTTCCTATCTACCGGCTGAGAAACCAAACCGAACCAACCAAAGAAACACATACACACACATAGACACGAGAATATCGACGCATCCGTTGTGAAAATTCAAGACAAAGGAAGATCCAAGACAAACGGAAAAAAAATATTAACACGTCTCTATACACTTCTTCATTAAAATCTAAAATCAAAATCTCGTCAAAGATATCCCTTTCGACTTCTCAACCTTCCTATCTTCCATCATTAATCGCATAAATTCTCAACAAAACAGGGTTGTCAGAGATTCTATTTATCGGCGAGAGAGCATAAATACGTTCTTTTATTTCCCCGAGGAGAAGGTTGGGGGAGGAATATCCCGGAAACCTCCATTCGGAAACGTAGTCCTCTCACGATCGGACCCGGCTTGGTGATCACCGTCTGCCTCGGATTAATCCCTTCCTCCCCCTGTCACTCCCCCTCGTCCAACGGAAGCTGATGACATGCCTACGGCCAGACGATGCCTCTCCATCGCCCATCCTCTCCATAACGCTTCTCCTCCTCCTCCTCCTCCTTTGCCTGCCACGATCCTTAAACGTTGGCCGCCGTAGATTAACTTTTGATACGCGACCCGCGAGCGCCTAGTCTCCGTCTGGCCGAGCCTCGATTCGCACGAGTTTGGGGGGGCCGTCGATCTCCTTGCGCCCCGTCGATTATCAAATTTCTATTAGCGAAGGGGAGAATTATTCGTTGGGGGGTCGTCGTGCAAGTTGGCAAGTTGGCAAAAGGCGGCTCTGACAGCTGCAGGTAGCTGGATAGAACAAAAGATCGGGCGCGAACGGAGGAGGAGGGAGAATAAACGAGGAGACGTGAGTGCCAAGTAATCGTTAATCTTGTTGCCGTGGAGCAAAGAGAGAGCGAGAGAGAGCCCTGCTGGGTGTAGATTTAATTTGAATTATGTAAAAAGTGTATCTTTCGAAATGGCTGGATTTTACGATTGATTATTTGATGGTGTAAATCGATATTGAATAATAGAGGGATTATTCGTCTTGAAGGGGATGTGAATTTTGGTTTTAGAATTTTTGTAATGAATGGGTTGTAGGTTTCTTTGATTCTTGCATACGAAATGAAGTTATCTTCTCTGTAAATACGAGATGATTATATTTCCCGGAAAAATTGTTGTTTGATGAATAGTTGAAAGATGAATGAGAATGTAAATGATAGGGAAAGTATAATATACAGAATCATGTGATCAAAATTAACGTGATCAATGGAATGTACGATACATGTTCAAATGACTTCACGGAAAAGCAGAGTTCTTCGTCTTTCGTCATGCATATTATTATTACAAATTAACAAAAACTTTTAAATTACTTCAACGAGAGAACGTATTATCTCTTTCATTACTTGTTCCTTTGGAAATTAAACGTTTATTTTTTTAATTTCAATAAAGAAGAATTTTTTACATAAGACGATGCATAAATAATCGGAATTACAAATCGTTTAATTCGTTATTCATTATTCATCAATTTGAATTTTTTTTTTTCTTTTCATGAAAAATTTCCACCAAGTAAATCTTAATCAAAATTTATAGAGATAACTCGTTCGCTTTGATTAATCGGTGTCATTAATTGAAATTCGAATGACGACTCTCTTCGACGATGCGGCGAAAGAAGGTTGATCGATGAAACGTTGCGAAACCGGTTCAGATTACATTCGAACGGAGAGAATACACGGTAACAAGTGCGATAAATTATTCGTGGTTTGCGTGAATTTTAGATCGGATTACTTTCTATTGTAACCCCATCAGAGTTTTAATTTCTTGATTTCTCCAGCTAATTTATGAGTGTCCTGGTGGCCATTGAAAATTTATGCGATCTCGCGTGACGATACAATGAGAGGCGAGTGACGCGTGAAAGAAGATAATTAATGCTCGTGTTTCTTTCTCATGTTCGTTATTATTTTCCCATTTTCCAACGAAATGGATCGAGATCCTTTAACAAACAATTACGACGAACAGAATTTAATTAACAGGATTTGATTCTCTTTAAATATCGTGCAACTTATTTTGCGATATTTTTTTCTTACGTTTAAAGAAGAGTTTGGAAATGTCTATAAAATTTTCCCTTTTGAACGTTAATTCTTCATTTATTCAAATTTGTTATTTCGATATATTGATAATCTTTTGGTAATGATAAATTTTAACTTAATTTTAACACGTAATACTTCTCTTCAATATTGACGAAAAATCTTCAATAAAAGGAAAATCGTTAAAAATATATATTTTAATGCGAAAATAATCCCTAATTTTAAACAATTTACAAATTATTAAATTTCAAAGAATGAACAACATTTTTACCTTTTTGGAATCGCAAAAGGACCGCCAAAACCATCTGCTCGCTTTTGATAAAATTAACATTGAAATAGGGAGATTATTATTAAATTACAAGTAGCTTGTTTATTTTCGTAATAACATCAATTGAATTATAATTAATTAACGTACCATGTATGTGATATCTGCAAAATTATAATTAAAAGCAAAGTCAAAGCATTAATTTTATCATAACAATACACCTAACTTAAACCTCTCATTTCCCCCTTTTTTTTTTTTTTTAATAATTCTAACCCGTGCTACTTCATCGCGCTCACAAAAGTCGGCGAGTTTCAAAAATTACGATAGGTGTACATTTAAACAGAGAGAAATTCGCGAAGGGGGGGGATGAATTGTTGCGGGTTTTGCGCGTTGCGTGGAGGAGATTTTTCGTCGCGGGGAATCGGCGAGAAAGGGCGCGGAGAATGATCGTCCTCTCGTGCCTTCGTGCAGCCTTCGTTACGATTAATTGCTATCTACACGCGATAAATCGCTGGGTTGGAGGGAAGAGCGGCGCAATGATAATGTAAAAGCACGGGAGGATTCCAGTTTCTCGTTGGGGGAGGGAGGCGTCGGTCATTGTATCGTCCAGGAAAGTTGAAAATTCTTTAAAATTATTGCCACCTGCCCTAACACCTGAGCGAGTATACAGCCAGATATACACGCCTCCGTCTCTCGAATTTCAGATTTTTAAGAGAGATATCCTCGTGTCCTATCCTTTGTTGAAAGTTTTGCGAAGTGGTAGTTTGTGCTCGTACTTCGTTTCGATAACGTCACGTAATGCAGCCAAGTTATTTTCTTTTTCTTTTTTTTTTTTGTCTGTTTTCTCGTTGCAGTTTTGAAAAAAAGATCGCGTTGGAGATACAAGAAGATTTTGAAAAATTAGTTGGACATTAGTTAAATGAGGTAATTTCAAAAATTGAAAACATTGGGGTTAATAATAGTTATTAGAGCAAATTATTTCAAAAAGAATTCATATTAATCGATGTTCGAGGATAGAAAGTTAGATAGTTTTGTTATAAAGTTTAATTGGATGTTTTCTCCAAAAGATTACTCATCTGAAAAGAAAAATTTCAAATTATATACACTTATTTTATGATCATTCTGTAAAAATTAAGATAAATAATGAAATATCAATATTTAAAAACCCAAAATTACACTACTTTCAGATTAATTCATACGTATAAAGTATCCATTAAATCACACACAAAAAGAAAAAAAGAATTTAAGCACGAGATCGTGTAAATGTTTCTTGACTCTTGAATGTTTCTTCATGTAAACGAACAAACTTCTCATACGCGTTAAACTCGCGCAGAGAGAAAGAGAGAAACAGAGAGAGAGAGAGGGAGTGAGAGGCGGTGAAAAGACGGAGATTACACAGTTTTGGAAAAGCGTGGGTGAATAAGGAGATCGTATTTGTTTCTTTGTTATCACGATTCGCGAAATTTTCTTCTTGGCCGGTGGTTGGATTATTCGTCCCGCGGAAAGTTTGAATTTAATTTCCCATCTGGAACAATGGCCCTGCGCCGCGTAATGGCGTTCGAGATTCGTGTGCTCGATTCTGTCGCGCCACACGATTCGAGGCTTTGTATTCTCCCCTGACTCGTATCCGCGATAAAAATGATATTGTCCTCGTGCTTTCGTCGGTGACCAGAGTTTTCGGGGAAAAAAAAAAAAAAAAAAGAAAGAAAGAAAAGAAAAAAAATTCACCATAGAATCCGAATTCAACGAGAAACTGCACCTTCGACGTAAATTTTTATAGCGAATCGTAAAAGCAAGAACTTTGAGGCGACCTTTATTGCAACACTATAACGGAGATTAAATCTTTCGTTGCACGACTATACGCATGCAGTTTGCTGTGCTGTGAAAGTTGAACAGAACTCGAAAATATCCTTGAATCATAATATTCGTTCGTTTAATGTGGTAATGAGAATTTGCTTGTAAATTCGCCTTAATGCGTATAGTGGATTCGAACATGGCGGATCTAGGGAGATGCATCGTACCAACTGTGGGATCGTAAATAACTCGTTTAGAAATTATGCGATGATGGGAAAAGGAAACGAATTTCGTGACGTTTTCCATCAAAATATATATTATCGAAAAGAGTATTAAATGTTGGAAAAGTTTAATTTTCGATGAATTTCAATCTCGCGAGCTAGTAATTTGATAAATATAAATTCGAATTGATTCTAGGAAATCGTTTTGTAAATGGATACGTGGATTTTGCGCGCAATTGCTTCCCGTTTAAAAAATAATTAAAAACTGATCCGCAACTGATGCGTTATGAATCTATTTTAATTATGGTGAACGTATCGTTGCGTATCGTGGCCGTGTTTTCGGCTTCCAAATAGTAGTACGCAGCCATTGTTGGTGCAATTTATGATCATGGTTTTCATTTTAGTCGGAATTAAATTTTCAATCGACTTCCCCGATTTCGACTGATAAATTATTGAATTATAAAGTAAGCGTTTTATCAGGCTTGCAGTGTTACCGTATAAACGATATACATACATATATTTAATATCCTTTCTCGTTGATGTTGAGTAAAATAAATTGCATGGAATATTCATGTTTGGATAATACTCAGATGAAGTTAATGCTGATGATTAAATTTCCATGATAAATTTGCAAGAATAATGCTTTTTCTTGAATGATTTTTATGATTTCGAAATTTGTATTTCGAATAATTAAAGGATTCATCCAGTAAAAAAGTAATTCCAATTTTTCATTTTCTTCAACAAAGTAATCAACTCGTGAAGTTGTTTTATATTTTTATGCTTGAAATCGGATCTGCGAACGTTTCAATCTCTCATTTTTACAAAATTAATATTACTTTAACGATTGCGAGAAAAACGTTATATCATTAGCTCAACATTCATTGTATTTCTGTGTTTAACATTTATTAATTTCTGCATCGTCGTGAAAATTGCATAAATTATCATAGCATGAATATGAAATCATATGATGCAAAACACTCGCTTAAACAAATGTAAATATGATGTATCAGCAGTATTATATTTTTTTTTTACTTTTTCATTATTTAATAGTTATCAATCATAGTTAACAGATGATGTGTGTCATCGATATTTCAAACTTAAAAAAACAATTGCCCCAAAAAAATTGATTTGATTTGAATGAAAGAGGTTAAACAAGGAATAATTTAAAGCTATAAACGATATTTTGACTTCTTGAAAAAGTGAATATAAAATATATAAAATAATATAAATTAAATAAATATAAAATATAAAATAATTATATCCTTTTGAAACAACTTACAGCAAGATAGAAATGCAATAACATTCTCGATTGTTCGTTTCGCGAGATACACTGGTCCTGTAATCCTTTGAATTTTCAATCATACTTTGCTCATCAGTGATATTTGAGAGAAATTCTATACAAAGGATAAAAATCTTTTAAATAGAAATTTAAAATATACAGAAATTAAATAAATGTTTCAAAGAAAGCTTTTTAAATCTCGATTTGAAATCTATTGTAGGCTTTAAGAATTAGAACAATTGTTTCTTACATGATAATTTCATTAACACATTAGTTGTAATTGATCCACCAAGCATGCTCTCTCTCACTTTTCGCATAATGATAGAATTATAAATCGTTGCAACGATCTAAAATATATTATTTCATATCCAATTTTAATCCTGCTGATCCAATAATAAAAAATGTTGATAAATATTAATGCAACGACAAATCCAATCGATAATTTTATTTCTTTCAGAATCCACGGAATAGCGAACAATTTATTAACCAAGAATGCGTTTTCTACTTATGATCACAAGCTTTAGCTTTCTTTGGATTTTGTCCATCCATACCTATCCAACAAATGGTATGAATATGATCTTGAATAGAGATTCCTTATTCTTTCCCGACCAAGCAGAATATGTAAAGCTCGCCATCAAATGTCCTGAGAACATGATCCTATGGCCAGGAACTCGTCGATGTTACAGAGAGGGTGAACAAGGTCCCTGCAATATCGATAAAGTTTTAACCTTTGACCGGAAACTGTGGAGACCTGTTTGTTCATATGCGGTATTAAGGGAATAAGTAGCAAGATTCATCGTAAAATAAAGTGTATTACAGATAACTGTTGTTACCAACTGGACAGAATTCTTCAAAAGATGGCAGCATATATCCGGATGTCTTCCATGAGATATTTTGAAAGATATATCTTAATCTAAGGATATAAACTTTTCATTATAATTTTATATTATAAAATACAAATAATATTTAAGGATTGTTAGTTTTTATTTTTATTGTTAGAAAATCGTTCTGTGATATGTCGAATTAAATAATCAATATATCATTAAGTCTACGTATAATGTTTATCGAATTTAAGAAATTTGTTTTGCTATATGATAATTAAATTAAATTGGATCATTTAGAAAATTAGATAGTTAATTGTTTATGGAATTCTGGCTTTACTTAATTTCAATTTGTTAAAGCTAGAACGTATCAGCTCAAACTTAAGCTTTGATTATTGGAAGAACTACTCAAATCCTAAAATTTGGGAAAGTATGAATCTTCTGATTGAGACTGATTAAGAGAATAGATCTTAAAAGGAGTGAATTTTAAATGAAATGATCATTTTTAACTAGGGATATTGTTTAACTTTAAACTTACATAGTGATACCATAATTATCGTTAATTTCCAAATATTTATATAACATTATGCCATATATTTTAAATAGTTTTTATGATGCATATAACTCATCTTGGAATGTTGTTAATCAGTTTGATTAGTTTTTATGATATAATTGAATTAAATTGAATTGAATTTTTGACAAGAACGATAAAAAAAGAAAACATATTATAGTTTAATATATTTTGCATTGTAATTTTAAATTATAATAAAAAAAATTGCAAATATCACATATATAAATTATGATCAGTATTAATTGCAATTAATAATTCATTTCTATATCTGATATAATTAATAAAATATTGGTATATTTATATTATATAATTAATTATGAAGTAAAAGAGCATATTACTTTTACGAATTTTTTGCTATTTATTTTTTCTAAAACTGTATTCTGAATAAGAGGAAAAAAAAATTACAAAACTAACAAAACTAAACAACCAGATAAAATTACAATCGATTATTTTGCACTCAAAAGAATTAAATGATATAGAGAGATGTATTGGATAACAAACAATAGTAATTTTTTTTTTATTTTTTTTCTAATCAATTTTTATTTAATCCATCAAAGTACATCAAAAGCACGTTTCAGATAGGTACAAAAGTGACGAATCGATCAAACTTTTAATGGGAAAATTCTAGAATTTATATTCTTCCTTTTTTTTTTTTTTTTCAGTTTTTTGTAAAATTGTGTTTAAATTGAGATTATTGAAAGTTAATTCTTTTATATAATTGACATAAATAGTTAATGAAATTCACACGAACAAATTTGAAGTCCTTGTATCTTGGCAATGATTGAAATATTAATAATTATTTCCTCTATTTTCTGAATATTTTAATAACATATAACATATTTCTGCATAAAAATCAACAGCCTAATAGTGATATTATTTTATTAAATATTTTTTAAAAAATGCATCATTATATATAATATAAATTTAGTTATTATTTTTATAATTAAATACATTTTTATAATTATGGAAAAATTTTACACGTGTGAATAATTTTTCGAATAAAAAGATATTTATTATTTCAATTGTTTTTTTCTAGATGTTCCTCATTTAAAACGTGCCACTTGTGATTAACATTAAAAGGAGAAAATTATCACAACATCGATGTACTCGTAAATGTGAATATCTTATTAATGTCAATCCTTTTCCATGAATTTATATTAAAACGTTTCACGGTGGTCTCGTTATTTTATATCGAAATATTTTATATCAAATATATGTCAAAAATGTAATTTTTATTTTTTCACTTTATTTTTCATCATTTATCAAAAAATGAATACAATCAAGCATAAAATATATAATTGATCCATAGAAAATTATCAGGAAATTATACAATTATAATTATAAATATCTTTATTATTTTTTTTCAGATATTTTAAAAATTTTATTTTTATTTTATTATCATGCCTGGTCCTCTATCCCTCTAATCAAATATTATCTCACTCGAATTTGACGCTTTACAATTTCTTTCCCTCTTATTTCATTATCGGACTACGCGTCCCGAATAACGAGATGTCTACGATTAACCTTATTTTAAGAATGATTGCTGCCGGATAATAGGCTCGATAATCTCATCGGGCTTTCGATCTTGAGTGTGGTGCGCGTACAAACAAGATACAATCGAGTTTACTCTGCACGATCCCCTGGCGCATTTCTATCTAGAGACAGCAATACCCCCGGTGTGATATAGTCTGATCGAAATGTACTTTCTTCCCTGGTACGATTAATTGTTTGCTTATTTTGTCCCTCGATCGAAAAATTAAGGGTAATAAATCAACGAATCGTTGTATGGAATCGCATTAACGGTATATATCGCATGACAGTTAATACCAAATGGGATAAATGTTTCTTTATTTTCTTTTTATTTCGCGTATTCATTTCATTTAATTCGATATAGGTACTAGTTCAATTTTTTTTTTCTGTGCAACGAGTTGAATTTTGAAACAACGAATTTGTTTAAATTTACACCGTTTAATGGAAAATTTTGTACGTGAATAATTTAACGAAAATAAATTCTTTGGGATTATTTAGAAATATAATTTAAAAAAAGGAAAATTTCTATTTTTACTGAAAAATTAATTATTGATTCGTTTTTTAAGAAGGAAGGATAGGGAATTTAATATTAATTATTTGCAGTAATTCAATTTAATTGCAATCTTTCTCTTCTAATTACTTTGCCATCGTTATGGTTTTAGAAAGTGAATGTGACGTATACGAGCTGTCAGTCAACGTGCGCACCTCATATTAAACCACGAGAATTCATGTAAAGGGTTAAGCTGCCACAATATTAGGTTTTATGAAAGGAAATCTTGAAACGAAAACGTGTTATATTGAATTATCTTAAACTGTTTATAATTAAATTATTGTATTTTTTTCTGTACTAAATTATAGATGTATTCGTTTAAATTTTTATCGTTCGAATGAAAGTATCTTCTTATTTACATCGTTTTATTAGACCATATATTCATACGTTTCATATTTTCACATATCAAAGGATATATTCGCCTCCACAAAATTATTAATTCGAGAGGCTACTATATTAAGGTATTAAAGCCAGAATTCTCTGTTATTTGAGCAACTACGGTTGGTACTCTATTTTATTGAAATTGACGTATTTACCGTTATTAAAATGAAGTAAATACTGCTTATTCAAATTATCGCATCACTTGTCATCAAATTTTCTCATCTTATAGTTTACATTTTAAATATATATTTGCAATTATTTTACAAATTGCATTTGAACGTCTATTTAAATACAAATTTATCCATTACTTAATTACATTACAAGTTGTTGTTGAACTTTACTGCTTTAGATTAGAATACTTTTAAATATTCTCTCAAGAATTTTTTTCATTTTAATTTTAAAATAGTATACCAATTTTAATTCTCAATTTTAATTCTTACCCAACAAAAGTAATATTTTCACTTTTGAAACGAAACTTTCTTTCACTCAAATTCCTATTATTTCTCATTTTTACTACCCGCGCTAAGAAAGATTTTTGAGGCAAATTCTAGATAGAAGACGCACAACTTCCCCTCGAGATCCGTATAATTCACGTATCGTGTGCACTCCTTAAATCACGCACTCCTCTCCACTCCTCGTTCGGCCTGCTGAATTCTCGGGATCCGAGCTTACAATCGGACTTTTCGCTTCGGGGACGCGGCGCTTTTTTCCGCCGCGGCGAGATTTAAATCTTTGGATTAAAAGGGAACGGCAAGAAATGTATGGAGATGTTCCTTCTGGCACGAGCTACCATCTCTACACCTGCTTATCCATTTGACTTGGTTTGCAGCCGGTCCATGATGGAATTTGTTTTCCGGAGGGAGCTAAATCGTGTGCAGATTCCGCCGGCCTGTGTTACGACCTGAAACAAATGTAAGCCATTGGATTACCGAAAAGCGGCGGTCGGACGAGGCACGAGGTGTTGCCTCGTGTTGAACCAGCCACTCCTTACCCGTTAACTCCTTCTCCTACACGGATGTACACTTGTCTCAATGATTCCAGAAAAATCTCGCCACCACGTTTTCAAAGTAACAATCAGCAGAATTTGTTTTTTCAATAATTGATAAATTAACTTGTTAACTTGTTAACTTGTTACTTTTGTATTTTTTTTGTAAACAGATTCAATTTGATAAAATCATATATTTTTTGTAACTTAGTAATTACAATTAACGATTACTTTTTCAATTTTCATTTTATAGAACATCAACAACAAATATATTATATCATTGACGTAAAAAAAAAATAGATTTTGTATTTAAGGAATTGAAATTGATTAAACGAAATTAATGTAATTTCATATCTGGAGAATTAGCACGTATAATCACGCGTTCGAATTCGTTTATTAAGCCGTTAAAGTCGGGGCGAATCTCCGCTCCGTACAAGGATTTATGCGGGGGAGGAAAGAAGTAGGGCGCTCACAATGCGATCGTTTGTCACGGAGTGCTGTCGTCGGGGCGGTTTTTATATCCTCGCATTGGCGACGACAACACGCGGCTCAACTCGTGGGAGGGGAGGCAGAGTTAACGACGGAAACTTAGTCGATTCCTTGCGCGAAACCTGTGCACTCTGCGAGATATCCCCCGTTTGACTAATACGATACAGGGATTCTAAGATTTATGGGACGTCTGGTCGCCGGATCATCCGATCGAGCGACCATCTGGATTGGAAAATGGATTTCGCAGAAGGTAACATTTCTTCTATTTTTTTTTCTTTTTTTTTTTTGTATTCTCAGCATTAAATTCAATAAATACTTGATGTTATATTACGGTATTTTAGATATCGTATTTTATATTTTTTGCGTGGCAAATATTTATTTTAGCGAGATTAAGTTAGAATTAAGTGGAAGCCAGTAATTGAAGCTTTCACAATATGGGTTTAATTCAGTATTATTTCAATGGCTATTAAAAACACAACGAACCTTTCTTTTGTTCAATATTCTTAGATATATATATATATACTTTATACAATTATCTATTATATCTGATCAATTCCTGTCATCCTGATCATTGACCTTCTTTTCTCACTTATCTTCTTCAAACAAATATTCCTTCAAACCAAATCAAACAATATCCTAAATTCCTCAAACGTTTGAACATCTCATTTTTTTTTACTTCGAATTGGTAGAAGGAAGGCGGGAGAGGTATCACCCCTTACATTTTCATCTTCTTTCAATCCGTATCGGCCATCACACGTTTCTCAACATTATAAGCACCGGTGGCAGAGACAGTTGGGCACACGGGCAAGTTAGGGCAGGCTGGCGCGCGAGGAGGGCCGCCTACAAAACGGTTGTCCGTGTCAAGTACTTATGCGCTTCTTTTTTGCTAAATACATTTCAATATCCGACGAGGGTGCGAGCAGTCCTTTCGAACGCTTTGTACCATCTTCAACAGCGACAAAGATACACGTATATATATATATATATATATACACGCGAGACGCGGGGGTGGATGAAGGAAAAGTGGGCGGAAAGGGGTAAAAAGGGCGACAGGAGCTGCAATATTCTTGGCTCGCATTGTACGTGTCCCATAAGTTGGCAGCCGAGCTCCCTCTCAGCGACAGCTTGACAGAACATACGCTCCTTCCCGCTCGAGAAACGTTCCGTCCTCCTTCCTTTCTAACCCCAACTTTCACCTCTTCCTTCCCTCCTCCTCCACGCGAGCTTCCTTTCGTCGAGCCTTCCTTTCGTGCTCGAAAATAAAAGTTTATAAGGTGCCGCCTGTACGTGTGCACGCGTCTGTGCGTGTATATGAGAAACATATACAAGCTCGCATGTATACATGTATGGAAAACGCGCGGAAAACTCGATATATATATATATATGTATCTTCGAAAACGGTTGGGTTGACAAGGAATGATCGTGGAGGAGAGGGATGAAGGGGGAGGGAGTGCACAGAATTGGGTGGATCAGGTTTGCGCAGAATGTGTGAGAGGGGAAGGAGAAGAGGAGGAGACCACGTGCAGAAATAACGTTCGTGTTTTTGATTTGAGGCACGTAACCGAACCACATTGAAATCAGATAGGGGCGCGAGAGAGGACGCTAAACTGGCTCCGGGGGTGGCTACGGCAAGCTTACTACGAAGGGAATACCTAAACCGGTCGCGGGGCTGGAAGGGGGGAGGCGTTAGACGGCCAGACACCGAACTGTGCGCGGAGGTGTGGGCGGAGAAGAAGGTGCGAGCGAAGACAGGCATGCGAAGGACGGGGAGAGGGTGGGTTAGACGGTTCTCACAACGGGTGAAACGTGCCACTTTCCACGGATTTTTCGAATAAATCGGCGGCGCGCGGAGTCCTCCTCCGCTATAACCGGGACTCTCACCGCTTTGACTCTCCCTCTCTTCCCCTTCCTCTCCTTTGGATTCGTGTTCCGTAATCCGGATGGGCCTGGCTCTCTGGGAAGCGAATGGAGTTTGGAGCAGTGAGAATCGCGGTGAGAATCGCGTATCCCGTGAATCAAACTGTTCCTTCGACAGATTATTTTGTATTCGTTCATCGAGTTCTTTTTTCCCTTTCTTCTCCTCTGCTTCCTTCCTCCTCCTCCTCCTCCTCCTCTTCTTTTTCTTCGTTTTGTTCGGAGAGGGGAGGGAAGGTTTCGAGGGATTGGTACTTCGACGATAACGTTTCAGTTCCGAGAAAGATTCTTCCCTTCTCCTCGGTGGATATCCACTCACCGAGGAAGAAATTGCTTCTCGGAATTTTCGCGCGTTTACGGGATCTTTTTAAATGGTAATAAAAATTGTTCGCGAATTCCTCGAAGCTCTACTTGGAATCTGTATTCGATGCTCGATTCAGTGAGTTATCCTATTTTTCTTTTCTCATTTTAATACCAGTCATTTCTAAAGATCATCCATAAATTTCGTAATAATTTTTCATGATTTAAAAATTGATCTTTATATACATATCTGAAATGTTTTTTAATATCTTCAAAAAATCGGGCGAACAAGATCATAATTCCGTTTAACAACAAAGTCGGAAAGGTAGACAGAGAATCTCTAGCTAGCGAAATTCGTAGAGGGGGCAATACCTTACCTTTCTTTCCGGGTCCGTTTCTCTCGCTCCGCTTCAACACCTTTTCCCCCATGTTCAATTCCGCCTCTTTTCTTCCCCTTCCCTTCGAACGCGCTTTGCGCCATATTTCAAACGTCATATTAGCAAGGACCATGCGTCTTCCACGGGTAAAATGTCTATGCTAGCGGCAGGCTTGCCGCCACTACATCACACTGGCTGGCCTCCCCCTCGGCGTATCGTGTCACCTTGCCAGCTCGCCACCAATTACACATTAATGCGACGTCGCGTTATCCGGAGACGATGTGCGAAACGGAAGGGGATAGGAGGGAGGAGAGGATCTCCAGAGACGATCTCCTCCCCCTCCCCCCTCCTACGATCTATATTAGTCAATTAACCTACTTTCGCCGGCGTCGGAACGATTCGATCAGGGTGGAAAGATAACACAACGTTTCCTATGATTCCACCCTCATCTCCGATCCGTGCAACCATCGGACGCCACGAGTTTCATTAGAAACGATATCTTGGCCCGTGGAAAATCTGTACGTGTCGCGTCGGTGAACCGTCGGATCGGTAAATTCCTTCCAATGTATTTTGCACGAGGGGAGGATATGTATTAACCCTTCCCGGATTGGATGCAAGAGATATAGGCGTTTGAAGAAATTTTTGTTCGTAGGCTTGCTTGAAACTATTCTTTTTTTTTTTTTTTTTTAAGAAAAATGTATTTTTATTTATTTAAGATGGAAGTTTGAAACGAAGGATGATATTCGAAACTTGAATAATTTTATATTCGGTTGTCTGGATCTTAATAGAATCGATTTTAGATACTTTATATGGAACGAAGCTTAAATCGTGATTCGTAATTCATAAGGGAAAGGGATTGCTCTCCTTTTTTTCCTCCTCGATACGCGAAGCAAATGTTGCGATTTACGTTTTACAATTTTTCTCGGGAAAGTAAAAGAATACGAAGATAAAGGAATGAAGATGAAGACGGATAAACAGCAAAGTGACAAGAAACTTCCTTTCTTACGTAGTGAATTTGCAGTTGGTTGAACGGTTTGAAAAATATCGCTTTGTCCCGTGGAATAGAAATATCGTTCTTCGCGGAAGAAGACTGGAATGAAGTTCATGGAATGATATAACAAAATGTCGTCAGAATCAAAATTAACTATGAAAGTTTTGTTTCATTTACTAAATCTCGCTTTGTGACAAATTCGAGATAAGTCGATATAATTCTTTCCCGTCGGCTCAGCAAAGATAATACAGAAGGAATAAAAGACAGGATTCTTGAAAACAGGATTTTAAAAATCGATCGACGAATCATTTCGTTTCAACAAATTATACGATAAATAAACAACATATCTATTTACCGATCTACCGATAATACTCTTTTGTCATCAATTTATAAACTTTTTTTAAAGTTATCTTTTTACAAAATCGATGACGTGGAAAAATCTGATATCCTGCAATGAAAGAAGAGAGAAGCGCAGGGGGGCCATTTTATTCTGCACCCATTCTACTGAACTCAGTAGAAATAGGCTTTGCTTTAGACGACGGATGGAGGTTAAACGTATTACGTGTATTTGTAGAAAAGTTAGGTCACTGCTTCCAAGAATTATTTCCCAATATGAATTCTCCCTTCTATTACACAAACTACCCTTATACTTGTTTCCCAAAATATCCATCGTATAATCGCCACTCTAACGATCATTGTAAGTAAAAAAAAATCTTCTAAATCAAAGTATCCCGTACGCGAAATTCTTCATGATTGTTCCCAAATCAATCGAAACTTTCAATAAACTCTTCATACATCAACGTACTCGAGTCGTTGCGGTCTATTCAGTGTCCATGATCGAGGAGGTAATTAACGTCAATCCACGTAACACCTCTCCCATTCCCCCGCCAAAGGGGTTAATCGAAACGATCCCTTCGAGGCAAGGGAGGGCTTTCCAACCCTCGAACGAAAACCCACTTTATCCGCGTTCACCTTTGATCGCGGGCGAGAGAGGAAAGAATATCGCTGTTTATACATCCCTCCCCCTCTCGTCGGGCCTGTCATTACGAGACATTAATATTATCGCGCGTGTAAACGTGATACATACGTGTAGTCGGCCGGGTACGTGTCAGTTACGTGTGTACCACGCACGTCACGAGCATCCAGGTGGAAACCAGGAGGGTGTCCGCGGGAGGGGGAGGGTGTATAGGGGAAAACTCTTCTCGCAGTAAATATTGTAACATCTGGCGCGACTCATACGAGTTCCGAGTCACGCCTCCCAGCCTCCTTCTACATTTCACACGTTTCACTTCTTAGATACTTCGTTGAAATACTGTCGAGGATCCACTGGGCTGCTTGCCGCTTCTTGGTGTGCACGGTCGATGGGGTGAAAGAAAGGGGAGGAGGGTGGGTGGGGATGCTTGTGTTTGTTCCGGTAGCTTCTTGGATTTGCACGAACGACCCTCTCCTCTCCTCTCCTCTCCTCTGCCTCCCCCCTTCACTAATCTCTACACGTGTGTCTGTGATCTTGGGATCACGTACGTGTGCGGACGATGCACGTTCCTTGCACCGGAGTTGCACAGCCGGGGGGGATGTTTGGGGTTTCAGAAAGACGGATCGTTATGTTAGTTTCGGATTACGGTATAAGATAAAAGGGCTTTCTCATTCTCGTCACGAGGAGAGGGAAGGAAAGAGAGAAAGAGCGAGGAGGACTCGGAGAGAAGGAAAATACGATCTGTCTTCTGGTGTAATTTTTAATGCCCTCGATCAATTTATAGTGGGATAGTGGGATTTTTTTTATTTTTCTTTCTCTCTTTTTTTCTTTTTTGGGGGGAGGAAAGGGAGGTGAAACAATTTATTCCACGCGCGCTGAGTTATCGATTCGATCGCGAGGCGCTCGAACGCACGTGGACGCCTATTTTCATCGCCGCCAATTATTGGTCCGCCCAAAAATTCTTAACCGTTTCCGCCGGTGTAACCTCGATTGGCGGATTGTATGCTTTTTTCTTTCTTTTTTTTTTTTGGTCACAGTTTGTACGAAACGTGCTTTATTGCGAAGAATTGCGATTGATTTGATAAAGGAAAACTATTATATTTTCAGTATTTCTCACATATGTTATTAATTTGCACAATTTTTATGCAAAAATAAGAATAATGAATTTCCTTTCCTTTTACTTGGATCAAATGTTCGAATCTCTTGATTTAATAAATAAGAATCGTATATTGTTATTGTAAATATTATAATCGAGCTCGAGTATAATAATTTGCGTTATTTTCGGACGAGGCGAGCGACGAATTTCGAGCGAGAAAATACATCTCGATACGTGGAATATTTTTCTATTTTCTGTTTGACAGCCGGCGGAGGTGGGATGCTGATAGCATGACCAAAGGCAAAGGGTAATTTACGTTTGCGTATTATTTCGGCATCGACGCTTCGAACGAATGAAATCTAGCCTCTCACCTCTCGGCGTCACGTCCAACCGTATCGAATGTTTGAATTTAATCTATCAATGAACGTATCCTTAAAACCAAGTTAAATATAGACAATTGGATACGCGGAATGGTATGTATGAGTTAAAACTAGCTAAGCAAATTAAGAGATGTACAGTTTTATCGTAATAATCGTCGATTCTACGATCGAATTTAACAAAATCTAATTTTTATTCGTGTAATTTGAATGAAAAATTTTGAAATCAACAATTTATTGTAAACTTACTTGTATAAATAAATAGGAAAGAATAAATAGGAAAATAATAAGAATACGCGGAAAACTATATAAATAGCTGTATTATATAGAAATTTTTCCAGATACAAGAATTAAATATACAAAGTGGTCTGCATGAATATGTAAGTCTCTACATATTCATCTCAACAGCTTCGTCAAACGCTACACAGTGTGCCAAACAGCCGTTACCGCCACAGAAACTCCAACTTTCTGTCCAAAGGATCGACGTTTTTCAGTTGTGGATTACGCGTTGAAAAAAAAAAAAAAAGAAAGAAAAAAAAATCACAGAGATTTAGCGAGAAAAAATTCGTCGACGAGTTGGATCGTCAAATTGATAGAATCAGCCGTCCACGAGTGATTTTTTCATGCTGATGGATCGGTTCTTTTTCATCCCTGCAAAATATGAACGATTAAAAAAGTGGAATGTTCTGTACACATCTCTCTATTTATGAATCCTGTCGTCTGCTTCTTTTGGTCAATAAGCAGAAAGCTCGAGACCGATATCGACACGTCGCCACTCATTGCAGACGAATTTTTCTTCTTCGATCCATGAAATGATCGATACTTGATCCTAATCAACATCAAAATCGAAGAAAAACTATCCAGAATATGAGCATATTCAATAGAAATTTTACATCAGAAGTTTTACAATCAATCGATCCTCTATTATTCCTCTATTGATAATTGATCAAGTATAAATCCTAGTAAATGATTTATCTCGTTAATTCTATATTTCCAATGACAAGCTTTCATTGTACAACTATACACATTCACTGTATCATTTATTGGAATGACACGTATCACGATTTCAGGGAGAACGAGTCTCTATTTCCCAATCCTTAATAAGGATATCACATTAAACATTGAAATTGGAAGCTCGAAAGTTTATATTTTGAGTAGCTATCGGCACTGTTCCGGGAAATGAACAGCCAAAACTACCAAGTTATTAGCCCACCAACCATTGAATGGCGACAATTCTGAATCGTTCATCCGTTCGTTTTCAGGTTCCTGTTTACAATGAGTAGGACACACCGCGTGAAAGTTCGTGACAACGCTTTTTTTCCCGCGCTCACGTTCCGTTGACAAAGCTCCACGCGCCCCCGTGGAAATTTATATTTACCCCGTGTTGACCGATGTTCCGCGCGAAGGGGCACGCGTTGTTTGCGTAAACGCAATTGGAATCTGCAGATGCGAACCACCTGCTCGAGAAACGAGAAAGATGATTATAAATCTGCCTCCTTGTTTGTTTTCGAACGTGTAAACAGAGGCGATGAAACGCGAACCCGCTCGATAGACACGCGTGCCTCTACACTCGTTTATTATTATTCCAGATCCAACGCGAGTTTGCTTGTTAGATAGAAATTTTGCGAGCTGGATAATATCGTGTCCAGGGGATGAATAACCGCGGGAAACTAATGTATATTCCTGTATATTCCTCCTTTCCTTCGAAATTTTATTATTTAACGATGAATCGATGTATTCGTCGGCCATCTTTCAAGATTCGACTCGATTTTAAATTCTTACAAAGTTCAAGTTTTGAGGATATATTCAATCAGCTTTAAGATACGTTTATCTTGGATAATTTCGATCAATTAATTTGTATAAAGTTATTGAATTATTATGAAATAATAGAAAATCATAATTAAAATTGATCGAGTCAATGGATAAGGTAAGGAATAAGCGAAGGAAAGTAGATTAAGGCGGTCGTGGTCAGTGAAATATGACAGCTGAGGTCAGACAGAATAATGCGAGAGTAGTTTAAGTGGAATGAGACAGTTGTTGGACAAGTAGAATAGTAATGGGTAATAGGATAGTGACATATACATTCTGGAAGTTAGACAAATAGATTAAAACAGTCGTGGTCAGACAAGTGGAATAGAAAAGTTACGGATATGTTAGTTGTAATTATATGGACAAGAAATATAAACCAACTGCAATCAGATATAATATATCATTGATATATGCATAAATTCTTAATTTTATAAAATTATGAAATACAGTATTAAATCATAATCGATAGAATTTTAATAAAGAAAATTTACTTTTGCTAAAGGCATGCTCTTTCTTCTATTGGCGAGCGAAAATTGAATTTTAATTAATTGTTCTGATTGCATTGGCGTTTAAACACCTTCGTAATAGCCGGAAATGCACATCGTAACGAAAACATTGTATTTAATTTCGCGGAGGTATAATGTTCAAATTACAAATTACGTATCGCAACAATCTACTTGCAACGCGTACACGTTTCCAATTGTTAACTTTTGTCCTGTGATATTTGATTTTCATCGCCCGATCCATACTCCTCTCTCGATTTATTAAACCTCCCTCACGCCTGATTCGCTCACGTATCACAATTACTCGTCCCATTTGAATGAAACGCTTTTAACAGCTGTTTTAACCGTGCTCAGGCCAACTTGCAAAACGTTTCGAACTCCATCGATTGTAATCTTTCCGTGTAATTAGCCGACTATATCTCGCTCTCTTACGAATGAAATATTTCGATTTCGGCCGAGAATTCGGGATTTCCCCGCTAATACTAATTTTAAGTACGCCCCATCTACGGAGAACTCTTAATGGACACGCATAAATCAGGGAAGACGTTCCCATTCCTCTGAAGAATATGCAGGATCGGGATTTCTCTCTTTAATTTCAATCGTTCCACGGAATTATGCGATCTGCCAACGTCCACGAAATTTCAGCAGGGAAGATTAAACGCCTCGGATAAAGATTGTAATTTCGATAATTCATTAACCACTTGTTTCGTTATCCTCTTCCCTATTTTCATAATTTTCGTAATATCTATTTTTGTAAGATACCTCATCATCGTGCTAAAAATATATACATTTTTCTTAAAAGAATATTATCCTTTTGAAAGAAGCTTCAAAGTCTAAGCACGTTCCTCTTGTTACATCTGAACCAATCAATGATTCATTAATTCCAACATTTTAAATATTACCCTCGTATTTATTTTCTTACAAAAAATAAATCCAAGATATAGATTTTACTCGACAAAAAGTTTTCACTCGAAATTTCTTTAATCCAGAGAATATTGGCGTACAATATATTTGCTCGCATAAGTATAACTCCGTTCAAATACAAATACGTTATCCTTCATATTCGAATCGATTGATATCGGCTAAATATTGCCACAGCAAACACGCAGCGTGCCTTTCCGTTAATTATACAGACTCGTATATACAATATATATATATATGAAGCCCACTTCCTAGAGGGTTGAATCTTGTAACCGTTTCCGGGACGGTTCACCCCGCGACTAAATGGCTCGATGCCTTCCAAAGAAGAAGAGAGGGGCCACTACACGGCCACGAGTGCACTCGAGTGAGGGTTCGGTTATCGAGGAGGGGAGGAGGAGGACAGGACAACGGGGGATGGAAACATGGGGTGATGGTAAATTGAAGAAAGATGGAACTCCTAACGAACGAGGCACGAGGCAAGGCGCATGAAGTGCCACTTGTACGCGCAATCAAGGGAGAAGTTTGCGGTGAACTGCATTCGGGGTATGTGCGTACAAATGAAGGCCAGAAATTCAAGGGATAATTTCCAGCATCCCTTCTAGGCAGCTCGCTCTGCAACAGGATCGCGGTAGCCAACTGGCGATGTTGTTCTCGTGACGTTTATCATTTGCCAGTTGAATAAACGGTCAGTGAATATATTAATTTGGAATATATTAGTCGATGGAATATATGTATCAAATGAGAAGCGATCGAAAAAGTTACAGGATGATGATCACTTGTTTTGAGATAAAATGATTGAAAGTTATTCAATCAGAAGAATTCGTCAAGAATTTTTTTTAGTAAAAAAAATAGTTATTTTAATTGGAAACGTGTAAATTCGAAGCCTTATTATATCTTACGATTAGAATCAAAGCTTTGAAACATAACAAAAGGATTATCTTTAAAGGATTTCCTTTATCAACTTCGATTGTGCTCGAAATTGTGTAATTCCTACCTAAATCTAAATCACACCAGAGGAATTCGTTCTTCGCGAGACGTAAGAACCTAAGTTGTACCTCTTCCGGGATTATGTCCACGTGTCGGTTGTTCATTAAAGAATTATAAAGGCCATTTCCTAGTTGTTCCATGGCCGCGATCCAACCGGGCACGCCCCATATGGGATTTATTAGAATTAGAAATCTGATGCTCCACGTGTGACTGCACGTTGTATATTAACATTAACGGGGCGGAAGACTACGAGGGCCATTTGTACGCGGGCCAGTGAATTACGTAGAACGTGAGAGGCTTCCCCAGGCGAATTATTAGTCTCATTATTACCTAGTTTCGCCGGGACAACATCTTCAATCGGCCGATTCTTTTGCAAAAAAAAAAAAAAGGACGAAATTACACGGTTGGTGTCACCTAACGATAAAACGTATTGAAAAAAAGGATTGTGTGAGAGAGGATTGGTATTTTATCGTTAAATACGAGGTGGCAAGATAATATTGGATCAAGTTGGAAAAATATATCGTAAAGATTTATTTAAAAAAAAAATCATGTCAGTTAATTGATAATCCTGTGATAACTGTTTCGATATTTGCACGATAATATCTATTAAATATAATTGATTGGAGATATAATTGTGCTCATTGAATAAGCAATATGTACATAATAATGGATTAAGATTTGAACTCGATGTTCAGTGTAATTTTTTTTTTTTTTTTGAAGAAAAGAAATATTTATTCGAAATGACACGACCTGTTTTCAGAAAATATTCAACCGTGAATATTGCACGTGTACTCGATAATTAAGATCGATGGTTGTTGCATAGAACATAAATGATGTTTGCAGTGCATCTGTAAATATAATCTAAATCTCAAAACGTGTATTTTCACATTTCTATCGGAACGCGTGCTTGTAAATTATCATCGTATTATCATGTTTACAGATTTACGTTACATTATGCAACTCATTTTGCGTAAAATTGGATGAAACAACCGGATTTCGGAGGAAAAGTGCTTTTATCTTTATAACACAATATGACTGCGCGCGAAACAACGAATTTTGAACATGTTGAATTTTTTTTCCCATATTTTTTTTTTTTTAACGTTAACGGAATAATTTGGAACGAAATATTAAAATTAAAAATGATTAAATTTTTTGGCCGAATCGATACGAAATTTAAAATTTTTTTTTCTTGATTTCTCTGTTGATTTCCATCACTTTAAAATAACGAGTTTTAGTTTTACTATATTTCTAAATCCGTGACATATTATTCACGATGATTTCCTATTTATATATATATATTTTTTTATAAAAATTCAATAGATTCAATGCTTTATTCGTATATCATAAAATATCGACTTCTTGCTTATATAATACCCATTTTTCAATATACCCTTGTATGTGCCGGTCGAATATACATTTTACATTATTCCGATATAATAATAATTTTGAGGAGCATAAATATTAAATAAATATCAGACAAATTATAATATTTTTAAAAAATTTTTAAATCAATAATATTTAAATATATTTTAATATTGTATATTCTTTCAGCAATATTCTTCCCTTGTTAAATCATTATCCAAATATGAGAGCTCGTAAATTAAACATACATGGATTTAATACCATACATATACAACTTGATAAATCCAATTCAGGTCGGAAAAATTCTTTCTGGGCGAAAAAAAAAAAATAAAAAAATAAAAAATAAAAGCGTAATTAGTTAGAACTAGTTTTTCTGGTTTCCCAATTATTTATTGTTTCACCTCCATTTAGCCACGATATTAGTCATGATCTCGCTAATTCACCCATTCTTTCCACACAGAGAATTTTACTTCACCAATTATACAACTTTCTCCCATTCTTTCCGAGCAAAGAATTATCCTGACAACAAGCCTGGTCCAACTCTAAATCTACCCTCATGTATAAACGTTATACAGAAACGTGACTCGTTGAAATTTTCCCTCCAAGAACTTGAACACATGAAATCTTACGAAATCACATCCGCCAATTACGAGTTAACAATCGAACTTGCCAATTTTCTTGAATCCAGTCGAGCAATCCACTTCGTCAACAAGAAAATGAAACACCAATCCACACGATTGAAATAAAGGTTACGAGATCGACGAAGTTCACGATTAATTTGATAGATAATACTGTCTTTGCAGATTTCGATAAGGGAGAGAGGACTTGTGTCGTGGTTGAACAAGCTCGAACATCAAGTCGAACAATTCTGTCATTCCCTTTCGTGATAGGACCCACGAAAGTCCTTGCCATCGACCATTGTGGAAAGAGAGAGAGAGAGAGAGAGAGAGAGGACACGAAATTCACAAGGGAATTATCGGTACTTGATTGCGCTTAATCCACAAAGTTTTCTCGTTTGACTTCGCCTCGACCTAAGACCCACGTCACCGGTTTTCACCGGTGCACGATTTTCCTTGTCGGGATCCCCCTAAACGAAGAATAAGGCCGAAAAAGGAGAAAAATCTATATGAAAAAGCGAAAGGCTGGCTAGAACCTCTTGCTAACGATGCTCGTTTGGTGGAATGTGTTTGCACACTTGTTACACCGAGTCTTCTCCACTCGTTTCCTCCACGTCCTCCTTCGCCTCCCCTCCCCTTACTTTCCTCCTCCTCCCGATTTATTTTTATGATTTCTTAACTGTGTTTTCTTAACGCGAGAAATATACTTCAACGATGAATTTTGATAGGGTATTTTAACAGGGAATAGCTGTGGTAATATCGAAAGAAGGGTGTTTCTTTGTATAATTAAGAGAATTGAAAGTATAATTCTTGGATGCGAATGATAATTATTTTCTGGATGTAGAAATAAGTAAAGAAATATAGATATATAACAAAATTTTCTCGGATTAAATCGAATTAAAAAGTATTTAATAATTCATTCGAAGATTTTGAAAAAGATGTTGTCATAGAGCAAGATTAATTATAATTTTATATTATCCGATATATTTCGAATGAATTATATTTTATTGTTTCCTAATTATATTATTTTCATTTGTCATCATGTTAGAAAATATTTATATTTAGTCTCGAATATCGGCTTGTTAGCGCTATTTCGAAATATCAAGATTCTCTGTGTACAGGTATTATAATAATCCCAATTGTCTGAACAGCCTACCAAATTAATTCCATTCTGTTTCACGATTTTAGTGCATTTCGTGACGTCTATTTCTGGGGTTTGCCTCCCTCTCTCTGTTTCCTCCTCTCCTCCTCCTTCCACCCTCTCAATTCATAACGCACGTATACGGCTCAAACTAATTTCAGGCAGAGAAGCAATGCTTCTTGCGACATAATTCCTACAGTTTAAATCCTTCGAGCGATATTTATAGGATAGAATGCACGTCGTACAAAATTTAAAGCAATCTTCGTTATTATTATTATTATTATAGCTTCAGGAATTTCTATCGTTGAAAGCAATAGACACATACATATATATATTTATTTTCGAATTAATTGTATTTGAAAGAAATTGATTTATTCTCTAATATCTTGTAAAAATATAATATAATAATTTTCTTTCTATTATTATTTTATTAATACGGTATTATCATTCCATAGTTAAATAAAATATAATTTTCATTCTTATTGATACGATAATTAACATCTAATTTGAACTCGTATCACATAGCTCAATTATCACATAAATAATGTCAAAAATTTCATTGAATTTCTCCAATTTCTGAACTTTCAAACTCTCATATACGATATTATCCAAGAAACTAAAAAAAATCTTACGAATTACCATACTATACGTTTCCATTTTAAAGAAACTCCTTTTCGATAATCTACGTAAGAGAGGAAAATCTTAAAAGGGAAAGAATTACGAGGATTAACCGCACTGCTAACACCCAGACCCCATACATCGATTATAAAAGATCCTGGAGATTCCTTCTGCATAAAATTCCCTTGAATCGCTCTTAAAGCCGATCTTACTACTCTTTTTTTCTTCTTCTTCTTTTTTTTTTACAATCCGTTCTACAAATATCCGAAATCTTCTTTACACGATGGCAAAGGAAGGAGGCGGCTTTAACACAGCCAAGAGTGTCCCTCGTAAGTAGTAAAGACACGAAAGAGAGAGGCACGTGGAAGGCAGGACGCATGCGTGTCGTGTTGCTCCTGCAGGACTTCGCACGACAAGTCAGTCTGCATCTGGACTCCGGCTCGCGTACATTTTCCGGCTGTGCATGTGAGTGACTGTAAACCAACTGTAATATCCTGGTGGACGACTATGAGGGTAATCACGCTGAATCAGCTGATGTTGTGGAGCTCGTTGATCGTCATCGTTGGAGCCGTTCATCGATCAGAAGGTGAGCGTTCGAAGAAGCCTGGAAAAAAATAAATTTCGAATAAAAATATTCGTCGTGTTTTGGATATAACAAGAAGAGACAGATCCTTAGAGATATCGTGAATGAGGTGAAACGAACGTGACAATCTTCTGATGTTTCCTTCTGGTATTTCGAGACGATTCAAGAGACGTTACATAATTCTGTGACGACGCGTGCTATTCGTGAATCACTTGCATCGTGTAATGGGAAAAACGGATGCAAGAATTGTGGATTAAGGATACTTTTGTTGTGCGCGTGCCGCCTGCACGCCATTCATTACGATTATGTAAATCCCCGGCCCGGCGTGCCGCTTTGAAAATCTTGGCGTGGAAAAGGATATTACAATTAATTTTCTTCCCGCGTTCCCCGTTGATGGCCTCCTCCACTATCTTGATTCATTTTGTTGAAGTGAGAGATGTAACTGCGTGAATGATGACGTGGCTCGCGTATTACGGTTTATTCCCCTTTGAATTTTGGTTGGAATTTGGACTTGGCACGATTGGATGCAAATATGAATCGTAGAGATATCGTTTTATTCTGTAATGTAATATTTAATATCGATGGATCAAGTTTGTTGATTTTATTTCATTTTTCCTTTTTATGAAATAATTGAAGAAAGGAAAAGATGTTTTCGAAATTTTGCTTCTTCGAATCGTAATAGAATTTGTGATTTTTTTTTTCTCTCTTCAAATAACGAGAGAGTGATTTTTTTTTTAATTCTGTAATAATTTATTCCATTTTATAAATTATGAGATTCTTTTATGAAAATTTTCTTTCATCAAAATTATACTTTAAAGTGAAGAATTATTTAATGCATATTGAGAAGCGGAAAAGTTCTTTCTGAATCTTTCACGTGGCCATTTGAAACTCCGAGTCAAAGTAAACTTTGACGTCCTGAAGAACTTTTTGCAAAGAACTTTCCACGAGGCTAGAACGAGGAGTCGTTCTAAATAACAACAAATATACTAGGCTGCTTGTACATGTAGGAAATTATGTATGATGTTTGAAGAAACATTTAATTTCATTTAATATATAGAAATTTTATTTACATTGGAATATACTTGAAATATATGTAACGTTCAATGTGATATAAATTCACAGAATGAAGTATAAATAAGAAGTTATTAAATGGAGATAGAAGAGTAAATTTATTATGATTATATAAGAAATATCTGGAAGCTAGATTAATTGATTTACCAAGACTATATTTTTTGATATACAAAATTCTTTCCTTCTCTACTGTATTATACGTGTAATTGAGATTCATTCGACTCAATAATTAATCCGACAGTTTGATTATCTTCATTTGTTCTATCAATAATACATAAATAGGCGAATAAATATTAGTCAAAATCATTTTACTATTAAAATTATATTATAATATCTATAAATTTATATTCCTAAAATTATATTACCATATGAACAATAATACAATCGAAATTAATTATAATAGATGCCATTAATTAAAATTAGGAACATATATCTAACATGATTAATTAACATAGGAATATATTTGCATAAAAATTTTTAGATACAAAATTATGATAATCAAGTGTACTCGTATTGCCATTGTTACGAATACATTCGATCAAATAATAAATATTAAGATAAGAAAAAAATATATTAATCAAATAAAAAATCCTTGATATTTTATACATTTTATCCAAACAACAGGAGCAATGGATTTAACAGCAACTTAGTTATGTCGAAGAGGAATAAAGATGTGAAATTTTGTAACAAAGTGGGAATGTAAAGAGGGGAAAACACTCACGAGAAGTCAGTCTATAACTTTGTGCCACAGTGGAAGTAGGACTTTCTGCGCCGTTGAACGGAATGGGTTTCCTAAAATTGCTATGAATGACGAATAGAATAATGCCAATAGAATTACAAGCTTGCAAGCATTCGTATTAAAAATTTCTCATTCTGATATCGAAATTAAAAATTAATTTATAATTCAAAATCAGAGATATTGGTTTATTAATATCTACTTAAGATATATTTATTGATATTATCAGTATTGAAAGCTATAATAATTTTGTCAATGTATATATATCAATTATATGATTATTGATCTGAGAAAAGAAGTAAGGGATTCAAACTGTTGCCATTTCTACAACAAATACAGAAAAATTACATCCATAACAGATATGGATGGTTAGTGCTACATTGTTCTTCGAAATTGGTCGTGATTTCTCTCCGGGGTAGCAACCCTCTGGAGAGTCAATGATTTGTGGTACACAAAGCTAGCATTGATTGACCGTAGTAACAGTGTTGTCAAAATGATCGAGAAATATAATTCTTTGTATAAGCAGCAATGCGTGTTATATATTTGTACAAACATATTAACAAATAAAACGTAAAATTTAATTACTTGTAATGTTACATTTGATGTTTCAATCAATTCTGAACTGGAAGTTTCTTAATTAAAAGAAATATCTGTTGAACGAGTAATAGCTATTCGAACAATTTGTAATTAAAATCTCTTTATACGTGTAAGAATAATGTAAAAAGTTTGAAATATTCTATTCGCGTAATGTACAATGTATTGTCTTTTGAATCTTAGATATAAAATATTTTAAAAATTTAAATGGAATGTGTGGCATTGTGATATAATTAACATAAAGAATAGATATGAATAAAATTTATCTAATCAACAATATTATTTTGAATAATGAATATTAAAATATGAAGACAAAGACGATGTACCACAACACCTTAAAATATTTAAAGCTTTAGAGAAATGGAGATAAAATGGTGCGAATCTCTAAAAAGAACGTGATAAAATGTACGAAAGAATGTAAAAAAAAAACAATTTGCATAATTTAGTGGCTAAAATATTCATAATTCATAAATCTTTAATTAAAATTCATGTAAATGTATTATCCATTTTTATTGGAATTTATTTGCATTCTTTTTCTCGTATTAATATGACAAATTTAATCGTTCAATTTTTTTGCAAAACATTGATTCGCATGATTC
This sequence comes from Apis mellifera, assembly GCF_003254395.2. Classification (NCBI taxonomy): domain Eukaryota; kingdom Metazoa; phylum Arthropoda; class Insecta; order Hymenoptera; family Apidae; genus Apis; species Apis mellifera. Next base: position 4,624,862 of record NC_037646.1, read on the forward strand.
AATAATCATTCTTTCTTTAAAGAAATGATATTACTTTCTCCTCTTCCCTCCCTTAACTGAGTTTAAGACAAATTCATTTTTTCCTACATACTTTTATATCTCCTATTCCAATAAATAATTCAAATACCCATTACCATTCATCTTCAAATCTTTCAATTCTGAATAATCCTTTCTTAACATTTCAAACAACATTTTTAAACGAAAACTTGAACGAATGATTCCACGATTATCGATGCCTTTCATCAACTCTATCGAAAATTGAATCAAGATCCAAAAAAAAAAAAAAAAGAGAGAGAGAAAAAAATCCCAACAATTTCGAAAACTATATATTTCGAACGGCACGTTCACGGCCATAACAGTTTGCATCGAAACGATGAACAATTATACGAACGCCCACACTTTTTGGAAAACATCATTGTCCAGGATCGCGAATTATTATTTAGGTCACGTTTCGTTCGTTCGTTCGTTCGTTCGTAATGTTTTCAACAAACCCCCCCTCTTCCACCCCAACCCCTTTATCGGGGACGGGTTACAGGTTTCAAAGGAGCGTGAAAAAACAAAGTGCAATTTGTACGAGGATCGTTGGTCCCGTACATTGAAATTCATCGGTCCGAATTCTCCCCCAAACTTTTAAATTAAACCCTACCCCCCTTAAAAATTTCTCCTAATCCCTGTTTAAATACAACGTAGCCAAGAGATTTGCATAAATTAACGCCCTCTGCACGATCCTTTCCCCGAAACTTTTCGATCAACGTTAATCGATCGCGAGAAAGTTTCGAGGGTGAATCGTTCTTCCACGTTGTCCTTCCGCGTTGTTGAAGGGGAGAGGGAGGGGATGGGGGGAAGAAGGGTGCTCCTTTTGAAATATATAGTTCATAGGTAGGGACAACAGACTCGAAAAACAACGCTTTTTTGAGTTATCACCGGGAGAAAATTGAGACATGGGAGGAGTATCAATGCGGTATTTTTTTCGTGCGGTGCAATATGAATTATTGATATGACTTTTCTGTGTTCAATTGCGGGATATAATGACGTTTAGGAAAGCGTGAGAATTTTCGTATGAATAATGCATGAATAAGTATAAAAAAAAATAAGAATTATGGTAGAAAATATAAAATATGAGGAGTAAATGATGTAAATGGAGGGAAGATATAAAAAAGAAATTTGAAATGAAAGTAAATGGTAGGAGTATATTGTTTCGTGGCTTTCGAATATATATTTTTATATGATAGAGGAGAAAGAAATATTATTTTGAAAATATTAGAATTTCTGCTGTATTGTTTAACTTGTATAATTTTCTTAGAAGAATAGAATAAGTCTATGTAAAATTTTATTTTATCAATCTTTATCTTTTTCTACTGATAAATTTAATTATCCAAGTGATGGGTTATATAAATAGTAGCTTTTTGAAAATTTAAAAACAACAATCTGTGAAATATGGAACAGCTTATAAAATATATAAAATTCTCTTGATTATTATTTATTAAAACTTGTGACTATCCAATTCATCAAACGATTCTCTCAATTAACAAAAAATAATGAATGAAACGAGGAGAATGAAAAATAAATATATTTTACGTGTCATTGTCAATTTATATGCATCTTTTGAAAAGCTAATTTTTTTTTTTTCGAAGCAACGAAACATACAGTCAATTCGATCCGGATAAATAAAGAATTTATGCAAATTTCCGGAAAGAAAGTAAAAGATACGCGGCTAAGATAATTTCATCGTTGAACGAATGTCCCATGATTAATTAATATTCCGCTTTTATCAATGATCGAGTAAAACTGAAAGGGAAGGAAGAATGACTTAAATGGACGTCGCGAGCATAAAGCGGCGGAAGGATGTAATTAAAATTGGAACTCATAGAGACATAACGTGCGGAATTCTTTTCTTCGAAGGAAAAATTCGTTTCTTCGCGATCAATTAAACATCCTTTATAAATATACGTTGATTCATTCATTTGTCAGTTTCGTGACGTACAAAATAATTGACATTCTTATTATAGATTGTGTACACGGGATGATATATTTATCTATGATCAAATTGTATTTCATACAATATCGTTTGTAATTAATTTAAATTAAAAAGAGAAATTTGTTAAGTAAAATTTTGAAGAATACTTTGTATTTATAATAAAAAGAGATGATATTTTAATAATTGAAAAATAATAATTTGGATTAGAAAAATGTAAAATAATAATTGATATTTATTAATTATCTTCTAGTTTTTATAAATTTTTAGAATGGACGTAATATATATTGGATATTCTAGTTTATTTGAATGAACGAATGATCCATGTGTAATTATAATTTAAAAATATCTTATATAAAAAATTGTATCGTTATTCCGCGAATTATTTTGAAAATTCGGTAGCATTAAATTCGTAATTAAGCTGTCAAATATTCAGAAATAGGTCACATCAAAATAAAGCAGAAACCATCCAATGCAGTGCAATATCGATAATGCTGCAACTATAAATAGAAAGTTATAGAACCCTCTTCGAAAAAATACGGACGATCTAAAACTCTTACAAATAATCTAAAATTTCTTTCCTTCCCCACGAGTATTAAAGTATATATACATCGATAAATAGGAAAAATATTTAGATAACAAAACAAATTTCTGAATAAATAAATTTCACGTCTCGTCCTTATATTATACGTTTGATATACTCAGAGATTTATGAACAGTAGTACAACCGTACGATTGAGTCGTACGATCGAAAAATATATCCCTTCGATGAAAAATAAATTGTCTTTACTGTCTCAACATTAAAATTGTCAATAAAAACTTTACACAAGAAAATTATTAAAACTGCTATTACGAAAATAATTAAATACATGTAATTCATTATAAAAATTAATGTTATTCTTTCAGACAAAGTTCAAACAGGACAAAATCCATAGATAGATAGTTAATATAACTATAAGTTTATTAATTCTAATGTCATAAGTTAATTACTTCATTTCGCGAGAAGTCCTCCAATCTTCCAATTTATCACTCTGCGAACATATTATCCAACATTTTCGTCTCCATGGCGCGCTTAAATCCTTCGTAAAATCAACTAAAATAAATCAAAACAATCGTCGCGATAATTTCTTACTTTACATGGGGAAACTGGAATCCCTTAATTCTGCGAGTATCTTCTTCAATTTCTCTCTTCCCGCGCAAGTTTTCATCCCCGAGCATCTCTCTCTCTTGGCCAAAGGTTTCGGTGAAATCGGGATTAAAAGAAAGCCAACCTAATTTCACAACCTAATTCCCGGGGACACGACAATGCGAAAAGACTTTGAAACGGGGGAGAAACAATAAAACACGGCGGTGCTCGAGAGAAGGCCAGTCAACGCCAGTTTGAAACTTCATGTCACGGCCAGACCCGCTAATTATTCGCGAGCACGCGAATGAGAGAAATTCCTTTCTCTTTCACCATGAGCTCTAGATGTATACAAACGAGAGTCCAGGTATGCGGGGGTGTTATACAACGTACAGGCCAATTTCCATTGTAACACGCGCTTCTGTTATGCAAATAGAGACGCGTGTCGAGAGGGGGCTTCTTGCACGATGTTCGGCATCCCAGTTTTTCTGAACTGAATCGAAAAAGACGGGCAATGTCGCACGTTGACAGGCCTCGTCTTGATCCAATACAGTGTCCATTTCAACCCTTTCTTCTATAATTTGATTCGTTGTGATAATTGTTGTAGCTTGGATTTGTCTTTTGGATATTCTTTAATTCGAAAAGATAGATTTATTAAAAATTTATTTCCTTTTTTATCAGATTTTGAAATAGAAAATTGTGATTGAAATTTGAGGGAGAAAATTTCAGTGTTATGCTCACGTTTTAAAAGATATTGTAAAACATTTATTCATATTTCGCCTCGGTTATTTTTTATCTGAAATGTGAATCGTATAAACGTAATAAAAGTTACGTTTTTTTTAAAAGATACTCGAAAATCTATCAAATATGCAGGACCACTTTCCACTTTACGCACAGAGTTTAAAAATTGATACTTAAATGTTACGAAAATAGTCGTGGAGGAAAAAAAACGCTATTTATTGGTAGACGTGGTGCAATTTAATCGAAGACAACGTCAACATTTCGACTGTTGAGTTAATGGACAGAGAGGGAAAGAGAGAGGAAAAATGGAATGGAATGCATACGAAAATATTGGTCCATTTCGTTCGATTGATGGACCGATGGTAGAGAACGGTACAAATAGATTGATATAAAAATTTCCTTGGTGAAATTTGGTTAGCAAGGTGGTTTGGTCATCCTTGTGTGTATCGAAACGAGTAAAATTCAATTATCCTTAGAATTTACCCTGCAAATTTCTATCCATCCAGCTTCATGATTCATAGCGTTCGCAAATATTTGCCCGATATAACTGTTACTTTCCTCGGTGTGACTGCATTTTTGTCGAAACCCTGCTTTAATTGTTTGCATGCGGCCAATACGCCGTCGAATTCCAGATCCCAGAGCATCCGAACAAATAAATCTTGAAGAGAACGGTTAAATGGACAACGCTATTCAAACATATATGTGTGCAATATATTTTTCATCCAAATATAAATAAGTATCCTCTATGAGAGAAAAATATAATGCTTGTTAATAAACGTGAAAAAAATATTAAAACGAAGATAAGAATAATTTAGAAAAATTAATTTTTCCGTCGTATCTTTGTTTATTAATTATAAATTAATTTTGTAAAATCGATCGACATATCATATTCGTCAATTTATTAATTTTTAACTATAGATATTTTAATTTGAAGTGAATTCTTATAAAAAAAAAAAATTGAACATATATATATACATTCATGCAGTATTTAAATGATATTATACAAAAGCATTCGATCGATTACGATTGCACGGAATTCGAGCTTATCCCAATTGAAAAACAATTTACTGCAACTATTCCGGGGCTTTGATGTCGTGTCAGATACAAGACTCGATGGTTCGATAAAAATTTCATCGATTCGTTGATCCGTTTAAATGCGATGAACGCGACCGCATCGGTGCGCTGCTATTTTCGAAGCCGCTTAGAGATATAAAATACGGATCGAGCGAAATTCCCTAGAATTTGATTCATTCTCGTTAAGATATCCCCATCGCTTTCGTGTTTGATTTATAATAAAAAGATATAGGTTCGTTAGCTTTAATTTTACGTTATTATTTGAATCGCGGTATGAATAACAATTTAAAAATTCCTTCGAAAATAGAGAAGAATTGGAAAGATTTGCTCGTGAATCGTCAATCCCTTCGAATGTATTTTCTACGATTTATTATTTATTTAATATATCGTTCTTCTCTTTCCTCTTTTTTTTTCTATGAAGTCAAATATTAATAATAACGTACGGAAAAGATAAAGTTTAAGTTTAATCGTGGAATGTAACATTCAGAAATGAGATTTATTTCATAGGAAAAACTTCGTTATAAAATATAAAACTAATAAATACTTTTTTTCTATTTCATATCCAATATTTTACCTTTTGAATATTTTTTCAATCTTTTAATATAAAATTCTTGCGTAATAAATTTTAACGATTAAGATTAATCCAAAAAATAAAGAAATTAAAAGAATTTCTTCCAATGAAACTAACTCTAAGGAATGATTATTACTAGATATATCGAATTAGTAAATTTCTTTCAAAAAACCTTACGATCCCACGTAACACCATTCGTTCGTCCAAACGTTTTTCCAAATCGTTGCAATTATCTTCGAAAACACGTGCAACGTATGCGCAAGAAACATATTTCTATTTTCTCGAAAAAAAAAAGAAAGAAAAGGCATCCATAACTTTCCAGAGACGGAAAGTTTCGAAGGGAGAAACCGCATTGGATTTTTCTTTTTCATTCGTCGTCAAGATCAACAGGCGACTAAAAGAAAAACGAACACGACGAAACCAACTTTCTTAATAGACACGTAACCACGAAACGTTCGACGAAAATCATTATCAAGGTATACACATCGTGGATGAAAGTCTGGCGCGAATCGAACGGTCGTTAAAGTTAAATTGGCTCGCTAATTAATTTCCACGTGGACTCCCCCTCGTTTCTCCTCTCGGCTACAGACTATCTCGCCTTGTTTTTAACATCAGCTGTTAATCGCTGTTTTATAACTGCAATGAAGTGTTTATTGCGCGGGACATCGATCTCGGCCGGAAGTCGATTCGAATGTCACGGATGGGTCAGATAGGGGTTGTACGAGTCGTTGTTCCGTTCCTTTTTTTATCGTCTTGCAGAGTTTAAGGCCAGGCCGTGGACGCTTTCACGTGGAAATTAATTTCTGTTTTCACTGCGATGCTTGATAACGTGGCAATAACGATTAAACGAGGAAAATTTCCCGTTTTATGTCGACGGGGAGAAAAGACGGTGTTTCTTCGAGGGTGGTTCCTTTGTGAAAGTCATTGATGGGTCTTTATATTTTTTTTTTTTTCGTCTCGTTGATTCATAGATAAAAGATTTTTCTGACGGATAAATAAAGTATTTTTAATTTTTATTGATTTTAAGGGAATGTCCCTTAAATGTTATTTATCTTTGATTTGTATTTTTTTTCAAATATGCAGAGTCTTTAATCTGTCTCGTTTTATAATATCGTGTAACGGAGCAATGCTTTATGACGATTTATTGAACGTTCATCAATTTGTTTTTGGCGGAAAAAGAAAAAAATTCAATGACCGCGATCAACACGATCAGAATACAAAAAGGGGAAATTGCATCAAAGAATCTATTCAACACCACAATCAGCCACCGAAAAGTGTAAAAAACGTCAGTTGCAAGCATTGTTTTACGCGTTCCAGAATATCGACATAGTTACACGTTTCACGTCGAGTCCATTGAAACTTCACTAGAGGAGAGGTATTATTAGAATTTTTGTGTATTAAATAAACCGAGATTGAGATATTAACAAATTAAGTCATACCACAAAACATTTTTGAATGCCATCGATGCAATCTATTATATGAATAAAAATTAATAACAAAATTATACAAAGATATTTTAGGCTATATTTATTATTATTAATTTTTGTAAAATCGAGAGCATTAATAGAATCCAGAATGATCAATGTTTTATTATTTTTTTTTTAAACGTTAAACATGCTGTAGAAATCATAAATACAGGGGGCAATGCATGATAATCTAAGAAAATTATGTATGCACGTAATTATCGAGGTATTAATTTCATTATAATGGACATCGACTCTATGTCAGATACATATATATATGTATATATATTAAATATAAAGTGCAGAATAATCAAATGGGAATATTTACACCATCGCTCAATTTAATTACCCAATTTAAACTAAATTTAATTGACATAAATAAATTGATATCGGTTAACAAAATTTATAGCAATGTAGCAAAGGTTACGATATTTAAATATATTCAATATTTGGGAATTTCGATTATTGAATTACGATTACGTGGGACGAATAATATATTATTATTGCAATTATGTGTGGAATAACCTTATTCCGATATGCTTTTTATAAATAAATAATTCACTTATATCGCTGCTCGATATTTATTCACTTCGATTTAATTATCCAGAAATAATTCAGAATGATAATTTTATTTCGACTTTGATCGTTTCCATGAATAACAGATTTTTTTTTTTTCTTTTTTCAATTCATAAAACTAAATTTCGTAAACGTAAACATGCGTTTCTCTTTATTTTACCAGAGTTTATTTAAATTTTCTTCGCGATTCTTATTCAGAGAGGAAATCTTAAGAATTCTAATTAAGAGGGGAGATTCGTGGTCTAACTAACTCTGACTTTTTTTTTACTCAGTTGTTCTGATTCCTTGAAAAATTTCAAAACGACTTTATTAGTTATTCCTGGGTCACAGGAATGTTACTTTTATTTAGTAATAAAGTCGAAAAAAAAAAGAAAGAAAGGACTTGCAGTTTCATTAGACGATGAACGTAATTACATTTTATATTTGAATCGACAAATTTGCAGAAGGGTATGATTCTAAGACAATATAAATTTAATTATTAATTTTCTTTATATGAAGAGCAACAATTTATTTTAAAATCTATATTCTTTACACTGATCACACCATTATCTTAAATTAAATGACTTCTGAAGAAACAAATGAAAGCAGAAAGCATACTTATTTTCATATTTATTTTTCATTTTCAAGCAAATAATTTCCCAAATACTCATTTGCAAAAATAAGATTCTGAGCAAAGAAAAGCTTAATAATTTTAATCATTATTCCATTAACTATTAAATATCTATTATTATTATAAATTAAACTCAACAGCATTTATAATATTGACTCGTAATGAAATTGTAAAAAATGAAGTAATTATTAGATATTTTATACGATATCATATTAACACTAAATAATGTTTGCAATTAAAATTCATCAAATAGTGTCACATATCGTAGTGATAACAATTGCAAAAAAAGACTTGAATATAATTAAAAATAATAAAAATTACAAATGGCACGATAAATTATCACACTCGGTTTATCTGTCCAAGATTTCCCTTTCCATAAAAGGCAAACAGAACATATCCCTCGAAAAGACAAGACAGATTATCCGTTCGTAGCAATTGAGGAATCACGCATAATAACTCACACACGGCGGGACGTAGATACGAAGATCTGAAAGGGCGGGCCATCCGTTGCACCGGAACCGGATGCTCTTTGGTTAGTTTCTCGCTTTTGCCGTCTATAGTACCGGCCTATTGTTCTGTGAACGAAAGGCGACACGCAAACAGTACAAATCCTGGGTGAGCTCCAACAGTGGAAGAATGTCTTAAACTTCGACAATCAGCGGAAAGAACAGTCGAGTGAAAATATCGTTCTCACTTGGGAATAAAGAAATGGCAGCAAGTGGAAAAGATATAGATTTTAAATATCGAACAAACCTTTCGTTTTTAATCGTATTCAGTTTGTGGAAAATTAAATTTTTATGACGAATTTATGATTGATGAAAAAAGAAATGAAATTTAACAAAAATGAAACGTGAAATGAAACAATGATTTATTTAATAATTTCAAAAATTAAAATTAAAATTTCACGAGTGGATTTTGGATCACAAAATTGTTCTCCAAATTTGATTTTCGTTATTTTTGAGTCAAATTTGATCGGATTTTCAATCTAGATTCAACGTTCGTCAACTTGATCTCGGTTAAGATAAATCTAAATGTTTCACTCCTCTGATAGGCATTTAAATCGAACTTGAACACAATGGGCCATTTCTAACCTAATGATCTAATCCTGCAGACAATTCGTAATTTAGATTTAATGACTGTACCGTGGCTCAACCCTCTTGACAACCTAATGTGCCTAATACGAATTTAACGCTATATCATGTCCAACTAAATCTGGTACAGACTCAGCACCTTAGCATAAACTCAACAGGAGTTTAACACCTTAACCTCGACATGATTCTGGTATAATGTGCATCCTGCGTCTATCCTTACCTGTCTGTCATAGGTTTAACACCTCAACTAGTATAATGTATTCCAACACCTCAAACTCAAACATGACGTGGCTTAACACTCTCACTTCTAACGTTACAACTTTGAATATTAGTATTATATGACCATATCTATTCAACAACAAATTAACATTGTTATTATATGTTGACCAAAGACAATTGCAAACAAACCAAACATACATACAGAATAAATTTTCACTGCTTAAACATTTGTTCATTATTGCGATAACGAAACCACGTTGTTCAAGAATCTTCAATATTATTTAAACACCATTTTTATCTATTTTTTTATAAATATATGATAAATTTTATTTTTCCAAGTTATTCAAAACTTTTATCGAATTGATAAATTCCATTTTCATCGCTACGTTTCAATTACAATCAATGTTCAGAATTTAGATAAGAGATACAACACTATATAAAAGAAATTCCTTTTAATTCCATTCAATTAATCGCTTATAAACGCACATACCTCTCAACAACAATTATCTCAAAATCAAATGATAAATCCATCAAAACTATCCATCGTTTACAATCGCAGGCAAACGAGGCAACAACACCATCTCGAATAATTCCAAACTAATAATAGTCCCTTCTCCTTGTATCCGCCAATAGACAGATCAATCAATCACTCACGATTCAATCGATCCGGGCCAGACCTCGCCTCAATTAAATACAACTCCAGTACCGTTCTCTCCATTTATCAACAAAACTAAATATCCAACCGCGAGAACGAGAGAGGCCGCAAAAACCACTGTTAACTCTCTCCCTCTCTCTCTCTCCCCTGTTGCTTCCTCTTTCAATAAAACCATCGAGCCCAGGGTGTCTTCATTCCCGCCTCCGTTTAATCTCCAAGCAGCTCCAACCACGGGTACAAAATCTGATAACACACGGCTCAACCGAATCCTGGAAAGGGATCTTTATATAAAGCTCGTTACGCAGATGCGTGTATGCGTGTCTCGAGCAGAACGTGAACACACGTGGCCGAATATACGTACAGATATACGTGGTGGAAAGAAAGAAAGAAAAGAAAAGAAAAAAAAAAAAAGAAAGAGCCGTCACGTCCCTTTCGACGACGGGAGAAGAAGCGAAGGCAGTGAAATTTAAAGTGCGCAACCTTCTTCCTCCAGTGGTGGAAACTCGGGCGGGTGTAAAAGCGCCTCCCTCCAAGTCTCTTCTCGACGAGGTTTCTCGAGGGTTCTTCGTTCCACCGCCTTCCTCCACGCCACGTTCCTCGTCTTCGTTATAGTCGTCGTCGTCGTCGTCGTTATGGTGGCGAAGGCATAAGGCGCCGCTGTACTAACGTGACGTGTGTGACTGCTGTTTCACGATGAGAAGCGTTCAAAGTTTCCCCTCTCCCTCCCCTACGTGACACGTGACGTAGCTATGCAACCGCAACGCGCGTATTCATTATGACTTTGGGCGGGGGGGAGGAGCCGCAACACCCGCCCAGGCCGGGTGGAAATTATGCCCGCGTGTGTCTCTCCTTATGCCCCAATACCTTCGCTCTCTGCTCGCATAGTTACGTGACACGTTGAAGACGAATAACTGTTACGACGATAATCAGCCACAGTGAATTATCGGGGAATTAACGGGGTGGGATCTTGAATTTTCGTTCGAATTCGAAAGAAATGGGAGAGGATTCGTTCGAGGTTTTCGTAAGTTTTTCGAATTCGAAGGAGGAGGATAATTTTGACCTTCGCTCGCTTGCTCCCTGCTCGCATAGTTACGTGACACGTTGAAGACGAATAACTGTTACGACGATAATCAGCCACCAATGAATTATCGGGGAATTAACGGAGTGGGATCTTGAATTTTCGTTCGAATTCGAAAGAAATGGGAGAGGATTCGTTCGAGGTTTTCGTAAGTTTTTCGAATTCGGAAGAAGAGGATAATTTTGACCTTCGCTCGTTTGCTCCCTGCTCGCATAGTTACGTGACACGTTGAAGACGAATAACTGTTACGACGATAATCAGCCACCAGTGAATTATCGGGGAATTAACGGGGTGGGATATTGAATTTTCGTTCGAATTCGAAAGAAATGAGAGGGGAGGTTTTCGCAAGTTTTTCGAATTCGGAGAAGGAGGATAATTTTGACCTTTGCGGTTGTGGGATAGGAGGACGGCGGGGGTGGATGAGTTTGATCGATGACTGGCGGTGGGTTCGAATTTCTGGGGAACTCTGTTTGAGGAGAGTGATGAATAGTGATGGAATTGGATTACCTTTGTTTCGGGCCGTGTTGTTGTGGATTGTTTGTTGTAATGTTTTTTTGAGAGTTTTTTTTTTAAAGGAAGTGACAAACAGCGGTAGATTTGGATTGTTTTCGTCGCTGGAAATTTTCCGTTGTTATACTTTTCGAGAGATTTTTTTTTTTAATTTCCTTCTTTCGAATTCTTCATGAATTGGATCTTCAATAGTTCTTTTTATTTATATACTTTTTAAGAAGAAACGAATTTCTATTCCAGTTTTAAATTGATATCTCAAAGTAACCATTTATTTATTATACGTGTAATGGCAAAAATTTATATCTCTAATTATTTTTAAAAATAGAAATTCCTTTATTTAAAGAAAAAAAAAATAGAAAATTTTTCATAGATTAAGGAAATCTTGCACGCAAAGACATGTTTGAGAATATACGAGAAAATGGATGAAAAAATTCAAAATTTCCCCAGTATTTGCTTAGTTATCGTCGTATCAGGAAATAGCATACTCTCGGTTCGCCACGTTCGCCATACCTTCCCTCTAACTATCGCTTTTCGAGTTTGCCACAATACCTTTCGGAATTCACCAGTTATCCACGTTGTAGGATCTCATAACGTACATGTTCCTGCTCGCTCTACCATACGCGTAACATTCCCCTCTGCCAATGTAAATTCAGTTTTGCCACGGTTGGAGCAGCTTGTCATAGCTTACTACAACCTTGTACAACCATAACAAATAACACCGGTGTATTAAATCTTGACAACGGGGTTGTCAGTATAGCGAGCCATATGCGCGTTATTTTAACAACGTTTCCCTCTTCCAATCTACCGATCGCTTTGTCCCGACTCGTTTCGCTTCTTCCTTTATTTCTCTCTACGTGTGAATCCATCGGCGATATATCCGTGAAAATGAAACAATCGACGAATAAATAAAATTATTATAAAATTTTCACGTTATAAGAATGTATTTTCCTTTTGAAATTAATCTCAATCGAACGTTATAAAGAAATTTGATCGCTCTTCGAATAAAATATCTGATTACTGGTATTATATATTGAGAAGTGAAAGAATTCTGAATGATTTATCATCTACAGATATAATATACCGAAACGATATACGTATTATATCCTTCATCAATTTTTCAGACAAGCAAATAAATAATTGTTAACTATATTTGTATAATTTCTTTATATAAATACCATTATTAAATAAACATTAAATACAAGAGTATCGCTCTTCCAAATTTTTCGATCAAAACTCGATTCACTCGATCGTTGCTCTTTTCATTAACCAAATCTACAAATCTATCTGTCCGGGTTCAGAGAACTCGGCTGTCTCATGCATTTCCCCTCTTTTCCCTCCTCTATTTTTACGCCCAATTGTCTTTTTCACTCTTGAATCGTTTTCTCTTCATCTTCACGGACGTAGCCTCCTCCCCCTCTTCCCTTCTCTTCCCTTCGACGGTGCTGAACGTTAATCACCCAGCAAGAAGATCGATCAGCGATTAATGAGAAACGTCGACGGGTTGGAGGTGGAAATTTACACGGTTCGCGGTGGTGAAAAACCGGTTCTTCCCCTCCTCCTCTCCCTCCTCCTCCGCTCTATCTTCTTATTCTTCCTCCTCTTCTTCTCCCCCCACGTCTACTTCAATTGATCGATCCAGAATCCTTGCCACCTTTTGAATCTATCACCGGTTGGTAATGGGGCGTTAGAAGTCGGTGTATAGAGGAGGATTAGCGCGAAACCCGACTGGTTTCTCTGTAATTCACATTAATCTTTGGGGCTGTTGCCGATCGAGTCGTTTAATAATGCAGCCGGCAGGATTATCGTGTCATCGAAATTGCATTCTGGGAAGAGATGTGTTCGAATCGACGACCGAGCTTGAACGAGAAATATTCGGATAAATGTAGTTCGTTTATTTTAAAGTAATGATGCGCTGGTTAAATTTTACGATAATTCCCCTTTGAGTTTTGAACGAATTAAGTGAATTATTGGTAAATTTTTAAAAAACTGGAATGTTTCATTTGTCTGAACGCTTGTTAAAATTATTATTGTTAAATTCAAAATAATTTCACCGATTCTTATGGATTATTCTTAAGGTAATAAATCAAAAATATTTTTTATCATAGATTATATACATTACATACTTTGTTTCTATGTAAAGTTTTTTTAAAAAAAGAATCCTTAGAAAATTGAATTGGAATCTTTACTTAAATTTATCGCAGGAAGGCTAATGATCGTGTAATAATCGCATTGTCGAAGTTATGAAACGCATTGTCATTCCAAACTGTCATTCCACACTATTAACCGTATCACTGAAATTGTCCGATGAACTGTTATTTGTGCACGATCAAATGAGCAGCCTGTATCAACTTTGCTGGAAAACATATGCCATCCATTGACGTTATCGTTTGCATCAAAAGCCAGTAAACCAATCGATTTATAGGAACTAAGTTCCAATAATAAAATTTATCGCAATTAGGATATGATTTAACGCCAATAAACGAAGTTATATTCGATTGTGAGATAATCCTATATATCTGTCAATTCATATAGCTTTCCAACCCATCATAAACTAACTATAATATAGTCGTACGTTTGAGTTTAGTTTCGAAATTGATCGTGTTTGAAAAAAAAAGTTTTTTTTATCGGCAAGTAATACTCAAAAAAATTAAATATCAATTGATATTAATTTACGTTTTGATATTCGATCGTGTGTTTATAAAGAAAAGTAATAAATCCGATGAAATATTCATTAAACTTTTTAATTAAAAGCTATTTCCATGTACTTTAATAAATTTTCTTTCAAACTTCTTTCCTGCTTGATAAGTGCCGTGCACAAGTTCTTACACAAGCGATCTTATATATACAAGTTTACAAAATTTTAATTTAAACATACTTCCTCCGCAACCACGAATAATTTTCCATAGTTGTTTCTTCGATTGTGAATTGTAGTTGTTTTTTTTTTTTTATCAAACAACTTAATTCCAAAGTTTGCTAGAAATTTATTCATTATTAACCGGGATTCTTTCGTTCCTTCGAGATGAAATTTTCGCATAAATCAAATCAAATGGTATCGTAATAAACATTTTGTATACAAAATTCAGAATAGAATATAATGTTAAAAAATTAATATAAATAATGATGCACATTAATATTTACACATATTTAATTGACAGATTATTTGGATTAAAAAAAAAGAATATATTTTATCATCCATTCGAATGATTGCTCGTTCAATCCTTCATCGATTTTGGGATCGATGATCATCTACAAAATATATTTGAGAAATTTCAAGCATTTTAATCTTGCTCGTTTTATCCGACGAGGTGATTCAGATTTGCTCGTGATCCACGATTAAAGGCGAACGGTCTAGCAACGATCTTGAAGAGAAACTTAGCAAAGGTATCTCCTTTCTTCGGCAAAACCGGGAATTCTCTCCAATCGAATCGATCCAGAATTCGCGCCACTATCGAGATCCAGTAGATTTCGCACGATTCTCTTGTCTTAAATGGCTTCCTGAATGGGAGACAGAAGCATGCATTTCCTAAGATTCGCGTTGAATGACGTGCCAAAGACGTTCATAGACATCTGACGCGTTTATTATAGTCTCTTAATAGATGAGCAGCTTAACGATTCTGAAATAACTTGTAACTCCTTTGGATCGATTAATGCATAATTATTGATTCTGAAGTTTTATTCTTCTTCAATCGAACAAGTTTCTTTAACAAAATTTAAAAAGATTAGTTTAAATTAAATTAGAATAACTGAATTAGTGTAAAATGTATCGAAAAATAAAATTTGCCAATTTAAGATTATTAAATGAGCAATGTAAATTTTCTTTCGAAATGTATATATTAAAAAGATAGAAAGAAACTGAAATAATATAATTTTTCAATCTCTCCATACATCTCACAACATATCCAAACTCGGAGAAGAATCAATCCAGCATCCTGGAAGCAACGACAAACTTGGCAAACAACCCGTCTACTCCTTCTCCCTTCGTCTCTTCGTTACAAATATTTCACCGATCCGAGAGTTTGATATCCCCGTTGTCCAGACAGGAATCTAAGACACGCGTATTCACATTCCCCACCTGTCTCGATACCGGAGAGACACATATACCCTCCACTGCCTTCTCTCTCTCTCTCTCTCTCTTTCGAGCACAAACGTATAAATCTATTACCGCACGACGACATTCGCGTGGTTCACGAGAGAGTAGGGTGATCACAGGAGGAAGAAGGATACGAGGAGAGGGACGGAGAAGGGGAGGAGGACGGGTGGATGCAAGAGAAACCGATTTGGAACGGGGCAAAGCGGGACCGAAAGAGATAGGAAGGGAGGGAATTCATAGGGAGAAAGGGAAGGAGAGGGAAGCGGAAGGAGTACACACGGTACACACAGAGAGTCGGGTCTCGGTTTTCCATGTTGGCTGTTGTTCAAATGGTCTATCCGACGATAAAAAGCGATGCACGTCTTCCCCTGGAAATCCTCTACTTCCGCGAGATTCAAACGCGCACAAGCCCGAACGTGTGGGCGGGGAGGGGTGTGCGGAGTGAATAGAAAGCTCGACGACCCATCGTCGAAGCTTTTCGCCCTCTCTCTCTCTCTCTCTCTCCGTTTGTCCGTCTCGCGCACACGCGCACCCCTTCCGTATCCATTCGAATGCCGCGTCCTCGGCCGCGTTTCTCTTTCTTTTCCTCGAGCTTGAATCCTCGAGCGCGGCTATCTCTCGATCCGTCTCACCCTCCCCCAAAAACCGCCCTCCTTATCTTCGCGTCCGATGCACCCAGAAGAAATGTGTTTGTATTTGGATTCCGGCCAGATAATCTGCGGCAATAAATTTCTGTGTGTACAGTGCTATGTGATTGGTTTTATCTCTCTTCCAACCGGTATATATATATAAAACTGAGGTGTATATAGTATCGTGTAGCAAAGCGTGGCGCTGTAACCCTTTATTTCCACCCGATCCCGGTGCCGATAGATAGAGGCGACACGGAGTGGACACGGAGTGGCACGTGGCCGTGTTCTGTGCGGTTCTGGTCGGGAACGACTCGAGCCACCTAGCCGAGAAATCAACCCCTTAATTCGTTTACCGCGTGAGAATCCACCGGATCTCCCCTTCCGTCCGTGCAACGGGGGTATGTCTGGAATCGTAAACGTGCAATCTCTCTCGCGCTCTCTCCACGGTTCAACTCTCAACGATTTGTCCCGCGCTTTGGATAGAATGGAACGATATCCTGGCCCTGTTTCGTTTCTATTTTTCTTTTTTTTTTTATATATATATATTGATTTATATATAACATTGAAGATATAGTAATAAAATTTACAAGTATCTTTAAAAGGAAAGGAAGGAAAGTAGAATCTAATTAAGTATTTTGCAGATCAAAGTCGAAAAGCCACACTCCTTAAGAATTTATTCATCCTCGAAAGCAATCTGTCGTTCCATCATCTCACCCTCAATCACGCTTTACTCGAATCTTCCGCGAAGAAAAGCGACCGGAAGACAGGCTGAAGATAGTTCCGTTTAATAAACATGTAAATGAGCGGTAAGAAAAAGGCGTATTTCGCCGATAACAAATTAGGAGAGGCTCTGTGCGCAGTATCTACTCTATCTTTTATTTCATAAGCTGCTCGAAATTGCACTAGTCTCTTTTGAAATGACTGGCGCGTGCACAGGATCCGCGAATAATTGAACAGCGATTGCTTTTCGAATCGATCTATAGTTTTTTAAAAATAGCATGGCACATTTGTTGATTGGATATAAACGGGCTCTTAAAATTTTAAAATATAGTAATTGCTTACCGATATATGAACCAGTGATAGTACGAATAATTATTGTGAAATATCGATTTTGTAAAATAAAAAATTGATAGAATAGCAAAAATAATTACAGGATAAATATGCTTAATAAAAACAGAATTTAATTATTCTTTATTATTGGAATACTAAATTAAAATATATCTACACATTGTGAACAATGTAATCCTTCAAAGACAAAGATTTCAAATTTCGTTTATCCAATTATTTTACCAACTTTACTCTAACTGACGTATTAAAATCAAAATAGCAACTTTCAACAGGAATTCGCAAAATCGTGAAAAATTGTTTGGAAAAAAAAAAAATTCCAAATTCTTTCCGATAAAGGACATCGGAACGGCGACTGTTATTATACCATAGGGGGTTATCGATCCCGTGTCACCGACGGGACAACCGGAAACCGGTACAATGATCTCTCGGTGAGGCGGGCATAGTTCGAGTTCTCCCTGTTTGCAGATGGGTTGCGGGGAAATCGCATTATTTACGAGCTGCACAATATATATATAAACACGCAACACTGTTCACTTGGATTATTCGCATTCTCGCGGCGTGGTTCAGGCTGCTTATCGTCTAGCACGGCCCGGCCTAGCCAAGGGACCACATTGAGGTAAACGCGAAGGCGGATTTACCGAGGCATGCTGTGATCGTTAAGCCCTTTTCGGCGGAAGCTGCTTATGCAGCTTCTCTAAAGGTACCGAGCTAATATTTCTTTAGACTCCCTCCCTCCAAAGACGTTCATTTTTAACGTACACTCGATAGAGGGGAGGCTTAACGAGAGTTTACATGTTGGCACGCGTATAAACGCGAGGCGAAACAGGAGGGGTGGTTTCAATGTTGGGGGTTTAGTGCGTTTTATTTGAAATTGTGGAGAGATGAAGGGATAAATGATGTAACGAAGTATACGATTTTGAATTTGAATGGAATCTAAACGTGTTATTTTTATTGATTGCACGATAGATTTTAAAATTATTAAAGAAGAATAAGAAGGGTTGGAATTTTTTTTTAGAAAAATTATTAATTTAGCAGAGTGTATTTTAATTAGAAGGCAGAGATTCGCATTCGTGGAATATTTTTAATTTTCCTTTGCATCCCGTTGATAATTTAACGTGTGGTACGATTCGAAGGTTTAATATTTCCGCGTGAATTTCAAGTAATACAAAGGATATAACTGTAGCAAAATTGTAGTAAAACATGCCTGATACGTGCAACTGGAAACCGAGAAAAGAAACAGGTAGAAACAAGTGAGACGAGACCGTATTCCTATTCAGACACGTATATGGCAATGCAGTGGGAATTATTTCTTCTGAATTTTTAATAAGAAAATTTTATGAAATATATATTTATATATATCATAAAAAATTTGTTGTATTAAAAAATACATTTCATTTATATTTTTTATGGATGTTATAAATTAAAGTTTATTTATTTCCTTTAATATTGATTTTTAAGATTTTAACGTGATTCTTCAATTTTAATTCCTTTTATTTATGCACATCACAGAAATATCTCCTCGTTTATTAAAAAATCTTCTAATGCAAAATACGTTTTCCCAATTAATTTTCATCTTCGTGTTTTCAAGTTCATTCAATTCCTTTCAATCAGTAAACTTTCATTTAAATTGAAAATAACAATGCATAAAAATCAGAAAGAACAGAATCAAAGTCTGTCTTACGACACAATAACTATTTTTAACCAATTTGCACAACTTTCGTTCATTCTGAACTAAAATAAAAACATTCGTCATTCACCCAGCATAAAACCTAGCAAAAAAAAAAAAAAAAGAAAAGAAAAAAACGAACAAATTACCAACAATAAACGAACCAAGGATAAAACCTTCCTCTAACCTAATCAAACAACTTCTTCCATCAGCGTAAAAGCAACAAACGCGATGAAGCCGAGCGACAATCGGACGAATCGTCGAGACACTCGGTAAATTTTCCAACTTTCCCAGTACTTTTTTTTCCTCTTTTTTCGAATTTCCGCGTTAAGCAGAATCCCTCCCATCAAACAACCCCTCCCTCCTTCCAGGATGTTCCTTGGACATCCCTTGGATCTCCCTTCCCCTCGAGAGAAGCGCAGAAGCGTCTGCAGAATGCAACTGCCTTTACATGCTTACGGGAAACGCGTAGGCAACAACACTTACCGTGGATATATATCTGGATGAAACTCGAAGCGTTTTAGGCAAAGTGTATTCAAAGTGGCCCGGGTGAAGAAGTTCCTCCCCAATTCCTATCTTGTTCGTTCTTACGCCGCGATCTGTAGGCGCCGGCGGATGTTGGTATAGCCGGAAACGTTCGCTCGTCGAACCGGCGGGTTACACGATGGAGCCGGGGAAAATTGATGCCTCGGATCGACCCGATGTCAGGATCCAAAGGAAATCGCCCCTCTCTCTCTCTCTGTCTCTATCTCTATCTCTTTCTCTCCTTCTCTCTTCCGCTCGAGTTCCGCAACGTCTCGATGCATACAGCGATTTCTCGCGCGATTATTCTTGTTTTCCTCTTCACTTATTTTTATCTTGTTGTTAATACGATAAGATGAATGCGTTAAAGATTATGTAACACGTGGAGGTATATAAGAGGTTTTCGTTCAATTTTTGTTTGAACGATAAATCGTTGAGATGGATTGTAAATTTTTAATTGCATTTTTGTTTTTTGAAAAAATTATAATTATGCCGTATTTACGTTAATCTTTCGGGAAAAGGAAATTGATGCGTGAAATCAATTGGCATCGCAGATACGATCGAGTTTCGCTGTCACGATGAAACATATCTAATGGAAGATATGTCATATAAGTAAAAGAATATTTCCACGACGAGACAATTATGAACGAAATCAGTGGAATTATAGAGGTAATTCCGTTTTATGGCCCATTCCTCGCGTAAATATACAAAATGACGGTGTCGCGATAGCAGACACTTTGAGTTGTTGGCCACCATCCAGTCTCGAGTCGAAATTACATTCTTGGATCCGAAAAAACGGAAAATAGACACGCGCCACTAACTTCTCTATTAAGTGGATTCCTAACGTGGAGCATAATAGTAACATAATGCCAACTTTACTCTCCTCGATTTTACATTCTCTTGGAAGATGTTTAACGCGCATTCATCATAATTATTACGAGACGCGATATATACACAAACGAAGCGAAATTGCGTCCTCCTTGGATTTACTCTTGGTTCCTTCGCGTGAACAATGATTCAACCGTTGGCTGCACTGTTATTAAATGTATTATCCACGCGTAAATCCGTAATTTATTTCGTTTCGAAAATAGCAAGAGATATATCGTAAATATTCCTTTATTCATATACATAAGCTGGGAAGAAAGTGGATTAATCTTACTATTCAGACTGTAAACAGTATTATTTAAAATTGATTTATATCAATCGATTATTGAATAACATTTATTAAAGATATTCAATGTATGATCTAATTTCATTCAAAGATGTACAATGAATCACTGATCCTCGCGATCAATTAAAAAAAGGAAAAGAAATAAATATTAAAAATTTACGGAACGGAAAGATTAAACAAAGATACCGTTACCATAAAACACACGAACGAGCCGTGTTTCTTAAATCCTTTGGTCCGAGGAAAAATGGTCGAGATCTATGTTTTACCCCCCCCTCTTCCATTATTATTTTACCGTTCGACGTACACACGTACGCGGTACGTGAGGGAGCAAACCCTTTTACGTTTCCCCTTTCAAGCTCGATTCAAGCCTTCCCCATCTCGCGCTTGGACAACCGCGCGTTTCCCGCGCCAATAATGGCCAAGGACAAATCATTTTCGCCCCACAGCCATTATCGCCATGGGATGGAGCGTCGACATTCGCCGATATCATCGTCTTCGACTGGGACTTCCGGCCGTCGGTAAAGAGGCTTTACCCCCTGATTGAACAAGCTCTAAATCGAGCCCTCCTCCCTTCTCCCCGGTCGAAACGAATTTCTGCAATGGGTTCGAGAACGCGGCGGCTTCAATTTCGTGCCGTATTATACATATATATATATATATATATATATTCGCTTGTGTTGCCAGATTACTCGTTTCCAGGGCAAGATATAAGTCAAGGGGAATTACGTGTACCCACGTTGCTCGCGGGGCAATCGAGACAAATATAAGGAACGTCGAGATTAGAGGAAACGTATGGGCCGGTGGTCTCGCGAGCTAGTTTCGCCTCCCCCGATAGCGAAATAAATTTTTCCGGCCGCGGGTTAACGCGGTATGGGTAATAAGCTACTTTTCATCTCTCTCGCGGTGTCCACGTGTAATATTTTTCGTGCGAGTGGGCAGTTACCGGTCGCTCTCGATTACAGATTACGTTTCCGCGATATTGATGCTGGAAAATGGGGTGGAAGCGTAGTTTATCTTTGCGAATTTTTTTTTTTCAATTTATTGAAGTTGTTTGAAGCGTTTTATAAAAGTAGAAGATATACGACGCATTTTTACGCGTCTAAATTATAGTTTGAAGTTGTTTGAAATATAGTTTATTACGTGAATGTATGATTCATGCATATTTTGTGAATTTTTACATCTTACGTAGATCGAAGATATACGATATTTGTGTGTGAGTTATGATGTTTGAAGTGAATTATTGCGTGAACGATTCTTTTGTATTTTTTGTGAATTATTATTGAAATTTTACGATATCGTTTAATGTTGTTTTTCAGGAGAGAAGGAAAGGAGAGCATTTTTATTATTGGATTTAGAGAATTATCAATCCATAATGCACGTTTTATCAATCGCCTGCGATAATAAATATATCGGTAAAATGTACGATTACGTTTAATATTAATTGAAAAATTAAAACGTATGGATTTCATAGAATCGTAATTAAACGCGAATCGCTAAAAAATATCATATCTTTTTATCGTTGCAATATTAAATAACAAACTCATGTTTCCAAGATAAATTGTGCAGGAAAGCGAACAGTAATCTTGCTGTACCTTTTACCGCACAACGTACGATGTACATTTCTTATTCCTTAAAGTAGAAATCGCAGCAAACATATTAAATTTCGCTCTCGGAAGGGAGTACAATTTCATTGCGACTTTTGCATTCTCTCCTCCGTACATTCTTTATCAAAATCCTAGAGTAAAATTTAAACCACCTCGTTTCACCCATTCAAGTCACATGTAACGCAATAATACCCTTATTGCAATTTTCGCGTCGATATTAGATCGAAACAGTCGATAGTCGTGGCTCAGATTTATATGGACGATAAATCCTCGTTTATGGCACGAATAAACGTCGTATCACGATTGAATAAGATACCGAAATGCAAAAATAAAAATCGATATTGTTACGTGTGATTTATCGCTATTCAAAAATGAAGCGGATCGTATAATTTCCTTTATGAATCACGGAGAAAAAAAGAAAGAAAGAAAGAAAAGTTTGGAAATATTAAAAAACATTCGAAATAATAGAGCATAAATACACGACGTAAAGATGAATAACGAGGCTAACAAATTTAGATGAAATTTTCGACTGTAATGTGATGATGAAATAACCTCGTAAAATGTAACGCGGTTTACATTTCATTCGAGGACGGGTGCATCAGTGTTTCATATTCACCGATGTTTTCCTCTCAATTTGGCGCATTCAAATTTCATATGTTCAAGTATTCAACCCATCCAAGTGTTGATATTCAGATATTTACGTGTCTTTCGAAAATATATATATTATTCCATTAAATATTAAATTTCGAAAATATTCTTCCCCAATTAAAATAAAATATATATTTCGTATCCAGTTAGTCAGTTGTTGCAAGATAATTTATTACGAGATTGTTAGCAATTGATCACTCGAAGCAACCGTTTTCTCCGCTTCGAAAATTATGCAGATCCGCCAGATCGTTCTCTTGGCTTGATGGTCCAAGGAGGACAAATCCTTAGTCGATTACCACCCTTACTTAGGGTGGTTGGCCAAGAACGGGGACCGAAATAGATATCCAATCAGCATTAAGTAGACTACTAACTAACTACGCTTTATTTAGAAGGAATACGTATAAAACAAATCAATTTTATATTAAAACTATTACAAACGTATTCTTCTTTTCCTTCTATCTTTCTTGCTTTCAAAATCATCGAAAGCAATCCATTAATAATTCAATAACCAAAAATTTCTCTTACCAAGAGTTTCCACATTCTCATTTAACAAACATTTCCTTGAGACACGCCTAGATAACTAATTAATTTTTCCCTCATTCAAGGAAAAGAATCTTCCTCCTCCCTCTTCTTCTTTCTCCCAAAAGCCTCTCTGCCTCGATGTATCAACGTACTCTCGAATTCTGAAAAATTTCTTCGACTATCTTGTCAACAAGATATCTATCTCAGGATGAAATTACACGGTCGACTTAGAGGACTGCTTAGGAGGGAAAGGAGACTCGTTCGGACGAAAGGTCATGGGGGATGCACGAGGTGTTAAAGGGGAGGGAAGATGGAGGTGGTAAGGAAAAGGTGAAGTGGTTGACGGCGGGGGATGGACGAGCAAAGGGGTACGCGCGCTCGATTAATCTCGCAATCTGGATGGAGTGGCTATGATAGACTCCCATGAATAACTCATGAGCGGCGGGGTACCTGCTTCCCATAGGGACATTCGCGTATAATTCAGCCACTTCATTTGTCCTCATTACTATGCCCGATCGTTACATAGAGCACGATTTACGGAGAAGAGCTTCGCTCTCCTCTCCCCTCCCCCGATCTTCTTCCCAGCTATCTTCTCGAGAGATACACAAGATGCTTGCACGTACACAGGCACACGTGAACAAAGACAAGCGCTATTGGCAGAAGGGAGGGCACGAGTTGTGTGCGGCAACTAATGAGGTAGCGATCATCGGGAAGGGTTTTGTAAGAACGGATTAGAAGTAGTAATCGGATCAGGCGGAAATCAGCTTAAACCTCTTGGCGATGTATATCGCCGTGATCGGGTAATGATAGTAGATTAGGGGAAGCGCTAGCTGGAAAAGGCTGATGCCTTTGGAACCAACGCATTTTTGTCGAATAACGATCTGTGATCTTTAAATTCGCGGAAATAATTCACAATACTTCACTGAATATTAAAATTTTACATTGAACATTGAAGAATAGGAAAAAAATGAAGTATATTTTTGGAGATTCTTTTTTCTCTCTCTCTTTCTTAATACATCGATATATCTTCACGATCGACGATATTATTCCGATTTGCTCGCTTAAAAAAAAGAAAAAAGAAAAAAAAGAGAGAGAGAGAAACGTTTCCCGGATGACAGATGAAGAGGTTTGGCGAGTGGCAAATGAGAACGTATCGGCCTCCAGGGTGGTATAAAGAAATTTTGCACGGCTATCCCTGCATGGAAAAACGGGGGGAGGAAGAGGGGGGCGGATGGAGGAAGAGAATCGATGGGTTCCCGATAAATGGGGATATCAAGCCTGGGGAAATACGCATGGGAGATAATCCTGAAAATGAATTTTCTCGGCCGGCCGGATAACATCGGCGAAGACATTGTACGGTTTGTCGCTGGAATGGGAACGTGGGAGCTCTCGTTTCCGACCAGAAAGGAGGGAGAGGGGGAGGGGAAGGGAGGAGGGAGGAGGGGAGAGGGTGAACAACTTCAGGAAATTACCACTTCGTAGCTACTTTCTCATTAAACGCAATGAGATTTTAAACTTCATAATTTCTTTACAGCGGTATGAACTTTTTTACCTTGTTTGCGATCTACCGTTGCTTCTCGATATATACAGAGAGAGAGAGAGAGAGAGAGAGAGAGAGAGAGAGAGAGAGAGAGAGAGAGAGGCGCCGCAATAAATGGCATAAACGAAGGGAAAATGATTTTTCCAGGGGAAATAAATCGGGAAACCGTTCCCCCGATATTCCGTTTGATTAAACGTAAAATATATTTTTATCTTAACGTAACTTGTAACACCGTTCTCTTCGGTTTTTAATTCAATACCGATTTAAACACCGTGAAAACGATCGAGTTTCGAATCTTTTTGAATTCGATGATTATTAAAAACGTAATGATAAGCGATAAATTATATATAAGTGTGTAATTTTAAAAGATATTAGAAGAAATTACGTTTTAAAGCGAGCATCTTTTCGTTGAAATTTGTCCAAAAATCAGAATTTTCTAATCTCTGTTCCCTCGAGAATACAATCTTCTCCTATATTTAATTGTCATAATTTTCGAAAATCGTTGTCTCCATTTAACCAGTTTTCTCACAATATTCTCACGCTGGACGTAGTTTTTGCACGCGCAAAAGCGCAATATTACCGCCAATGCGGTTCTCGCTCGACAAAGTATTGAATATGTAGCACGGGAGAGCAACATGGTTGCGGTTTGACGTAATTTGCGCGTCGTGTCCGCAAACGTGGCTTCAAAGAGTTCAGATATTACGGGGTAAATTACCATGTAAAACCTGTCCGGGCCAAGGAGCTGCGTAGCTGGAGCAATTACACCAAGACGGCAACAAGATAGAAATTCCCTTGTTAATCGGTGAAGAAATCGCTGGAAGATATGAAGAGATGAAAGTTTTTCTCCTTCCCATGTTATAATTTTTTGGAACGAACTCGATGAGAGAGAAATTCTATGGAACCGTAACGTTGACTTTTATCCACGGCTTGGTTCACGGTTTATCGAACGGACGTGTTCGATTCAATCGACTGTTTCTATCGATTAACCGTTTCATTTGGAAGCGCGCACACTGTACAACAGATGCAAGAGATATTACTTTGAGTTTTTTTTCCTTTTTTCTTTTTTTTTTTTTTTTTTTTAGAAAAAAAATTGAAACGAAATCGCAGCAGCGCATTTTCCTTTTCTCCCTTTTTCCCCCATTTTTCCCCCCTTTTTTTCGATTCTTTTTTTTTCTTCTTTTTTTTTTTTTTTTCGATTCTACCAGTTTCTCTCTTTACTTTCTGCCGTTATCGAAGGCATCACAGATCTATTTGCGGTGCCTGCAGCGAAATACAATGTACAGCTTCGCTCTTCAGAGACAAAATGGATTTCGCCTATAGTGGAAACGATAGGAATCAATATTGTTCTTCTTTCTTTTTTTTCTTTTTTTTTTTTTTTTTTTTTTTTAGAATGATGATACATCGATATCCAAATATTTCCAGATAGTTTAGTTCGATGTTGATATTCCCCGCGTTTTGCGTACAGATCTATGCCGGGCTGTTAATACCATCGGCTGCTGGCGGCGGCTGACAGGGATAAATTACTATAGAACTGTAGAAAAATATGAATCCATCGATGCCTCTCCCTATAACTATTTTTCTATCGATATTTAAACCGACGCGACGTAAAAATCTTCAACTAAATCGAAATTAATTGGATCGAGTTATTTATAAGTTCGTCGAGAGGTGATAAATTTATATAATATTTTTAGCATTTAGTACGAAGCGTGTAATTTTTATTATAAATTAATATAACGTTCAAATAAGGAAGAAAGGATGGTCTCTCAATCTGAAGCAACTATGAAACTGCGATTTATAGAAAGATGTAATGGAAATGTGAGAGAAAGATAACAAAAATAATATGAAAATTATCAAATTAAAAATGTGTAATAAAAATAAACGCAAAAAATTTACAAAAATAATTAAACTTTATCTCTAAAGTCGAAATAACAAAGTGTATAATTAAATAAGAATGAAATCTTGAATTTTCATGTAATGAACGCGAAAAGAAATTAAAAATTTTATCATCAAAATCTATTCAGGAACTAGAGGAAGTCATGCCATTGAAGTCACTTTTTGATTTATCCCGATATCTCAATCCGTTGCCGAGATATAAGGATTCAAAGTGTCCATAGCGATTGACGTAGAGCAGAAAAACTGAATGGTGGCGCCATCTATTGACCGATATATTTTTTCTCAGCGTAGTACGCATTTCCAGGAATCGCGTCTGCCGCTTATCTGGAATTTGGTGTAGGTCAGTTAGGCGAGGTGCGAGCGAGAGGTCCGAATAAGCGACAAGGATGGAGATAGTAAGCGATTAAAAATTACTCTTTCCTTTACACGACGATATCTCGGCAACCGGAAATCGTATCGGAAAAAATCAAAAAGCATTTCAAAGAGCAAGCTTCCGCGCTTCTAACGATCTCTGATTCATTAACCGGAAGTCGTTGCTTTCGGAGTTATAGCGGTTCAAAGTTCTCCTAATTTTAATAGGGTTTAAACCCGTTTAAAACGAATGGTTAGAAATCACCTCTTTCTTTACACGATGATATCTTGGGAACCGGAAATCAAATCGGGATAAATGAAAAGGCGTTTTAAAGAGTAAGATTCCACGATTCTAGTGATCTTTCATTCATTCATTGAAAGTCACTATTTTCGGAGATATAACGGTTTAAAAACTTCCTACTTTTTAATCGAATAATAATGTTAGAAAGATCGATTTTTAAGTTTGGATAAATCATTTCTTAAACTTTTAAACCTTGCATAACATATATAATCAATTAATAAAATTACAATAATTTTCTACGTTGAAAAGACAAGAACAATTACACCTTTTAATGCAAGGTGTTAGATTCGAAGGTGTACAAAGCAAATGTAATTACGACACAAGATATACATGATGTACAGAATATAGAAAAATAAGATAAAACAGATAATATTCAATATATAATGCCAGATATTACAATTTATCTTACATAAACTCAATCGAACCATTATCTAACGTATAAATATATTTATATATGTTACTAATACTATACTAATTATATTTCGAAATATATATATTCGTGTAATATCATATACGTATAATAATACATCGAAGAATGACTGATACAAATAACATTGCTAAATCATCCGAGGAACCAAACTTTCGCCGCTGATTTTTGGGCATTTATTATTAGAGCTTAAAGCGTCGACAATGCCACCAGGTATTACGGAAAATTCCTTCTGAGCATCGATGATCGATTACTTCGCGAACATGCAAACGAAGCGGAGAAATTGTCCTGAAAAGAGGAGAAGAAAAGGAAGAAGAAGAAAGAAGAAAGGAAAGATGCGTGTATGGGATGCGATATGCAAATGGTGTCATCTACGTGGCGATAATACCATAGTTAAGGGAAGTTTTTGCTAAAATAAATTGAAATAATCAATTATTTGAACTTGGAAAAATGATGGAACAGGAAAAGATCTTTTTTTTTTATACTTTCTTTTTTCATTTATACTTTAAAAAACGCATTATTATCAAAACACGACAATGACGATAATAATTGAATTCCTGCATGAAAAAGAATATTATTCGATCTTCATTGATTTTAATTTGATGAATTAATATCAGACAAACATTCAGAGGAAAGAAATTTTGTTTTCTCTTATTATTATTGTTATCATTTTCCCCTCCACTTATGTGTTATCAACGTTTATTTCCTCGATTAAATTTCTAATAATATCATCAATATGTGTTAATTTATGGAATCAAAGGATGACTTTAAATTTTGAAGTACAATAATATATACAGAAATATATTTTCACACTTGAATAATTATCCTATTAAATTAAAGGCAAGTGTTTACAGTTTGCTCGTTTCAAGTTTACTTGCTTTCAATGGTTAATTCCATTAACGATTTTACTTTTAAATTAATCAACTCGATAATTTCAACGTTTTAAAAGTTACAGCCGGTGGTTATTTTAAATTTTCAGCGAACCACTTCAAACAAACAGATGCGCGCGAAATGTTTCCTATTGAAATATACTTGAATATTTTTACGAATCGCTAAAACACAAGTTTGTTGCAATTTGCTTGTAAAACACTAATGGCTGAAGCGAATTTTTTCGCAAAAATGTACTTACAGTTTTTCGATACTTTTTTTTTTGAACATCATTAACATTAAAATTCTACAATTATCTACAATCGCTAGTGAACAATTGCGTGTTATTAAAATTCTTTTGGAACTCGTAATAAAATTACAAGGAACAATATTGAAATATTCGATAAATAGAAAAATAAATCTTTAAACGAAGTTCATTGCACGTTTAAAAATAAAACGAATAATTGCATAAATAACATTCAACTCAACTTTTCATAATCTGTAATCCCTGTGAGACGATTTGAATCGAGATAAACTTGCTATGCTTCGAGCAAATAGAAAGATGGAATGGAATTTGAGGGGAAAAGTGCAAATATGTTCGAAGAACATACTTCAAATTGTAATTAAATTAATTAATCAATCATCCTTATTATTAGTTGATTAGTGGCCGATAAATATTTAATTAGCTGTCGATCATCCTGCCATGGCCGCCTCGATTTAAACTTTGAAACTAACATCGAGGATTGGTCGAGTGTACTAATGAATAATGTATATTTAATCCGTGGAAAATTAAATTTTGTATGCTGATGCACGCGTTTAGCCGTGAATCATTTCAAATTCATAATTCTCTAATACACAAAAGATTTCAAATTTGAAAGGAAATTTTTAATTAATTACACGTATAATTATAAACAAATTATCATAACAATAGGAAACCAGAAACAATTCGTGAACTTTCTATTCGTATTTTAGAAAAGCTACTATTTTAAGAAGAACGAAACGAAGAATAGAATTTTACCACTAATATTAACGTTCCCTCAAAATTATTTAAAAGTTATTCCTTCCCTCGTCTATTTATCCTAGACGCGTATAAATGAAAAATAAATATTGATCGATCGAAAAATTTCAAACGAAAAAAACTTTAATCCATCGAGTAAAAATTAAAAATATATATCAGAATATCCTTCTTCTCTTTTGAGGAGAAAAAAAAAAAGAATTAATAATATAAAATATGGGCGAGAATTTAAAATTTTCGAAACTCGTGAATATATCACGATCAACTGCACACTTTTAAAATATCCAGGGTGGAAATAACTTACACGTTCGAATAATACGGGGCACGCGGTATAAACGATAGGATAACGGCGGGCTAACGCCATTAGCGATCACTCCACACCGCAACAGCTTGCAACAGATGATCCTGGCCGCTCTTCTAGATTAGCAAACAAGGGGATTGCAGCGCTGCCACTTATCTCTGTGTAAGTGCACCATCTATTCGTCCGTCAGTCCACCGTGACTCGGTCGATTTTCGCTCCCCTGGAGCTAAATTAAACGGTGGGCCGAGCAAGGAGGGAAGGAGGGGAAACGAGAGGAAGCCGTTCGTTTCTTCCGTGGCTAGTTAAAAAAGGAACGTTTTCTTCCCGTCACCTTTCCCTCTCTTCTTCGCCCTTTTACCGTCCTCCTCTTTTCTCCTCCCAGATTTCAAGCCTCGAGGTCCTTCGAGGGAACAACAGCAGGCATGGCAAAACGATGTTTTTACCCGTGGAAATGTCACAGTCGAGGCTCATGCCCTTTGATAAAACGCCACTTTTAACTGGCTGCTTTTATTTCCCTTGGTTTTCCGACTCTTTGCTCTCACTCACCCTCTTTTGTGGAATTTTGATGGAACCCGAGAAGATTTACGAGAAGCTTCTTTCACCTTGGCATTGGATTCTTGGCAATCGAGTTTCTAGAAGTTTTTAAGAAATCTCGAAAATGTTTTTTCTTTTCTTTTTTTCTTTTCTTCTTCTTTTTGAGAAACAACGTTCCATAACACGGAACGCGTTCTTTATTACCACAGTTTTTACAGTTTATACAAGCCTCTGAAAGCCTTGGATCGCGTTTGATGCATTGGTTTCATTTTGGGATTGGATTGACGTGAATGATAAACGAGAGAGAATGGAGAATGGTTCTACCGGGGACAAAGAGAAAGATGGATGTAAGGATGTTATATTGTGGAAATATTTTCAACGAGAGAAGAATTTCATCGGGGGGAGGGGGCTTCGAGTAAAAATGAAATTTTTAATCCAAGATATCATATTATATATTTTATCATTTTCTTCGTCCGTGTATAATAATCAACATTTAAATTCCTTCACCCTATCAAATTACCATTAAGAATCCCTCTCGTTTCCATTTTATTTATTATTATATGATATCAAACAAATGGATTGAATTCAATGACCGTGTCTCCTCCCGTGACTCGAGCAATCATCTCCGCAACACCTCCTAGAGAACGATCCACGATTTAATAATAATAATAATAACAACAATAAGAAAAAAAGAATTCATCCCGATAATTGGATTCTGTGTACGCGACGATATAATGAGGTTACATTGATAAAGCTGCCGCGAGCTAGGAGAGGCGAGGAAGCGAGAAAGGAGAGACTCGTCATAGCAGAGGGATGCGAGAGGGAGCGAGAAAAGAGGGACGAGACCGCACACAAGGCGGAAGGGGTTATCGAGAGTGGCGCGGTGATCCAATCATCCCAAGACGCTGTCATGAAATTGCCTCTGAGCTCTATTCTATCCGCGTGGCACGGCCAATTGCCCGCCCCTCCACAACTCTCGAAGAAACTTTGCTGCATTTCGGATTAAGTCGGCCGGGCTTAAACCTCTCTCTCTCTCTCTCGCTTTAGATCTAGACATATATCTCTCTCTCTCTCTCTTAAGAACGTAACAGTCCTCGAGGAGAGTCTTCGAGTCTTCGCGAACTGAACTGAAAAGAATCGTCCACCTCCGCCATCGAATCGACGGCCATTAAACACTGAAACTTGTATCGTCGCCCACCAAGGAAAAACCTTAAACCCCGCATAAGAAATTCTTCGTGCCTTTCCTACGAATCCTTGGATATTCGAAACTTGTCGTCGAAAATGCTCGTCGATGAATTATCGTCCGGACGAACGTCTGTTTCCGTTTAACGCGCGATGAATCTTGAGATTTATTATCACGGGAGGGGATGAAGATTCTGTCCCGTTTAAATTCCGAAGAAATAATCCATTCTCTGAACTTGGATAGAAAATTATCGGAACGAATTTGTTTGCTCTCGTCGAAAATTAAAAAAAAAAAAAAAAGAAAAATTCCACGCCGTATAAATTTTTAAATTTTTATACACGTTTTGATTGCAAACACGAAAGATAAACACGAATATTGATCAAATCAACTTTTACACAATTTTTATATCGATCCATCCCATCGGCTATACAACACGCGTCCATTCTTCCTCCCCAGCGTTCGAATAAAATCGATCGCTGCACGAGTCGGGCTGAAAATAAACCACTAATAGATCATCCGAGTTATTAATTTTCAACTAACCAAGCCGCCGGGGCTCCCTCGCCTTCCCGACGTGATTTTCCGCGCGGAAAAGGGCGCGGGATATTTCCTCCGGTCGTCATTTTTTCCGGCTGATCGAATTTCTCGTTGGCCCCGCAGCTCGTTGCAGAATAACGAAAACGTTATCAATTACGGGGGAGAATCGGGGAGCTGTTCTCATAGAAAATGCTTCAAAAGGAAAAAGAGGGGGAAAAAATGAGATGGATCGACTCTGATCAGACATCAAAAAGAGAAGGGGGTTGTTCAATGGAGTAGTGGTCGATCGAAATTAACTGATTCGAGATCGAGTGATAATTCAGTTTCGAGGAGTGGCGACCAGTCTTTTCGATTCGCCAGCGATGACAATAATTATGCTGTCATCCTGTCTCGAAATTTGTGGCTGCACGCGTTATGGAATGACTGTGGTTCTAATAATGTGGGGACGATTGCGTGTTATAACTCTGATGGATTTGTTGCCGATTAGATTTTTATTATTTATATAGTGAGCGATTAAAGTTATGAATATTAGTATGGAATAGTACGAGTTTGCTTTATTTTATTTATAATTATAATTATCTTTCGTTGGAACTTATTCGTAAACAGAATTTTAATTAAAATTATATGATAATTATATGAATTATAATCTGTTGATTGAAATTTGAAACAATAATGCTGAACGAGATTATTATTAATTTTTTTTCTTTCTTCAAATGAATCACAATACTTGTAATAATTATCCGATCCTGTTAACAAGTTTATGGGTCGGAGGGTGAAAATGGCGAGATCTTCGAGCAAAGTGTTATACTTGGAAGAATGGAATGGGGGAAAAATACGCGTGCAAGGGTTAAAATGGTTGAACACTTACACGAGAATGTGTTTATGCATCGAGAAGAGAGGTATACTTAAGTAGTACTTAAGGTGAACAGAGCGCGTTGAGAGTGGAATTTTAGAGAGAATAACGTGTGCAGTAAGATAAAACGAACACTCTGGAAATATGTATAGAGAGATGATGAAGTGTGTTTGAGAGTCGTTTCATTGAAAGTGCAAAGAAAGAAAGTGAAATATATTTCAATTATCCGGTAAATTAAAAATGGATACCAAATTTCTATTGAAATTACAATTATAATATCTTACAGACATAGTATTATTACTTAAAAATAGTTTAAGAAATATTCGTTTATCAACGATTAAAGAATATTTAAATCTTGAAATATATATTTCTAATTTTACAATTTATGAAAAATCAATCTATCATCTCTATCTGTTTATATCTTTATAAAGCCAACTTAAGATATATGTGTATTAAAATTGTACAACAATATATATTTATATTATACCTACTATAACGTTTCATAATTTTTTATATTTTTATATTTTCTTTTCAAAAGTCACAAAAATTATAGCTCCATATTTCTTATCGTCAACGTTTACAAGCCCTAGATCTTAACGTCGATTACCAAGCAAAAAACCACCCCCAACACTCATCCAGCAACCTGACCGATTCAGTTATCACACGAATGTAAACAGAGACAAATTATAAATAAGGCGAATACGATGAACGACGAGAAATCAAGTCGGTGAATATTATTTACACGATATTCCGTTTTCGTGACTGATTGCAGACACTTTTCTACTCGGTTCCCATCGCGTGTATCTTTATGGCAGCTGTGAAAAACGATCGTAAACGGTGAAACATACGATTGCACGGAATAAACGCAATGAACAGTTGGAATGGTCGATACGACGATCTCTTTTCCATCGAATTTATTTCGAATTTTCCTTTTCCTTTTTTTTTTTTTTTTTTTTTTAATCTTTGGAAACTACGTTTTCGCGTAAACATTTCGATATTAAGTTCACGATACATGCGAGATACACGGGACTTTTATAGTTAGCATAAAACGTGGAAACAATTTATTGGTCATTGTAGAGTGACACGTTCTCTGTGGTAATTCTGGAAACATTAATTGCCAGATATCGATAACGAGCATTTCGATTTATCGTGTTTACTCTGTTTTCTCTGATATGGTTAAATATATGATTAATGTTACGGATTAAAGGATATTTAGTAATGATTTTTAAGAAAAATGATACGTAAAATAATCTTTTTTCAAAAATGAATTAAACAATAATTAGTAGTAGCAAAAAGATTTTCAAATTTTTTTATTTAATATTTTGATGTTTAGTTCTTTATGTATGGGAATTTAAAGTTGCTTTCTTTAAAATTATCAACAAATGTGAAAATATAAGAGTTTGTTTTGATTTTACGATTATTTATATTTTTTATTCGAGTAAAAATATCATTTATAAGAGAAAAGTTTTGTATAACAAAAAATTACGTGGTTTGCAGAAACAATGAACATAATAGAAATTAAATATTTTTGCAAAATTATAATGTTTCATTCTGGTCGTTCTTCAAAACTTTCATACAGAATAAAAAAAAAAAAAAAATTACAGAACTGCAAAAATATAATGTATTTCCTATTCGTCATTCGTTCACAATTTTCAATTCAAAATTTTTCCTAAATGAATCCTTTATCATAAATTAAATATTTCACGTTCTAATAGAAAATTCACGAAATATCTCATTCATAGCATTAAATATGACATTGTAAAACCGAAATATCTTATTTTCAGCAACGAAATGGTTAAATTTAAAAATTGTTAGAATTATTGAAATAGGAAAAATTCTCTGCTAGAAAATATTACGCTTTTGAAATACAGTGGAAAGGAATTTCCAAATCTCTTTTGTCACGTTCATGCCCAAGAGAAAACTCTTCCCGATGTAAAACGTTCCAAAGATATTCACACCATTTCCGAATATTAGATTCACACTTTATTCGATGTTTTTCTCAATTTTCCATCACATTACATTACACTTTCGAATTCTACAACTTGTTTATTTACCAGACATTTTAATATATAAATATTAGATAATAATCTGTCTGAAATCAAAATATACACGTTCAAAAATTAGCAATCTATAAATTTATCATTATAATAAATTGTTATGATAAATACAAAGATTAAAAATTATATTAATCGTAACAAGTTACGTTGTATTAATACAAAATTAAAGTGATCGAAGTTTGTGTTGCAAACATTATAACGAGAACTAATCCGTTATTCAATTTACCAAGTTGGTGAAATTCATAAATTATTCTTCTTCTGTTTAAATATTTCAATTTGCAATTGTTTGGATATCAAGAGACCTATTTGAGACATAATTGTGGTCTTCTAGGGATGTAAAACGTACTTGCCACTTCATATTCCCAAGGGTATCGTGTTACACAGCATTTAAGCATAACTCAAGCACCTCGTTAAATTCTTTCTACCGTGTATAACATTTTGGAATTGCTGGAATTAAATGTTATTCGTGCGAGTAAATGTTGCGTTGACTATACCAATCTAACGCATGACACATTGAGTTAATTTTGTATGATTAATGCACGAAACACGCACGCGATAAATGAACAACCAGCGTCCGTGGGTTATCCTCGTCAAATTTGTTATTAACCAGCCCATTTGTAAAATCCTTTGTATATCAAAATTCTATTAAATTTTAAACAATAAGAAGCGAGAGCAAAATTACGAAACGCTTTGCAATCTCTTTTTTCTTTTTGTAAATTTTAAACAGATCTAAAAGGAAAAGGAGGAAGAAAGTAAGGATTGTGGAGTGATATAAAAATTGAATTGTCATTGAAAATTGATATGCTCAAAAATAATGCATGGAAGTTATGGAAAGCAGTTCCAACTTTATCAAGGCCCAACTAAATTTCGGCTATAAATTATCAACTTGAATAGAAGATCTATCCAAGCCCTGTGAAAATTCGCTCGAAACTTTTTCAATTACTTTACTTGTGCATTAAGCAACTGGTTGTTGTAAACGTTATCATCGGTTTCATAAGTTGTATAGGCTTATCAATTCGTGACAGAACTATTTTACAGAAGTTTTGTCTGTCACAGTTAAGAAACAATTCTCCAATAGTTGATCGTTCGAATATAATTATTTAAGAATTGTCCCTTATATAATAAACGATTCACGAATGATATATTTTCCTCTTTTTTAAAATCGTAACATTTTAGAAAAATAAAAAATTCAATACAAAATTGTACAAATGTGTTATTCATAAAAATGGAGAATATTTTGAAATTGAATTTTAACATGGAATCTATATTTTATCAAATGCCATTTCATTTTTATTCTACATTTATAGTGAAAGTATTTTTATTGAAAAATAAAAAATATATATATATATACCTTTTAAATCAAGAAAAATGCTCCACGTGTAAAATCATGAATAATATAAAATCATATAAAAATAGATGAATTTCAGAATGAAATTTATATTTTTGTTTTATCAAATCCAGGCATCGATTTCACATTTCTAACAAAAGAATTCCATTCCAAACTTACTTGATTTCATGCAAAAAAAAAATTTACATAATCGATCGGTACACACGTTGAGATTCTAAACCGAAATAAAATACGATAAAATCGATGCGTTTCTAAATTAATCAACATATTCACGAGAACTACTGGAAACTTCACGAAACAAAATATTCATATTTTTCAGGTAACGCACAGATGATACATTCGGGACGATACAAGTTGGCCAGTTGCCTCTCGCCGAACAGGGTAAAGAGAGAGCAAAGTGCCAATCCTCGATCGACCCGCACGCCCATTTACCATCGATAATATAAGACGAAGAAACCGAATGGACACGATTAAACAATCATCGATATATCATCGCACACGGTACGATATATCAGCCGTTCAAACAACCACCTTGGAACAGCAGATTTGGCAAAAAAAAAAAAAAAGAAGGCCAGGAAATAGATTTTCATTGCCCGCCACGGAACGTGGACGTGCCGTGCATCGTTGAATTCTCCAGCGAAATAATTAACTTAACTAAACGCCATTATGTAGAGTACAATGCTAAATAGTATAATTGACTTAAGCGAGAGAGAGAGAATGGAGGAGGAAGTGAGACGATGGAGGAACGTGGACGATGGGGGAGGGAAAGAACGAGCCAAAAAGGGGAAGGGAGACGGGTACTGAGTGTTACTTTTTCACTTTACTTTCATAACTGAAACCGTTGAATATTAATGCCCACGGCCACGGCGGTACTTGGGAGCTTCTTAGCGCGGCGAGAAGCGGCCGCCCCTGTGAAATGGAAATGAGAAAATTATAAAAGTAACTAGATAAATTGTGAATAAAGACCATTATTGATACGCGATAGCCGGCCTCTTCTCGAGGCCGGTGATATTAAACGGTTGATTTATCGCAAGGGTGGATCCACACCCCTCGGCGAAAAATATCGACGCACGCACGTGAATCGTTCGCGGATAGGTTTAGATTCAATTTTAGATTGCTCTATGAAAATCATAATCTGGTGGTGGGTGTGCCGAGACTGTTACATTTCCTCCCCCGTTCGTGGAAGATAAGGAGCTTCAGGATCGGTGACGACGATTCGATTAACGGGGATGCTAATTTTAATTTGCACGATGGTTGATTGATATCCGGTATCGGGGGGGGATTAACGAGTTCGCGGCAGAGGATAATTGGTGTTAAACGTCTTTGAACGGAAGAGAGATGTTGGAATTTCACGTTTTTTTCTTATTGTCGAAAGGAAATGAAGGTAACGTTAAAAGTATGTAATTGTAATTGTGAAGATATAAAGTAATTGAAAAGAAGAATAATTTATTTATAAGGAATAAATAAGTTGTAATTTTAGAATTCAATTTTGTTCAAAAATAAGTCACTTTAGTTTACTATCGATAGTTTTTTATTGGAGAGATTGGAAATTGTTTTCTTATTACGATAAAGTATGAAATTGGTGTGTTTTGCAGTTACATAATTTGCGTTTTTTAATCGTAGAAGAATTTCATTATTTCAGTTCCACGAAAAATAATATTTTTTTGCCGGAATGTATTAACCGGTTACGTATTATTAACGTGAAATCCAATTCGAGTCACTTGTACGTATAATTATTTTGCAAACCATTTTTCTTCAATTAACGAGCTCCACGGATGGAGAAGTGATATTTATCACAAAATTTTAATTCACTTTTTTTTTTCGAGACCAATTTCAAAATCCTATTTCGTGGTAGAAACATTAATTTAGGATAAACACTGTGTATTGTTCATTTAAATTCAATCCGTTTAATCTATACGTTTGTAAAATCTTGTTAAAGAATTAATCGAAATAAAATTGCGAAATTAAAAAACTGGCACGATATATTTTCTAAAATATCATACATTATTCATACTAACTTAACAAAATTATTAAAACGTATATTAATAATAATATCGAGAAGTGTTTTTTCGAAATTTGTCGAACAATTACAAGAATCGTAAGAAATCAGCTCCGAACACTACTTCAACAATTAAGCTCTCCCCTAAAATATTCCTGACCAGTCTTCGAGACTAATATATTCAGGAAAAATAAGAGTGGTAGGTTAAATCAGGATCTTGAACAACGTTAATCCTCAAACAAACGTGCCACTGTTTGCTTTGTCCAGAAAAGAACAATCACTACCCATTTTCCTCTTCCACAGGATCCAACACTTGAGCAAATACACTCGATCTTGATGCATCGATCCTAAGCTGAAAACTTAACCCAACTTTTCCTCCCTTCCTTTATCACATCCAAGGTATATCAAGTTTCACGAAACAACTTACTTAACTTATACGTACCGCAAGGCTCGATAACCTTCAACGTCGTCCATTCTCTTCCCAGAAATAATCACTTTCATAGAGAATCCTTTATCCTTTTTCATTTATTGATCAACAACGGCTCGTATCTCGCGTCACATTCAACAACTTTCAACATCCAACTATTAAAACAATCCATCCAATTCTTGCATCCTCAACATTCACCATTTTGTTTCCAATAATCACTTTCATAGAGAATCCTTTATCCTTTTTCATTTATTGATCAACAACGGCTCGTATCTCGCGTCACATTCAACAACTTTCAACATCCAACTATTAAAACAATCCATCCAATTCTTGCATCCTCAACATTCACCATTTTGTTTCCAATAATCACTTTCATAGAGAATCCTTTATCCTTTTTCATTTATTGATCAACAACGGCTCGTATCTTACGTCACATTCAACAACTTTCAACATCCAACTATTAAAACAATTCATCCAACTCTTGCATCCTCAACATTCACCATTTTGTTTCCAAGATCACTCTCATCTTCACGAAGAAAATTTTTTTCTTACTCTTCTTAGTTCAAAATCTTCAGATCTGCAGAAAGAAGAGAATTTTTCTTAATCTCTTTTCAAAGTCATCGATAGAAGAAGGACGATGCGAAAAAGGTTATGAAATGCTAGATCGAAAGAAGGGAGTGGACGTTTGCACGCCAAGTTTTCAAAAAAAAAGTTTGAAAAAGGGGGCTAAGAAAGCGTCGTTTCATTGGTCGAGTAAAGACCGTGACACGGTGGCACAAGCCGCCGCTATTACCAGGTCGAGGAACGATGCGGTTCCGCCTTAATGTGCGGCCTGGATTTATCTGGTAGTAATCAATCGTGCGGGTGGGAAACGAGCGGATTACAAGGGCGCAATATTTATCACGTCAAACGGTTCATTTGCATGATTTATGCCTCGTCGAACGGCGGA
Organism: Apis mellifera; assembly: GCF_003254395.2. Classification (NCBI taxonomy): domain Eukaryota; kingdom Metazoa; phylum Arthropoda; class Insecta; order Hymenoptera; family Apidae; genus Apis; species Apis mellifera. The sequence goes on from NC_037646.1 coordinate 4,665,047, forward strand.
AATGTCGGATTATTTATGCGGAATTCGTGGCCGCATACCTCTTTCCGCGCCGCATAATGATCCTGAATACCGCGACGATGGAATTCCCTCGTTAGATCCACTTCGAGACGTTCGAGGACTCTTTCGACGGATTTTTTATGAATTGGATTAAAATTTCGCCGAGAAGAATTGTCTCGAGGGGGTGCATTGTTGATGCGTTAGATTTGATAATAATAATTATGTGCTTTTATGTTGAAATTTCAAATTTTCTTACTCATAATTCAATATTTTTAATATTGCGTCAAGTTAATATTCCTTGAAAGTGAAGGTTTGTTTCTTAAGAATTATTAATTGAATCGTTATTGATCAAGTTTTATAGTTTCTTTTAATTATAAATTTTTTATGAATTGTAATTATTTAAATGTTTTTTTCATATTCTTCCTATAAAATTATTATTGGAAAATTTAGAAATTGAAAGGTTTGATTCAAAGTTTCATTTCTTTCTGCCAAAATTGATCTTGCATCATGTTGAAAATTCCTTTTTTTTGAGTTCTTAAACTTGTTCAAGCAGCAGGTAGAAGCTTCTTTCGGATAACATTCAGTTTTCTGAATGTTGCATGCGTTTACACAAACATGGCACGTACATAGCTCTACGATGCAAAGATATTGCAGCATAAAAAACCAACTTAGAATCTAGTACTTCTTATCAGAAATTTAACACATCGTCACATCGTTAAAAAAAAAAATCCAAATCTTCTACCTTTGGATGAAACGTTTAATTTTTTGTTTATGGATGAATGGAAAAAGTTAGTAAAATATTAATAATAACAATTCTTCAAATAAATTTTTTTTCAATAAAGAAAAATCTTCGTTACGTAAATATATTACAAATAAAATTAATTTCTCTAATAGAACGTATTCATCTGTAGCGAGAAATGTTCATATAAAACATAAAATATTTTTCTAATCCTGCAAAATTTTAAAAAAACTCGTTTCTATATTGCTCTTTAAAAGCATGATATTTCACTTGTAACACGATCCATAAAAAGAAACAAAATTGACTAAAAATAAAGATAAAATATTGATCATATCGAGTAATACTTTTTTCTTATTCGCCAGTATTTTAAAGCTGGGTCACATTCCTCTTCGGGAATTCCAAATTTGAATCAAAACTCTTTCAGTCCGAATCGAATTTAAAGGAATCGAGGAATGATTAAAGCCGTACATCTTTATTTTTGATACATTTATATTCGTCCAATGGTCGAAACCTCGTACTGATTCCGTAACGCTAATTACATCAAAGATAATTCAACAGGGGAGATTAAAATAGAGCATCGTGGATATATGATAATGATCCGATGAACGATTACGCTAATAATTACACTCGCATAAATCGAAAAGTAAATTGGAAACGCGTACTGATTTTGCGTGGGGGAGTTAATTCCGCCTGAATAATCGGAGATTAATTATGATGTCACGTATGTGTATCATTTGCAACAGATTTCGCGCGCATTAAGTTGGTAATTTACCGATATATTAACCGGTATTCCCAATCTGTTAATTTCATCTGGACGAGGGCGTAATTAAATCGAGTATCCTTCATTTTTTCGAAGATCGAAGAGAAGAGAAGAGTGAAAAACGAGATAACAAGGGCCAAAGTAATTGCACAGAGGACATCTAAGTTAGGAGATTGAATTTGGCCAATGCCGCTTCATAGACAAAGATGTTCGACTTGAACGACTTCAGAATTTGATAACGACCGTGCAGAACTTCACGAAGATCTCTAATGTATGCATTTATTGAATATTCCTATCCGAAATCGAATCACCTAGCTGGTAAAAGAGAAATACGAAATTAGTTTATTATTATAAAAATGATTTTGCAATCCAATAAACTAATATTATTGATACAATTTAATACTAATGAAAGAATATTTAAAAAATTTGCAAAAATTGTTTTGATAGTAATAGTACGAAGCGTGTAATTTTTGTTATAAATTAATATAACATTCAAACAAAAAAGAAAGGATGAAGCAATCTGAAGGAACTATGAAACCGCGATTTATAGAAAAATGTAGTGGAAAAGATAACAAAAATAATATGAAAATTATCAAATTAAAAATGTATAATAAAAATAAACGCAAAAAATTTACAAAAATAATTAAACTTTAGTCTTTAAAGTCGAAATAACAAACTGTATAATTATGCACGAATGAAATCTTGAATTTTCATGTAATGAACGCGAAAAAAAATTAAAAATTTTATCATCAAAATCTATTCAGGAACTAGAGGAAGTCATGCCATTGAAGTCACTTTTTGATTTATCCCGATATCTCAATCCGTTGCCGAGATATAAGGATTCAAAGTGTCTATAGCGATTGACGTAGAGCAGAAAAACTGAATGGTGGCGCCATCTATTGACCGATATATTTTTTCTCAGCGTAGTACGCATTTCCAGGAATCGCGTCTGTCGCTTGTCTGGAATTTGGTATAGGTCAGTTAGGCGAGGTGCGAGCGAGAGGTCCGAATAAGCGACAAGGATGGAGATAGTAAGCGATTAAAAATTACCCTTTCCTTTACACGACGATATCTCGGCAACCGGAAGTCGTATCGGAAAAAATCAAAAAGCATTTCAAAGGGCAAGGTTCCGCGCTTCTAACGATCTCTGATTCATTAACCGGAAGTCGTTGCTTTCGGAGTTATAGCGGTTCAAAGTTCTCCTAATTTTAATAGGATTTAAACCCGTTTAAAACGAATGGTTAGAAATCACTTCTTTCTTTAAGATGATATCTTGGGAACCGGAAGTCGTATCGGGATAAATGAAAGGGCGTTTTAAAGGGTAAGATTCCATGATTCTAGTGGTCTTTCATTCATTGATCGGAAGTGATTATTTCCGAAGTTATAGAGGTTTAAATTTTGTCTAAATTTTGATCGAGTTTTATTCTTTATTTTATCATATGATCTTTGAAATTAATGATACGTGAATATCAACGAGATCTCATATAAAGTGTAGTTTCGCGCAACGAAGCGGAACGTATTTTATCGCTTCGAATGTCCAACTTATTTGACGTTGACACTCGAGATTGTGAAACAGCTATAGCATTAATCTGTAATACAATGTGGTTGAAATCCGAATCTAGTTACGACCACTGTGTAGTGCGTGCTGCATATAACACTGTCTAGAAATTAGTAATAGAACCACGCAGATACTATGTTTCAGGTGTGACGCGTAAAATTAGCCGAGTAGCCCGCTAGCTTTAGGAGATTTTTCATTCTTACCTCGAATATAAATCCCCTTTCAACTAAACCTCTTGCCTCGGAGGCTCCTCCATATTTTTTTTTCTCTTTTTTTTCCTTTTTGCTATTTTTTTTTTTTTTGGACAATTTATATCGTTGAATTTATGACATACATACGTCTACCTGCCTCCCACGCAACATTAAATCTTAACTGCTATTTTTGAAAATTTATTTGAGAAACTCTAAATTGAAACATCAAGATCCATTGAATTGTCCGAAAAAGATATATTTCTACATTTTTATGGATAAAAATATATCTTTCGATTGATAATTTGTGATTGGGAAGTGATATTGGTAATCAATTAAATAATATATTGAAAAAGCAAAAGAATAGAAGAATATAAAAGATAAAGTATTTTTATAATAAAATATTTAAAAACAAATATATATAAATATTTTAATCAATCCGTTATAAAATAATATTTATTACTATAAAATAATATTTAAAAAAATCTACAAATATCCCAATTTTATGATGCATATTTCACATCCAATACATTTCCTCATACATTTATGGATTAAATATGCGACAGGAATAAATACCGCGTTTAATGTAAAAAAAATAAAATATATCAATAAAACAATCTATAAAAATATCCCTTTTATCCGTTTTAAAACCTGTAATTAATCCTCATACCTCAAAATCTCTCAGAAACGTACAATTCGCCAATAAAAAAAAAAAAAATAAATTACATCTCCCTTCCTTTCACACGATTCACGTTCATTCACATCCGTCTATATCTTCCTTCTATATATAATAAAATCGAAGAAACGCCTCTCTTTATTTTTTCTTTTTCTTCACGAAACAAAGAAGAAATCGAAGCTTGCAGCAGAATGATCGATGCAACTCGACAGCGATCGTCCATCAGCGAACCCTCATTAAACCACCTCTCCGATAATAAGCTACGAAGCCACGATCGCTTATCTCAGATTTAGTGTGTCCTCTGGCCCCGGTACAGAGGCTTATCGAGGAACCATCGAGCCTTTCTCCCCGTCGAATTCCCTCTTTGAACAGTCTTTTCTCCAGTCTTCCTCCTCCCCTATCGCGAAATCGTGGAATCTCGATCGTCTTCTCCCGCCCTCCTCGATCCTTTTTCGATGACTACCCCCAAAATGGAGGGGGGCTGCAACGATTCGCCCAGAAACAGAGATAACAAGGGGCTGAGAGGGCCAAAACATCTTCCTCCGCGGCCTTCTTGGCGCTTCGTTATAACGTCGTAACGACACGTTTCGTGTCGACACGAGGGCTTGAAGATTCCTCGTAGACCGCGGCACCGTTTCCTTCCTTCCTTCTCTCACCCCCTCCTCTTATCACACCCCCGTGCCCTAAATTCCGCGCTACAATTCCGCTCCTCCGTTAAGTAATTTGCTTTCGTGATTGATGCATCCATCGATGGAGCATTGGGCTGCTTCCTTTCTCGTATATTGGGGATGCGATAGAGGAGGCTTTGTTTGGCATATCTGACGATAGAGTTTGAGGAATATATTATCCTTTTCTTTTCTAAAATTTATTCATTTTAGAAAAATCGTTGTGAATCATTGTGATCGTCAAGAATAAAGCAAATTTAGAAGCAAATTGTAGATTTAATTATTGTTTGATGAACTATACAATGATTATTGTACGAATTTTTTCATCATTATTGTATATTTAATACAATCACAATAGAATTAATTCAAATTGAAATAATTATTCTTAGAAACACTCTTCCATCCCAATTCCACCGAATTTTCTTCTTTCCTCTCGCATAGTATGCGTCTCTCATATTGTTAAGCAGTCCACGCAGTCATCCTTCGGAATAATTCACGGAGATTGGGTTAATCTGTGTGCCTAAGTGATGAGGCAGGTACACGTCGGTGTCGAAACCTGATTTCAGAAAGAGAGATGATAACCGCCCCTGCTGGTGGTTGTACACACTCGAGTTGGAACACACTGGATTCGTTAAGCAACGGATACGTGACCACCCGGATGCACCACCTTTTGGGGAAAAAAGGGGAGAGACGAAACAAGAGAGAGAGAGAGAAGGGGCAGAGCGTGGAAAGCAGAATGCCACAAAATGCCACAAAAGCGCGTAAAATATTATATGGGCCCGGTGGCACTGATTGGACAGGTCCGATGGCACACGGGCAGAGAGGCACTGTAACGCGAGATACGTGCGTGGATCAAAGAATGCGAGTATTTCGGGGCGTAGTATGCTTAAACGCGGTTATGTCTCTCGTTATAAATATGTACCTGTGTGTGTATGTGTGCGTGTGTATACATATTCGTGGGGAGGGTGAGGAGGAAAGGATATATCGACGTCCAATTATAATCCACTCTCGTGACACGGGATTCGGTTACTCTGACGAGCAGACATCCGTGACGCGGCCGGCTTTGCTCGCCCACTCGTTTCCCCGCGCAATGACATAACGATGAATAATACATATTATACGGACGCGCGATAACGCACGTCGTATTTGGGATTTCGAGGAAGGTGGGGGGGAAATTTGTTTTCTTTCTTTGAATTTTGTGGATTTTTTTTTTGAGAAGGATAGTTGGTTTTGTAAGATAGAGGGATGTTGAGTTAGAATTTGAGAGATTTGATATTTGATTGTCTTTGAATTTTGTTTGTTTGTTTGTTCTTTGACAAGATGATGAGTATTTGAATGAGATGTTCAATTTTCTTTTTCGTTTCTCGAGAGAAATTTTTATTATTATTATTATTGTTATTATTGTTATTATCATTGAAGCTTCTTGATTGATTACGGGGTAGACGAAGGTGATCGGTTTCTGTCGCATGCGTGCACAAGAGACGCGATAGATAATATTGTATTAAAGTAGCCCCATCATGTTTGTCAATTTAATACTGCTATGCCGTGTATGATGACTTGATCGATGAGCGCACGATACGTTGAGTTGTATTACTTTACGTAATAACACTCGAAGATATGTATAAGGGATCATCTTTGATGGAAGTAATATCCAATTGAGATAAAAAGAAAAGAAAGATCGTATATAAAAATTTATTCTGTATCCTAACTTTTATCCTACAATGAAAACGAAATTGCAAGAATTCTCCAAAATTATGTAACGAGTTAACAATACTTGAAAAAGAGAGGAAAAAAGAAAGAAGGAATGGAAAAAAAATTCTTTTGAAAAAGTCGACAAAAATTGAAAACATCGGCCAATTTTTAAACAAAAGAGACGCGTTACCCGATGTCGACTCGGCGATGGATTTCACTCCATTTTATTTTCATTTCAGATGTAATTTTAAAAAAGTTTCCGCCATCCGAAGTCGCGGAAAAATTGCGAAATGGCAACAAGCGGGGAGCAACGTTATCCGATAAAATAATATAAAACGCGGCTGCCATGTTGAGTGCAACGTGCATAGTTGGCGCGTTTTTTAATGCATCCAAACCCCTTCCCTTTGTTGCATCGCGACGTACCGTTCAATTCGTATTAATGGGATAAGATAATGCGTTTAAAAGATGGCCAAAACGTTCCACGTAGGGCGATAAATTTCAACTGCAATCGCGCACGATGTAAATGGACCGGCGGTGGGCCATGGAAGTCGATGGAACTGTTCCTTAATCGCTCCTGAGGAAGTTGCGATTTAAAAGATCGAAGTAAGTTGCAATCGTGAAGATGAGACGCGAATACGTAAACAGTGAAGCTCATTGTTATAAAGAGAGAGAGAGAGAGAGGGGAGAGAGATAGAGAAAGGGAGTAGTTCCTTCAAATTCTGCTCGAAGACCGTTTATTTCGGTTACGTTCGTTGCATTATTCAGAAAACAAAAAAAGGAGGAAGTGGCGAATTGAAGTTTACGAATTTGCGAGGAGGATTAATAAAATGAGGGAAGCGATGTTTCTGGATTAATATTGATTAATTGGACGAAGGAGAAGAGGGATTTTTAAATGTTCTATTTACTTAATGACGAATATGGGGAGTAATGGAAAGAGAGGAAAAAGTTTGTGCTGCATTTCTTCGTGAGTTCTGTTTTATTGCAATTAGATTTTTTATCATACGCATTTTTTTTTATATGCATGGATATAAAATTAATGTTTCTGCTTTATATAATATTATTTAATCCATAGTTCTTTCTTTCAAGCAATGAATTCGGGAAATAAAAAATTCGAAGTTCGGATAATATCATTAAAAATTAAAGCATGGGAACTGGGCTCGACATTTTCTTGAATGCTTTTAACCTTTTTGGATAAAAACATCGTTTTTTGGGATGACAAAGCCTCTACTTTCTTTGCAAAAATAAATATTTTTCTTTCTAAATCGACGTGATCTTTGCAGTCAGAGTTCAAAAGACAAACAACTCAGAATAGAACGGACAAGAATAACGCATCCGCGATCCTGTTTCTACAAAAAAAAGAAAAGAAAAAAATCACTCTTTACTCCCTTCTCCGGTGAAGGGAAATTCTATTAGGCGAAGAACACAGAATTCCTCGTGCTTTTAATTTTTCATACCGCAACTGGTACTTTAGATTGAAGTATCTTATCGCTTTTTAACGTGCTAATGGTGTTAATATTTATATTTTAAAATGTTTATTTTTCATTAAAGTTTCACTGTTTCTTTGAATTAATTTTTCATTTTAAAGAAGAGAAAAGAATACTGTTAAGAGAAAATTTACAGAAAGATTTGGGTGTACTGGATTTGTTGTAATATAATTCAGACGAAACTACTGTATTTGATACATAACCCAGAAAACAATCGCGAATACAATGGCAGTCGATAAAACACACAACACATACATATTCAACATTCTTTTTTCATGTTTTATCTGAATAAAAACTCCTCCACTTTTTTTTCTTTTTTTTAATGCATATTGAATATTGAAAATAAAGGCATCGTTGACTTTGAAAGGCAGTCATGTATCAATTTCAAAAATTCATATCCATATAACAATAAGTATCAGTTCTTTTGTATATTTTTTCAACACACTTTAATCGTTAAAAATAAAGGCTTTCAAAGATTCAAGGATATCGATCCTTATTTAAAATACACTAAAAATTTTAAATCTCCAATTATTCTTAAAAAATAAAGATATTTTCTCAAAATTTTAAAATACTTTTCTATACAATAAACCAACGAATGATAATAAAATAATAAATTCCTATCGTTCAAACATCAAAAAAAAAAAAAAAAATTTCTATATTTACTCATCCCCACGATTCTTCACCCCTTTTATCGAATTCAACGTCAATCGTGGTATTTACAGTAAATCTGCACCAAGATAAAGGAAGGGGTGAATTCGTTTTATCTGCATCTCTTCGTTCCTTTCGTTCCTAGTGGTAACATCCGATTGTTGTATTATTCCTGTGTCGCTTATCGACGTGCTCACCCTTCTCGTTCCCTATCCTTTGCGAGGTAAGAAGCTGAGGGTTGCGTGGATTAGAGACAGTGTGTATGCGGGCCCAATCTCGGTGGAAATTCAAGACGAGAGATTCCGGATCGGCTTTGCCATAGTTGGAAATTACATTGGTGTAATCAGGCTTACCCTTCGATACGATCTTGAAATGTATGCCGTGTTCCTTGGATTAATGCAACGTTTACGAATATAATAAAAATCGTATTTTATTTATTATATCTATAATATTAATGGATAAATTTAATACAATTTTCCCGAATAAAAATAATCTCATTTCAACTTCATTGAAAAGCCAAATACTTCATTCAATCGAATAAAATAAAATTAAAAAAATAATAATAAGAAACTGGTATAAAATAAAGAGACCTGTCCTCTCTTTCTCTCTTCTTGCCCTTATTGTTAGCCATGTTTACAGCCAAGTTCGCGTTTCAAGAGCGCGAACAGGCCGGCACCGGCGTTGGCTCGACGTAAAATGCGAAATAGGCTGGCCCCAGGCGGTACGGTGACGTGAATCGCGTGACTCCGCTCGGTTCGCTACGCTCGCTCGCGAGAAAACCAAGCGGACGGATCCCTCCGCGCACACAGAACACTCACTCGAGGACTTTCTTCGAGTTTACTTTCTTTCTTTCTTTATTTTTTTCCTTTCTTTCTTTTCCATGAAAAACTATCCCTCGCTGCCCCTTGTAGTCTCTAGATATTTATACCGTCAGCGCCTACCGGCGAGCGTTATCGAGACAGCGCACGCAATTCCGCTGGGACGAACAGGTTGGGAACGCTAACAAGGTACCCGCCAGTTGTATCGATACGGAGGGATGCTCATTTGTCGCGGTGCCTACACGAACTGTGTCGCTAATTCCACGTGAATCTCCTTCGAAGACAGGAGATTTTCTTCAACTCGAAGATGAAGGGAGTTGATAGGGAATCGCTCGAACTGAGCTTTCCTCCTGTTGATTTAAGTGGTATTGTTGTTTTTATATATTATTATATATTTTATCATGATTTAGAATGTTGATAGATTAAGAGAAAGTGTGTTTCTTTATGAAACTGTGTGAATTTTTGTATTTTAAGGATCGATTGTTTATGTAATTGCTTATTTAACTTAAATTTGTATTCGTATGAGTTATCTAGCTTGGATTAATATATTTTATTGGGAAAAAAATAGAAATTCAAATTGAAATATTTTATATTAACAATAAGTAAGTTGAATTAATGTTTGGACTTGGATAAATAAGATAATTTGAATTATCTTATTCGTGTTATATGAATAATTGAATACAGCATAAGGTAATGTTATTTTTTTGAAATAAAGATAGAATAAGATGATAAAAATTAGACGGTTAAACTTAGAAATTTCGTACAATTCGCCTCACAATATATTCGTATTCGTTACTCACTTATATCTACATGAATATATAAGAGTTGAAGATTCGGAGGCTTTGAGAGTTGAAAGTCTATTCCGCTTCTCAATAGCGATTGACGTATCATAAACTTACAAGGGAACGTCAAACTGAAACTTAAGACAATGTTCCTTCATGGTATATACTTGCTCGTGCCCTGTAGCGAGCTTGTAGGGGATATATGTAAAATTCAGACGATGTCTCAGAGTTTCTCGTTAACGTTTTCATCTTTTCGATATATCCAATGAAGGAGACTATTATAATCACGAAAATTTCAATGTTTCTCTTGTCAATTAATTTACAGATGAAATTATTTGTTATATCCTTTATAAGATGATTAAAAAATTTGCAAAATTTGTTTCGATTTTTAATTTTTTCATCTTTGAAAAGATATTAAACAACAATTAATTTTTTATTAAGATATATTCCATCCACATATTTATACCAATTATGTCAATTAAAATCTTGAATTCAACAGATAAAAATCTCTTGGAGCATAAAATCCAACAAAAAAGATCACGATCAATAAACAAAAATTAAACTAGAATTTTACACTATCCACATTTTAAATCTTAAAAAAAGTCATTTTTCCTTAACAATATTTGAAAAATAGAAAACTATTAAAAAAGTCATTGTACAACGAAATCCTCGTGCAAAGTTTATTTTAACGAAAGTCTCTTCTCTTTTCAACAAACTGCCTCCTTTTGATCGCGGATCCTTCTGTTTCGAAATTTTTTTCTCGGCACAAGCGAGGTGATTAATGCGCCGATGAGGAACATTTTTAAAAAACATAAGGTCGAATTAGCGACGTCTTGGCAATAGCCGAGGAAATTCCTTTTTTTTTGCAGGAAGTCGACGTTCCGTGCGCGACGGAAAGCAAGGCGTGGTACCGATTGCGTTTCCTTTTTTCTGCAATTAAACTCCCCTTGTTTCCATTCCCTGCTGGGGCCCATTAAGGTGTGGTACGACTTAAGCACACACTTACATTCCATTCTCCTCTCCCTCTTTCTGTCCGTTCCGCCTCGCTTCCTCCATCCATCCCTCGCCATTCTTTTCCATCCCTCTTTTCGGTATTCTTTTCTCGTCGAAGGAAACATCGATCTGCATTTATTAAGATGTGATTTGCATTGAAAGCATAGATCCTTATGGAGCTGTCGGAACATCGAATCCTCCTTCTCCTTTTCTCCTCCTCTTCTTTCTCGCTTCTATCCATCTCCCCCGCTTTTATAATTCTTGAATGTTGTTGGATGTAAGTTGCGTTTCCGAGCAAACGAGTTGGAATAGTTTTGTGTAACGCGGATGAATTGTACGGTTTTCAAATTGAAACGAGGAAACTTGGGATGTATCTAGGTCGGCCTGATATCTTTCCCCCCTTTCCTCCATTTTTTCTTTATTATTTTCTTTTTTTTTTTTATTTGTTCCCTTATTTTTGTAATTCGATTTCAAACCGAGATGATATGCTATGCATAGTTGATTATGCATTGTTTGTTTCGGGATATTCGAAATGAAATCGACGATGTTCCAAGAATTATTATATCGTTAAAATGTAAATGTATATCGTGAGATACATCGAATAAGAAATTCGATAATATTTTAAATGCAAGTGATTAGAAATTTTGATGTGGCTCAAAATATATTAGAGCTGAATAATTAAAATATAAAGATATATAAATATAAATCATAAAATGATGAAATGAAATTATATATATCTATTATTCTTATAATACATTAACATAAGAAAATACTTATATATAGAGAGAATCTTTATTTAAATTTTGTAAAAATTTTAACTTGCTAATTAACAATTACAATTTTATTTAATTTCGACATTCTTTGAAATCACGTTTTTCAAATTTTTTTCCTGATGAAAGCGCTATTTGTCTCGCCAAAAAATGATTGAACATTACAAAGCACGACGAATTGAAACGAAGGGAAATCGAAACACAAGAGAGCTGACACTTGGGGGCATCGTAAACGGCATTTTAATATTCTACAAACTGAGTGAATATCGATGAGATTCTCGACAGGGTCTTACAATATTCAGGTTAAGGGGATTCGATCTTGTAGGCAACTTAAAGTCGTTCCAAAGAAATACAGTCGTTTAAGCGTAAGATGGATCCTTGTCCGGGAAAATCGAAAAGATCCTTGGATCAGCTCGTCAAGACATTCTAATCTTTCTTCATGTGTACGATATCATTGATTATAATAATATAATGTTATTTTCATTGAAAATAATATTAAATAAAAACTAGATCGAGTTCTTATTATTATTGTATTTATAAAGAGAAGAGAGTTCTTTATAACTCAAAAAATTGTAAGGAAATAAAAGAAAAGAACATTTATTCTGTTCACAAGCGATTTCAGAATAGCATTAAGGCGAGTAATTAACTGCACAAAAGTTGGAATTCTTCTTGTCACAGACTTCACGGCATATAAAGTGAAATGTACGTACAAAAATGTAATTTAATGTTTGTCAAAGTTCATTCCTATGCTATCGCGACAATTTTCTAAAAAAAGAAAATTTATTAAGCTAGAAATATAATTGAAAATTAAATTTTTAATAATGAAATTACTAAACTAGAGATTAAAAGTTTTTTTTTTATAATTTTTCTTTAATTAAATAAATTACCAATTATTTATAAAAATAGTATAGATCTTTTGAAATTTGTATTTATATTTACAAAAAAAAAAACTCCTACTCTTTTTCACTTTTTCATTTATTCATACAAAATAGTATCATTAAAAAGTTTCGATTAAACGTTTAAACATTATGGACTTGTTTCCTTCTTAATTTCTCAGTCGATTTTAACGCGTCTTGCAGAATAATTCTAAACTGCTTTCCATATCTACATACAAAATGCAAACACGATCAACTTCAAAGTACAGACAAGGCATTTAATTTACTTAATCTCCATTTGATCTCCGTCTATGTTTTATTTACGATTTTACTTTAAGAAACAATTCTATTCATTCGTACATCGACTATACTGACATTTTCATTGCAATTTTCTTGTCATCGAATGAGTATACTCCAAATAATCCAAACCCAAACTTGAATCTGAATTATTCTAACATCGAAATTTAAATTTAAATCCAGATTCTTATTTCCTTACATGATTGAATTTAGACTTGAAATTAAATTCATTAACTCGGATCTAAATCTAACCTAATTATCCGTATATTGGAATTAGAATTAAAAAAATAGCTCTGAAAGGGCGAAAATAAAGGACGAAGAAGAAAATAACAAGAAGGAGAATTAACAAAAAGGAGAAAATCGGCGAGAAATTAATTCCACCAAGAAACTTGACACCAACCCGAGACCGCAAATAACGCTGGAAGCCAATAAAGCATCAACCTACATATATATATATATATATATATATATATATATATCTTCCTCCATCTGAAAACATTTCACGAAGCCCGTCTAATAATTTTTGGTCTCCTGTCTTCCCGAACGTGTTTTCCTGGACGAGATGACTCTGTCCCACGACGAACCGACCACGCGATAATGACGTGCTCCTTAACAAAGGAGGATGGTTTTCTTTTTCTCGCGCCTCTGGCCGCTCGAAATGGAGGGGAGGAAGAGGGAGAGAGAGAGGAAGGATCCAACAGATCGATTGTCAGACCGCAGGCTGTTAGAAGTTTAACTAGGGCGTGTATAAACTCTGCTCACGCAGTCGTCAAGCCGCGCACCGAGACCCTCCACAATGAATAAAAGATGCCACTGTTAAAGGCAATCCAACAGCTCTTCCCGAAGAAGCTGGCCATCTATCCTCTATCCCCTCCCCCTTTCCTCGTCGATACCCTCGAGGGACGGCCCTTCATACTCGAGAAATACCGGAACCCCCTTCGATCCCTTCGATCCTAGCTCGATGCCTGGTCCACTGAAAATCGCATGCCACGAGGAACAATTCTCGGCAACAATTCCAACTTTTCTAAACGAGTTACATCCCCCTTTAATGAGGAAACGAACTTTTTTAATGAGAACCGCCTTTTTCGCCGTCTTCTTCCACTCCCACTTGTCCGGCCCCTTTCCACTTTTATCGAGAACGAACGGGGGAAGGGGCATTCTTTTGAGGGAAGGGGCGAGGAACAAAGGCGAGAGGAATTTCGTTCGATGATTCCAATTAGCGTTAAACCGTCCTGACAGCTATCTTTTATCGATTCCGTTACCATTCCACGATCACGCGATAGAATGCAGGGCTTCCGTCCGTTCTTGGGAGATGACGATGATCTGACGGGGGGGAGGAGAGATGATTGAATCGATTGAAGTGATTGGAAAAAGGGTTATTTAGAATCGAAAAGGAAATGTTGCGTACAATAAATTAATTTTGAAATCTTTTCAGATATTGGAATACGATATAAATTTGGTAATTTTCTAAAATTATTTCGATACGGTATTATTATATTCGTAGTTTAAATACATATACGATCGGTATACGATCAATCACCAATTATATATATTATTGCATGTTTACGTTACGAGAAGTTCACTTCAAATTGACTTTAACGGAAATTCAATCGCGTTTTCGATAAGGATATATTTGGAATTAAACCCTCTCCTCACAACGATACTTGTGATTATATATAAACATTTATTTATTCGTATCGTATCGGGTAACGCAAAGAAGAAAAAAATGATTTAAAAACAAAATATATACGTAAGTGATACGCGTTGAAATTCTCTCTGCGAATTTTCAAGAGTAATTTGAACGGAATCATCGCCAGTGAGCTATTTGTTCCGTTGGATTTACACTATCGACGTAATCAAAATTTCCTGAAAACGGTCCGATCCGTTCAAATTATCGAGTCGTAACAAATTTCACGAGTAAACATTTTACCGATGCGTTAAAACAATGCGTCCACTGTAATACCTGGATTGCTATTATCGAGAGAGGAATAGATGTATATCGTCCGCGAAACTTTTTTACTCGTATCACGTTTTCTCCTACCGCAATTTGTTTACCGCCCGATAAAAAAAAAAAAGAAAAATCTTTTGTTCACGCGCGTTTCACTCCGCGAAGAAAATGAATATTGAATATTGAATTGTTTGGAAAACTCGATATCGAAATCCAAGGAAAAATTGGAAAGTAATACTAATCTTTGGAACTAGAATTCGATCCTATCTTCCTCCAGATATTCTCTCTCATTGATTTTTCCAACAATGAATATCCTCGAGTAATTTGATTTTTAAAAATTTGGGATCGTTTGGAAAATTCGATATCGAAGTTTAGAATAAAAAAAAGAAAGAATTATTTATTTTTTTGACTTTAACAAATTTTTAAGTACTTGCTTTTATCATACAGAAGATTTTGGACTCGTATAACATTTTCTCGATCGAATGAAAATTCAGCAACGATCGTAAAGATTTCCGTGTTTCAGGTGACTCTTGCGATTCGCGGAGTGAATTATAGGCTCGTTAATCTTAATAAATTGCTCGTAGCAATTGGGGAAACGAAGAATTGAGTAATTGGGCCACAGGCATCGATCATTTTCACTCAATTTCATCGAAAAACGAAGAAAACGTTTCTATTCATGAGCGGCGGGGATATAGCAACTAGGTCACGCGCTGAAATTTTCTAAGCTGGAATCTCCGCCATGTAAAGTCTGCTTAAGCTTTAATCCCATTTTCTCTAATGTCTGGAGGAATGGTGGTTAAATAATTGCGCGTCTTTTACCATAATATACATTTATTAATCCACCTAATCTTTCGTTCTGATAATTCTTCCAATAAAAAAAAAAAAAAGAGGAGACGAAGAGAATCAAAGAATAAATATTCCAAAAGTGAAAATAAATTTCCCTTCCCACGAAACCTCGCCTAATTTAAATAACAAAAAATAAAAAAAACATTACCTCGAACGATAAAGTCGGGGCAGCTGCATCCAAGACAAATCGGCGATCGATCGAAGGATACGCATTCCGCCGCATTACAACGAGGAGGGAATCGAAGAGTTAATAGCGTCGGTAAATTATTCCAATCACTCGATAGATCCCATAGTAGCCGGTTGAACGATCGCGCGGCAATCGGGCCGGCATTAATAACCCGATTGATTTGTCTATCGGGAAGAAAAGCCCTGAATCAACGTCTCCGCGCTTTTTATCTTCCTCGTCCCGGTATCCTCCCCCTCCCCCTTCGTGAAAAACGTGAAGGAACGATGGAGAGGAGGGGGGAGAGGGGATGGACGGAGCGGGGAACGACGCGCGGAAGGTGGAAAATGGTATAGATCGATTTGGTCAGGGGAAGGGTCAAACCAATAAAATCAAACGCGGCTAATTCGTTTAATGGCCGTGACCCAAAGCTGGCTATTTATTTAGAGGGATGTATATATATATATATATATATATATATATATATATATATATATATACTATATCGAACGATCCTCGAGATACCCAAGAGCTTGGCCTCGGGCTGGCTAACTGATGATCCGCAGTCACGTTCACGCAAACACGATTGCCGCGCCGATTTAATCTACTCAGATCCTCGAAGGAATCTTTTATGCTTGCTCCGCTCGCTTGCTTCCCCAACGATGACCGAATTGCCTCGAATTCTTGCCACGGGACGGGAGAAAAGGAGTGGATGGGAAGAGAAGATTCGATTTTGCGAATCACGGTGAACAATCCCCTCTCCTCTCTCTCTTTCTCCCCTCCCATTCTCCCCTATCCTTAAAAAAGTATCTCGGGAATTATGCGGAATCGAAATGTGGGGACCGTAACAGCTCGATTCCGAGCAATCGAGTCCCTGGCTTCGGTTGACACGCCAACGATTGTGCGTGTCTCCGTTTGATCGTGCCACATAAGTCTTTGTGACGAGAGGAAGGGAGGGAGGGGAGTGGTATGGTCAAGTTAAACGGGGACACCCCGTGCCATCCTTGCCTCGGGATTGATGACCGGGGCGGAGATGTTTGTTTCTGGGGGGGGAGTAAATATTATGATTAGAGGAGAAATCTTTTCCAGGGATCGTATTTCTTCCCGACGTTTCGACCACGTTTTTCGAAATGTTTTCTCTCTTTTAATGGGTGGAGGGAGGGAAGGATACATATTTTTGGCATTCTGTTCGAACGAATATGATGTTCCTTTGGTTGGTGGAATTCGATAGGGTTGATTTTTGTAATGGAGGAAGATATGTATTTACGGAGGGAAAGGATTTAATTTTGTGATATGGTATTGATAAATTTTTCCATATTTTCTCTTTTATTGTAATATCGATAAGGATATATGTTATTTGAATCATTTTTATAATTTTTGAACGTTTGTAGCTAGTGTAATATAAATTGTAGAATTTCGTTTCTCGAAAAAAGAAATAATAATAATAATAATTTATGCAAATCTGAGTTAAGTTCATCATTTCGAAACAAGGGCGCATAACATTTGAAATTTAAAATAATACATCCCTCCCCTACGGATATTTCTTTCTCGTTTCTCGACGATGAAAAATACGATGCACGAAACGCGAAAACGAAAAAGTTTGGAAAATTAAGCATTTGAACGTGCACGAGTATAGTTCAGCTTTCCAGATTATTTGCATCAACCGAGTTTAAAAAAAACCTGGCAGCCCGAACACTTTATATATACGCTCGTCGCATAATGGTTGCACGCTTGAATTTTGTTTCGCATTTCGTCATTCTATTTAAATGCTCGAAAGAATGTGTATGCATAAAGAAGAAAAGGAAAAAAGCATTCGCTCGAAGGATTATTTTTATATTCGTGCAAATATACGTTTCCAAGGAAACGAAATTCGATAAAAAAATCCCTCGACTTTCCTTCGATCTATCTTATTCTCTCGTTGAAGACACTTCCAGAACTGTCTTCTGGAATATGATAACAATTCTAAAAATATCCCAAATAATAATTTCCCTCGAATTCAGAATTTTTATTCCCTCCATATCTTATCATCCCTATTAATCCAAGAAATCCGATTGAATTTAAATTCTTCCCCTCCCCAATTTATTACGAACTACTTCACGAACTCGTATATATTTCCTACGCTTTGCTCCATCAATTCTAAAGTTGCCTGGCAATAATGGGTGCAAGTTAAGAAAAAAATTTTTCAGCCTGTCCGCTCGACGAGGCCCCCCTTCCAACCTTGTGGAAGCGCATTATCGTCAAGGGTTCAACCAGTGTAAACTCCTGGGGTTGCACGTGCAAATTGAGCACGACTTGTTTAACATGGTCATAGGACCTGGCCGGGGTCGTGCTCGGATAAGTCGTGCCCCTTGTTGCACCCTGCGTGTATATACGTATACGTACACATCTCCTTCAACAAGTCCCGTACAAGTCACGTCTGCGGAAATACAATCGTTGATTTAATCTTGTGGATTTGGCTAGGTGTCTTGTGTATCCAACGTACCAAAGATCGCGCGCCTCTTGCTCCTCCACGGCTCATTAGTCGACTTGTATATCTACCCGCGCAAAATACATATTAATTTTATAAATTGTAACTCTATAAATTGTTTTATATTAGATATATTATTGTGTTGATTAATTCAAATGTGTTAAATATATATTAAATATGTCAATTATTTATATAAATGTATCGCGATATAATTTTTTTCATATAATATATATTTCAATTGTACTGTTAGGTTTGTAATATTATGCATTATTTATTTACATGTAAATATATCAATTCTATAAATTTTCTTCCTCAACTGATTTGATGATGATTATCTAGTCTGCATAATTATAGAATAATTTCGAGAAGAACGAAGCTGTTAACTTTATCAAGATTCCGAAACAAGGAACAATCGTGGGAAACGAAGAACAGAGGCGAGTCTGTTAATCAACTCGGTACAACGTCGATCGCGTTCACGTTTAACGGTTGAAACGCCAAAATTGTTTCCGCTCAAGTATCAAAAGGCTATACACGGTATCGCCGCGTTATATCGGCGGCATAAACGATGATCGTGTTTAGAAATAAAGCAGTTGCTCTGTTCCGCTTCTCTCCGCTTCATTTTGTGGTCGAGCGATTCAACCGTTGAGAACAGAAAAGATATTCGATTCTTCCAGATCGTCTGGCATCACAGCAATTGTCATTAAATTATTCTGCGCCTTTACTTTGGTGAAATATCCGGTATCGATGTTGTCGTGCTTCGTTTTCCGAACCACGGCAAAAAGAGATATTATTCTCAATGCTTTCTCTCCCTCTCTCTCTCTCCTCTCTCTTTCTCTCTTGCCGTTGTTTGCAGGAACAACCGCTACGAGCGTTCGTGATCATCGAGAGTTGACTAGGCGTAAACTAACGGGGGTTGTTCGTGCAAATTGAGCACGTTTAACCTGCTGAGAACGCAATACCTACTCACTACAGAAATGTTCTTTCTTCCATTTATTACTGCTACTTTGGTTTTGAATAAATCTCGAGCAGTTCTCAGTATTTTTACGTTTTATCATAAGTTTCGAGGCTGAAATACTTGAAGAAAGGGGTTTTTTTTTTTCTTTAACGCGAGAGAAAGAGTGATTTCGGTAAGCAGGCATCGAGCTGGACAAAAATTCAAGCCGTTGTGTTTGAAATAATTATATTTCGAAGTTGGGAATGTATTCGGTATTTTAAATATTGCAAATGTAATGGAAATCCTTTATGTTTGAAACTTCGCGAGCCGAGAATTGGACCTTTCTCAAGAGGGATGTTTAAGATAGCTTCTCGATTCGAGAGATTAAATCTCGAGCTTTATGAATTATGGATATCGAATGAATGTTTTATTTGCCATCGTCTTGCTCGACCTGCCGTCACGTTTGTACGGCAAATATAATATTTCAATCATCGAAGATTAATTGTAAAAATATAGACAAGGCGGAAAAAAAAGGATTAGAATCGTAGAAGGTAAATTTAAATGGTCGAAAGGTTACGCTTCTTCTCGAAATCTTAGTTTAAACAACAACGTCCGCATCGAAGATTCTCCTTCCACCCTCCCGTGGATAGCCCAGATTTCCTCTTTCCTTGGCGAAACTGTACAAAGTAAGTTCGAACATTCCGCGGCCAACCGATGCCTGATGAGTTTCCAATTTATCTCGTGATCCATTCGACAGGTTTTTGGCGACACGGATCACCGTGAACAGAAACTCCATTAAGAGACGTGCCGTCCCCGTCCCAGAATCTAATGTATTTTAATGGAATTCTTGGTCCGGTCGTTTCTCTTACGCCACGCTTGCCCCCCTCCACGTTTGCCGAGGGGATGAGCATTAGCGGAAAAGTTAGCCAAAGTACCGCGACCCGGGGTGCAGCTGTGGCCGGTTCGCACGCGGTTTTTCCTTCGAACCAGCGGGTTAACGCTTTTACTTAGCTTAACGTTCGTTAAGGGAACAGCTGCCGCTCGCCACCGCTGGAAAACGTCGTCGATGTTTTCTTTTTCGCGTACCAGCTTCTCTCATTTGGAGGGGATCTTCCTCTTTCTTCCTCTTTCCATAAATATAACCCCGTTGCCGCGATCCGTCGCTTTAATCCGGCACGAATAAGAAGAGCGTGATGGAAATGTTACGGACGTTTGCCGAGATTTTTGCAAAAAATGTGGCAAAAAAAAAAAACAACCGTTAATGACAATTATCGTCCTTTTATCGTCTGTTGAATTTTGGAAAATTTAAAGAAGCTTGAAAACTTTAAAAGCTTTTTAAAGGGAAGGATTTGAGGAGGACGTAAAGCGTGATAATGTTTTGATTTTTAGTTTTTTAAATAACGATAAAAAGATAACGACAATCCTCGTATTTCGTAAAATGGAGATTTAATGAAAGAAGTGTGGTACTTTTTTTTTTTTTTTTTTAGAAAGCTTTTTAATTTTGATGATATACACGGGAAAAGAATTTTAATATTATACATAAAATACAGTCGAATCTCTCTGAAACGGTTGAATATTAATTATTTCAACACATATTTTTCCCTTTAAATCTGATAAAATATTAACACCGATCGTCTCTTTCGC
Organism: Apis mellifera; assembly: GCF_003254395.2. Lineage (NCBI taxonomy): Eukaryota > Metazoa > Arthropoda > Insecta > Hymenoptera > Apidae > Apis > Apis mellifera. The sequence goes on from NC_037646.1 coordinate 4,685,991, forward strand.
AATGTCTCTACCCACTTATAATAAATTCCATGAATTAACAAGTTAAAATTTTTACATTATAGACTAATGTATTAAAGTTAAGACATTTCATTGAATTATAATTTATAGATCAATTTGCAGAAACGATTCTCGAATAAAAATAAATTTCGAACGAAATTTAAAACAATTCCTCGATAGAATAAGCCCTCCGCTTAAATCCATGTCGGCTCGTTTCGTTGAAAACCTTTTCCAGATTAACCCTATACGTTACACCGCCGAGCCGACGGTTGTCCGGATTTCCACGTCCGGCCTGTCTCTCGGGCCTGCATTATTTAACCGACTCCCTCTCTAATTAACGAATCCGCGGTTGTTTAATTTCACCGGCGCGTCATAAACGCGCGCCATGTTTAGCGCGTGCACGCGCCACTAACCGCCGAGCATTCCGATAAATTTTGGCCGCGATTAACTTCCACGTTATCAACTATTGTTCCGCGCAAATTGATTTTGATATTTTGAGCCTGCATATCGTCTTTACGCGGGAGTATCGAGTCATCGAACCGAGGCGATCACTCGTTCATCAATCGACAAAGACTTTGGAGAAGATATTTCGTCAATTTTTTTTCTTTTAAAATAACGGAGAAAGTAGTAGGAATTTTTGTGAATCTTAGGAAATTATGATGTTTGTTATGTATTGTGTATATGGATGGTGATCAATTAGTTTTGAAGGTATATGTAACGATTATTGAGATACGATATAATTTTATACTCGATACTATAAGGATTAATTTTAAATTCATGGGGGAGGAAAAAAGAAAATGAGACGAATTCATGTGAATTTTGGAAAGCACATTTAGCTGGTTTTGGAATTTAAAATCCTTGAAGAAAAAATGTAATTGCAGTTACTTCTTTCGCGCTTGCAACCTAACCCCGGATTTAACTCAGGCGTGAAGCCCTAATTGGGGTCTGAATTTAAACAGATTGGAAAGAAATTGGTGAGATAAATTTTGCAAGTTTGTATAATAGAGAAAGGATTTTAAGCAAATTTGGAAAGCTAACATTTTCAAGTTATAATTTTCAAGTATATATTTTACATTGTATCTTTGAAAAAATTGATATCTCTTTTACTTTATTAATATCAAAATATACTGAGTATTCTTTCTCTCTTTTTTTATATATGTTAAAATTTAATCAATTTAACAAACATTTGTTTTTTTTATAATAAATATTCCTATAATAATAACAACATAAATATTAAAAAATAAAAGAAGGATATAATACAATTTAAATAATTATAAAATACTGAAAATTTTGCAAAGCAGTTATTAATTAAAACATTTATCTAATAAATAAATAGTTCATAAGTAGATAATCATTAAGCAAGTAAGTTTGAGACAGATGGCTGTCATTAATTACCTGACGATAGTCCATGATATTGACCTGGAGGTTAATTACTCTTAAGGTTGATTAACTGCTCTTCTATTGACTAATGCTGAAAGCTTAATTGCGCCTCAAGTGTTTGACATTTAGATGATTATTGACAGGTGATAACTAATCTTGAAGTCGAATGATTAAATCTGAGAATTGATCGATTCACTCACAATATAAGTTTCTGTAACTTTATTTTTTTAAATAAAATAAAAAGAAATAAAAATGATTTTCATCAATACGAAACGAATAAAACTTTAGTCTACAATATTTACATGGAATATTCTTCAAACATTTAATTAACATAAATTAATTTCTATTTTGATTAAGAAACTTTCGAGTTTCTGACACAGTTATTTGTATTGAAGAGAAAAGGGAATATTCTGAATGTTCAAGTCCTTGTAAGTTATGATCTAATAAAATAATATCAATTATAGAAAAGGTATTTAAATTTGTCAATTAAAAAATAATTATGTTCTATTTATTTTCTAATAAATGTTTCAAATTATTTCATAAAAAAGTTTTGCGAATTTTTTGGAAATTGATAGTAGAATAGCAAATAATTGCGTCGATGAGAAATGAGAAATATTGATAATGAACAATAGTAATTTATCATCTAATATATTTAAACTTTTTAAATTTTTAAATAATTAGAAATAAATACAATGTTCTTGAATTATTCTAAAATTAGAAATTATGTACAATTTATAAAACATATATTTTATAAGAGAAGGGTCAATATTAATATCATTAACAGTAATGAAGATTTGTATTTATTCGTGGAATAAACAATATAAATATATAATTATTATATATAAATATATAATATATATTAATATTATATATAATATATATTATATATAAATATGTATTAATATTATATATAATATATATTATATATAAATATATAATAATTATTTACTTTTCAATATAAATTTCTTATTTTTTCATTTGTATTCTTTTTAAAAAATGCGCCATTACAATCGAAACTGCTCGCGATAGACAACTCGAATATATCGATAATCAGCGCCACCACTCATGGCGTCACGTCGATGAGAACTTCGCGGATTTAGTGCACAATTCAAAATGGTGACCTGTAGACGAAATTGGTGTTTATAACAGTGAAACGTAGTGAAACGAGCGGCATTAACGGTTATAAGCGATTCAAATTACACCAGTATATAGATGGGCACCTACTACAATCAGTGTGCATCATGTACAATTACATGTGACTCTGGCGTGTGCAACCACCGATTAATTTATCGTTCCATTATGAAATATTAACCTTCCAATCGGCTACTTTATTAGAGTTTATCGCGTCGACAGGGCTTCGTAACTTTACACCTCGAGAATAATAATAGTGCATTATAATTTGGTGAAAGAGAGATAGAGAAGGATTGTAAACAGGACATTTCAAAGATATTTTGAGCAAGTATGCATGAGTAAATGAATTGAATGCATGGGTGAGTGAATTGAAATATTAATTCTTTTATTTCTATAATGGCTGATATTATACTATATTATGTATATTATATTATATTATCATATTAGCTGTCAGATTATGAGGTTATGTTTGAACTATCATTATATTTAATCTATTATATATCTATCTACTGTTTCTATCTTGTAAGATAGAAATGATATGAAAAGAACATTTTTGTTTTAAACAATATATTTAAAAAGTTAGAAGACTATTTCTTTTAATCGATAACATTGGAAAATTATCAATTATGTATAGCTTATAAATGTACATGGTACTATTAACCTTCTATATTTATGTATCTTTTTTATTCATTTTTCTTTCATAAATAGATTATATTGAATGAAACATCAATATTTATGAATGGGTTAACGTAATAAAAGAGAATAACATGATAAATTTCTTTAATTATTATTTTTTCAGATGTTCGGAATCATAATAAAGTTTTGAAAGAGATATCATAAATTTGACGAGTAAATTGGAAACTAAATTAACAATTGTAATATTAAATAAAAGATACAAATAGTTTATTATTTGTATCTTTCTATTTCTATTTCTTGAATAAGTACTTGTTCAAATATATATAATATATCTCAAAATGTTTCGTGAAATACTGTTATTATTCTAATTTCTTTCTTACTTATTATCAGAAATTTTACTTTTGATTTATGAAGAAATTGAATTATATTGTATCATGCTTAATATGAAAATGATTCAAAATAAATGTAAATGTAGTAAAATGTTATTACAAAATAATATATCATAGATAGATTTTGCATCTTCAGGAAATTTATAATGTCTCTTTCAATTTCTTTCCTTCAAGTATTTTATAATATGTCCTTCAATTCCTCTTCATGCTATTCGTACTCTCTTCAATTTCAATTCCATTTAACATTTAAATCATATATTGATGCTTATTTTTTCTATATGTTTTTTACACTTCTACATCTTTATTATTATATTACTTCCTCCTTAATTCCTTTGGATATTAATTTGTTAATTCTATCTCGTCGTTCTTCCAATCATATCTTTCCAATTATCTACTAATTGATCCAAAAATTCAAGACACGTGGAAATCTGATACATAAGCAAAAGGATACACCGTACACGCAAACAAAATGATATTTTTTTCACAGATCAATATCTCGGCCAGCAGCTATCCCGACTAAGCGAATATTTAAGAATTCATTATTCCTTCTTGCCAGAGGTTTACGGGAGTGAAAGCTAAGGCTCGTCCGGGATCGAAAATCTCGAATAAGACGAGCCATGCATTATAGATACCCATTCAGAGCACCGGTGGATAGTTCGTAACCACGTTGGCACCGGAAGAGCCTAGTTTGGTATACCCTCAGCCGGTCGAAAAAGGAGAGAGAGATCGAACCTATCTTCCACAAATAGAAGTGATACGGAAAATCGGTAAAATGGGAGAAGAAAAGAGAGATTAGACTTTCATGAGTAAAAGTGACGAATCGAAGTAAACGAAGAATAGAATGAAACAGTAGAAAGAGAGGGGAATGTAACAGAGAAATCGAGGAAAGGCGAGATTAGATCACTTTCTACAAATGAAAGTGGATACCGAGAATCGAGAAAATTGAAAGAATGGTGAAATGAAGAGGCGAAAAGAACGCACAAATAATTGAATGATCGAAAAATGAAAAAGGAAAGGAAGGGAAGGGGAACAGGATCGAAAAAAGATAGAAAAGGACGAGAAGGGAGGAGAAATACCTACGGTGGTATGGATGGTGAGAAAAGATGGTGTGGCATGGCAAAAAGAGAGCGGAAACGTTGGGTGGGGGTAGGGTAGAGGGTTCAAATGATTTAGCCCCGCCGTGGGGTTAGATCCGCAATTTCGTTTGAAACATTCATGAGAAATATCCCTCGTCTAGTACCGCAGCTGCACCGTTTAAAGAATTGCGCCACGCGGTCGCGACCGTTTACTTATCTGGATGGCTTCCTCCTCGGGGCTTCCACCCACTCTTGAAGAAACCAGGGAAGAATGTTTCGCCCGCATAACCGGATCTTTCTCCGCGGCCAGGCCTTACGAACTGAAAAAAGAAAAAAAGAAAAAAAGAAAAAAAAGAAAGAAACGAAAAAACGCTCCCGGCACTCTGTGGATGCTGGCGATCTCGCGGAGGGAAACAAAAATAAAACAAGCCTTGCCGGATTTCACGGTCTTCTCACGGCCCAGAGAAATTCCACGCGCGACTTCTCCTTTCAGCAATCCCTCTCTCTGTGTATTTCCTCCTTTACTTTCTATTCCATCTTCATTCTCAGTCCCTCGACGAGCTTTAACGAGATTATGGATCAACGTCAATTTCTTAATCGAGTGACACGATCTTTGATCGTTTAATGCTATTTAACTTCTTTTTTTTTTTCTTTGTCATACACAAATAGATTATCATTGGAGTTGATACACTTCGCGCATAAACTTATAAGGCGATATATCTTCATCCTCCCGGTTGGATTAATAAAAGTTTTAACGAAAGATGCTTTTTGTTTTAAAAACTTTCGTTTTTCTCTTCCATGTTTTGCTAAAACTCTCGTATATTTTTCTTCGTAGAATTTTTTTTCATAAAATTGACGTTCTTAACAAAGTATTTCAAGGTTATATATAAATTGGGGTAAAATATATTTTTTTTGACAGATTAAAAATCACATTGACATTCTTCTTTTTTTATTCGCAAAATAAGATATCATCCTGCGATTCTGCGCCAACCATCGCTGACAATTCACGAGCCATATCGTTTATCGGATTTGAATAATCGGCGAACTGTTCGTTGCCAGCCCTCTGTTAGCATGCAGACGGTCAAACTGATTATTCCATTCCGTATGCCGGTCGAATAATGCTAATACGTCCGGTGTACCTGTATGTAATTGTTACCAAATATTTGCCCCGGAATATTGGAACTTCCTGCCGGTTTAATGGGGGAACGATCGTTACAGTTTCCTTGACGAAACTTTAAGGTTGCGCACCAGGACGGAAATTGCGTCCCGCTCGTTCTTCTCGATCGAAAATGGGCTTATTAGCGTGAAGTGTTCCCCAAGTATTTTCGTCCTTAGGATTGGTAATTGGTTTCATAAATATAGAGGAAACTTTTCCACCCTCCTCGTTTCTTCTTCAGCCTATTTTGAGCGTATTCGTAGGATAGTAGAGTAGTAACATAAATATCGAATGTAAAGGAGTTTGTCTTGATTCTTCTTTCTTTTTTAATTCTATTTTTAAACATTTTTGCGTGAAAAATCATTGAATTGGAAGAAAATGTATAAAAGTATCTTGTAATAGTTTTTAATTTTCTAAGAACTTCTTTTATTCTTCGTTGAGGAAACTTGATAAAGGCAAGATTGAATTCTTAAATAAAATATATATATATTGTTCCAGAGTAATAAGTTTTCTTTATCTTTGAAAAGTTTGATATTATTCCAATATTTGACGTAAATTCGCTGAAAATTAATTTTTTTAACATTTTGAAAAATTTTTGTTGAAATAACACGTTTCATTTTTGTAATTCGAGTATTTTTTTACGTATTTTATACGATTGTGCGGGGTAAACGAATGTATTTGGTTCTTCTCTTAGTGAAGTTTCAGGAGGAAAGATTACTTCGATCCGGCTTAGGTGATTGAGATGACCAAGACCGGAAGGCTCCAAGGTTGCAGCCATTTTTCTTATCAAATTACCCTTAAACCCTTCGTTTATCCCGAGAAATTATTCTTTTTTCGATGAGTTTACTTGTTGCCTATATATACTCTAACGAAAGGAACCGATTTATCGCAGGTAAGAGTTCTATTTAAAACGGAGAGGAGATACATAATAGCAGTTAAAGGGAAATGAATTCTTAAGGAAAGAAAAGTCTCGTAATGTCGTTCGATCTTCCACTGTAAACTTTCTTCAAATTTAAGTAAGAAGATAAACTTATTGGATCTAAAATCTATTTGCATTTCCTTCATATTATTACACTATTCTTGATATACAAAATTACAAATTAAAATATTTCTCTTCTTTTCTTCATTTATAATTTCTATTAATATCTCTTCTTTTACAAATTATAATAGTAATTTTTCTTTTTTTATAACTTCAGAGTAATCGTTTGCAAAGAAAATTAATTACACAGACTTTTGTTTCCTTTATCGATTAATATTCTTATTGCAAATAATTCACAAAATCACATCTACCTATTGCATTCAAATTCTTCCTCGTCGATCGCATCGATCCTCCCGAAAACGAATACTATCCATTTCGAAAAAATCCCGATTCCCCGATAAACAACGATCTCGATCTTGGAAATCGGTTGGTGTCGATTTCACGGTCGGCACGTGTGGTTGAACCCGGCCGAAATTGGGCGAGGCGGAACTTGCGGAATTTTCGATGAACTGTTGGAGTGGGCGGCCGAGCGGAAACGAAAGATATTCGTCTATTCGAAGAAGAAGGAGACCGTTGTCGACATCGGCGACGACAGGATCCATCGAGTTCCGCTGAATAACGATAGCGCGCGGGTGTAACGGGAAAAGGACCTTAACATCGCCGGTCGTTGGCGTGCTGGCCTCGTCCATACCGTCCTCTATTCAATTATCGGTCGTTCAGCACTCTCCGCTCGTGCGCGCTCGTACAACCCTCGTGTTACTTGGAAAACGCTCGAATCCTCTCGTCTCGCCTCGAACGAAAACGACGTCGTTATTTTTTTCCAAGCCCCCCGAACCGTAAACAGTAAGCTCATTTTTCTATTCCAGATTTCGATTGCTTCTCCTAATAATTTGTTTTGCCAGCTTGAAGATTGCTCGAGATCGACAGAGTGATAATATCAGGTAGTTTAAATTTTCTTTCAAATATTAGAAAATATTAGATCAAACATCTGTTTGAGAAGTTAAGATAACCTAGTTTTATTAAGTTTTACTTCTCCGTTTCAAAGAAAACATTTCAATTTTATGATATAGATTTACAAAAAAAAAAAAAAAAAAGATTCCTAATTTAAGAATCTAGTTTACTTATACTTAATCAAATATTAATTCAAAATGCAAAGGATGTTTGCTGTTATCTCGCGCACGTCACAAATTAATCATCAAAGTCCCATCACTTAAGAGTAATGAATAAATTATTCAAACACGCATTCGATCCTTTCCAAGGCAAGTATTTCGCCGTATTCCTCCCCGTGAAACGTTATTCCTATCCTCAAGAAATTCTCCTTTACGCAAAGTTCCCCCCCTCCTTCTCTCATCGTGCGACAATTGAATTTCTTCGAGCTCGAATTACATCGACGCTCATCACATCGAAGAACAATCCTTTCGGAACAGGTTTCCGCAAATTCTGTCGCGCCAATACGAAAAAAAATCCTACGATGTTTTCCGCGACGAGACCATCCTCCCCGAGAATCCTCCCCTGTCTACGTGGGGGTGGCTTCTCCAGTGGCCAGGATCGCCGTCCATATACAACAGCGAGCCAGACGAGCGCAATAAAACGAGAGAGGAGGGGTGTTAAACTTTATTGCGGAAGGGGGGAAGCTTGTTGTCCCCTCTCGAAAAAGGCTGTTATAACTTTATCGTAACGCGATGCGATCGAATTCTTTCTCGCGGACAGCTTTTTCGAGCCGCGAGACGCGATTTATTCGTGAGACGCGCGCAGAAAGAAAAATTGTCGCCACGATGATGAACGTAAGAATCTCGTGGAAGGATCGTCTTAATGGTTACGTCGATACGCGTCTTCAATTTGATTGAATATAGCGAGGCTAATAATCGAGAGGATGTGCATTAGTGTATAATTGAATCGGTAAGTGCTTTCATTTAGTCATTGTTACGCCGGCAAAATTGGAAAAGCTCTGGAAACTTGTGTAATCGTTGTCGTTCGAAACTGATGGGCTTTTTTTTTTCCTCCCTCTTGTGCGTAGTGTTTTTTTTTTATTTTTTTCTTTTTTTTTTATTGGGAATAATAGGCGGTATCGATCGATGCGTTGAGAGATACGTGATTTCGTTGCAAAAAATGGGATTTAAAATCTCGCGAAAAATTATTTTAACAATGAAAATTGTTGTGCATATACATCGTTATACGTATACCGACAATTTAATCTCGCTGAAGTTTTTTTTTCTATAAACTTATCAAGTTTATGAAAACTTGAATTTCTCTTTCGAAGTTTAGTGCAAAAATGTATAATTATATCAGATCAGATTTGACGATGAAATCAAGTTAATTAGGTCAATTATTTATATTGCATATCGATTGTTTTGTAGAGTAATAATTGGTCAAAGATACGTGTTATAGAAATTTACAATATGCAATTTAAATATCTTCGTGCTCTCTTCCAGTTCCATTCCGCTTATTTTATCGTAATAAAGAGTATTTTTGATTTTTGCAAATTAAAAGAAAAAGAAAGTACGCTCTTCCTATTGAATTCGATCTCATTGAATTAAAAATTATACAATAGGATGTTATTTTCTCTGCTTTGGCTTTTGTCTCATCTGATAAAACGTATGTTTGTAATTTTTTTTTTTTTTCTCCTTTTTTACGTCCGAATGAAGCAGTATTATTGCAGTAACGTTGTTACATGAATAGAGATTGGAAATGGAACGCGAATAAAGGAGAGAAATATTGTGAGAAAAGTAATTCTGATATAAAAACGTTTCTTGTAATATTGTATCCTTTGAAAGTTTTATAACACCAAAAGCCAATGATATTCGTCCCAGGGAATATGTTAAAAAACAATTCTGCCCGATCGATATTACAAATTGTAGAATTGTAAATTGTAAAATCGTTGCATAATAATGGAACAAATCGATCGTGTTATTTTTTTTTTTCTTTTATAAAGAAATAATGCTTTTCATAATCGGGATATACATTGTTTTCCAAGTGTGAATAAAAATAAAATTTTTGTAAATTATTTTGCACAATTTTTAAAAATTGAATTCTAATTTGTATTGTAATGCAATTTTAACTTCATTTGCATGATAAGATACAATTCCATAAATGCGGAAATCTAATCAAAATATGTTATTACACAATTTGCCTTGTCGAGACTCCTAATTGAATCTAAAATAATTTCATTTAAGAGAAACAGAAAACATTTCCTTTTTACATGTCCATCATCTATTATCATATCCTCTTATCTCTTTGTTGAAACTTTTAAAACTTCCTAAGCATTTTCTTATTTTTTTTCAAAATATTTAAAGTTTATGCAAGCTTGAAAAAATCTTATATTATAATTTTATAGAAATTCACAGACATTTTATTTTAATTCATTTAAAATATTACTTACAAGGGAAAAAGAAACTTCAGTTTTCTTCAGAGAAAGAGATCACTACAAGAATATAGCAAAAGGAGTTCGATCGTTCGAAATAATTTTTATTTATTTCATCGTTTTCATAAAAAAAATCCTCGTGAGTACAAAATTTAATTACAAGATCCAAAACTATCGACTTGCTTCATGACCATTAACTAATTGCATTTTGCTAATTACTCGCAAATCCTTCCGTTTCCACTTTCGCAACTCTGTATATACCGAATACACGATCGTAAATACCTCCACTTTCGAAGTGCCTTCGGCTCTTCTCGTCTTTTCCATCCTCTTCGCCATCCCTTCCTTTGGCTATTTCTGTCTTCACTTGTCAGGAACACAAATAAAGACTTTGGAATGGTTAACTGGCGAGGAAGATAGCGAAGAACGAGTACGCAAGAACGATCATCGCCATTTCTCCGCGGATCTTCCAGCTTGAAGCTTTAATGATTTGTAACTTTTATTAGGGAAGCTCTTCTTATCGGGTTTTTTCGTAAAAAACAGAGACGAGATTTTGTTTTGAGAAAAAAAAGGTTTGAAATTTGATAGACAGTCGCGAGGCCTTTCGACATCTTGAAAATGAAACGATTCTTTGAGTTGAGTTTAAACTATGTAACAAGTTGTACATACAATTTGTTAAAAGAATAAAAAGGAAAATTTTATGCAAGCTTGCTATATTTTATTTAAATATTTTTTGAGGAAATTTTATGAAATTCTATATATTCGTGAAGGTGTAAAAGGATATATCATGTAATATTAATAATTCTTTTTGTGATTGACAAATTTGAAGAGGTTAGAATGCAAAGAACAATTTTCACGTTAATGTATCTTAATATTTATGAATTATGGAAGAAGTTAATTAGATAAAAACATCTGTGATTAATGTTATTAATATTTGATACACAATAATGCTTGCTAGGATTACGGATAAATGATTTTAAAAATGATATATGGATTATATGGGATAAAATTAATTTATTTTAGTCGAATAATTATATTCGTTTATAAATAGGGGATATCGGAATAAACGAAGATAAATGATCGTATTAGCAAAAAGTTTATAATTGCTTTGTCGATTAATATCGTCCATTTATATAATGTACGATATGGCTACATTGTAATTTTATAATGCTCCCTTCATTAACGTCCATTAAACAACGGATGCAAAATGGGGAATGCTGCAAAATTATTAAATAACGCATAAAGTCGGAAATTAGATTTCCTTTTGAATATATATCGGGTTATCTCTTTAAAAACAAAATGTTTTAAACATTCACTACATAATACTTCGCGTATTATTCCTGAAACAATATGAACACATTCCAATTTCATAACTCCTCTTTCATTCTCTCTTCCAACAAGTATCGATAAATTTTTAGTCTCCTATCAAGATTTCCAATCAAAATTCTCATCCTCAAAAGATCAGCAAATCATCCTTTAAAAAAAAAGAAAAGAACCCATAATTATTATTACCCCATTCTGTTTCTTCCGAAACAAATCCGAATCTCCTCTTTTCCTCCACCCCCTCCATCATCGAGCAAAACTTGATGGACGTGGGAACGTGACCTTTCGCGGTGTGGTTTTAGCTCGATTCGAAATAAAATGCATTGGGAATTACCCCGTATATCCCCGTGTGCTCGCCCAAGTGAAATATTTCCTATCGTTCCACGAGATTCGCGGCGTTCTCTCGCGCGCGTGTTACCTCGTGGGAGCGAAAGTTTCGCTAAAACGTTCCCTCTGATAAATCTTGTTTACAGATGGGCAGGCTCAGGTGATGCGTGCACTTGGACTCGTCAAAACTTAAAGTACGAGCCGGGATAGAACTTTCGAAATACACGGGAGACCGTTGCGGGTACGTGGTTGCCTCCGAGGCTGCCTCCTCTCTTCCCTCCCCCAATAATTGTCAAAAACTGGCGCGAGGGATGCGTTGGGAATAGTAACACCTGTATATCGGTAGGCTGTCGCCGATTCTCCGTGGAAATTATCCCCATTATTCGATATACATTGTACAGGGTTTCTCGTTGGATCGTTAACGAGATGTGGGAGGGTTAATTCATCGTTTGATTGATGCGTTGCGCCGGTTGGTTGTAAATTCCGTTATACGGATTTTGCGGAAGGGTTAACTTTATTATTGATGTCTCGATGTCTCCCTCCACCTTGATTTCCGGGTCAAACTGTTGAGCTCGAGTTTTGACAAGTCGTGAAAGCGGCGATGGCGCGGGGAAAGTGGGAAAGAAAGGATAGATATGGAAATGAATGGTAAGGGAGAGAGGTGAATTTTGGAAAAAATTGGGATTGGATGAATCGAAGATGGAAGAGAGTTATATATAAGTTTATATCCATTGATTGATATAGTATTAATAATTATAAAATTCATTGGAAAATCAGAATTATTTTTATTTTAGATTGATAGATTAATAAAGTGATGAAAACTGAATCAATTAGAGATTATTATTTGTCCAAACGAGTAATTAGATTTTAACGTTTGCATATTATCGATGCTCTCAAGAAATTTCAAGAAACGAGGGTTGAAATTACTTTCCGTAGAACGCGAATGTAATTTCATCATGTAATAGCCGTGAAAAGACACAGTGAATAATTTTAGTAGTCACCAGGGTATTCTGCTCTTCTGAGCATTTCCACGACGAGAGGAACGAACGAGTGGCCACTCATAACTTGAACGTAAATGACCTCGTTGTTGAAAATATCGATTCTACTTACGACCTGTACCCGTCTATTCTCACGATGACATTTTTTTCCTGAAAAAAAAAAAAGAAAGAAAGAAAAGGAAAGAAAAAATGGTCGAAAAGATTCATAGCCACGCGTATCACCCATTTTCGTTTCAATTCGTGTTACGATTAACTTCGTTTCTCGCAAAGTGGTCTGCTTCAGACAAATTATAGCTCTTTTGATTTTCGAAAAAAAAAAAAAATGCCTTTATTATATAAATTTTAGGGAATTGTCCAACGAGAATTTTATTCACTTCGTGTGAAATATTTGCTCTAAAAATAAAAATAATATTCGATTAATATAATTAAATTACTAATTATTCATTAAATTTAAAACAAAAGAAAAGGCGTATTGAAAATAAAAAAATTTTTAATAAAAATGTTTATATAACGATAAATCATTTGACAATTATCTTCACGAAGGAAAGGTTAAGAAATAAATTTTTAATTATAGAAACGATTTATCAATAATAATTTGCATAAGGGAAGATTGGTGGACTTGCTAATAACACGACGAAATGCATTTGCAATATTGAGGAAACATATCGTCAAAGATATTATTGATGAATGCAGATGGTAGATATTTCAAATTGAAACACTTGATTTCTGGAAAGCTTATAACAAAGTAAAACAAATTAGAGAAATGATGTGTATTGAAAATCGATCCTTCTAGATTTGCTCGAGTTAAAAAAGAAGCAATCTGTTTTATTAATTTCTTTTTATCCCCGAATAGCGAACGGAAATAACTTTGATCATCGAACTTGTTCTTCGTTAAACATTTTCTTCTGTTCTTTAAAAGCAGATACGTGTTGCGAATACTTTAAATTTCATGGTCGCAATGAAAGGAAACATAGAAAAGCGATAAGATACTGGCAAAAATTGAAATATTTTGGAATAAATATCTACAAAGAAATTTGTAAGTTGAGAAGAAATTATGAAAGATATGGGATAGAATTTATTTCCGTTTCAAAAGGCTCTAAACAATTTTCATTTTCCTTATTCGAATTCGAACAAGAAATTTTAATTCGTTAGAATTAACAATGACAAACAATTAGCAGAAGTTAGGAAAAATTAGAATCAAATGAATTGGTTACTTAAAATGGCGAGCAGATTCATTATTGCGAATACATAGATTCTCTCTTCGAAATAACTGCTTGATATACAAATTGCTATTTTTTTGTTTCGCGTTTCTCTTTCTACGTATCCTAAAAAAAAAAAAAAAAGAATCAGATTCATGTTTGTACTTTGGTAAATATTTTATACATTCTTTTTCGCTTCCCGTATAATAACGGTGCATTATTGCGAAATTTCCGCCATGCCAACGATGATTTATGTGCTTTTAGAAGTAATTCTCTTCTGAAGTTATATCAATAACATAATTCGGCGCGATATTGCAACCAATTTTTTATATTTCGTGACAGGTGACCGCGTGTCACGAGCACACAGATTTATTTTCTTCTTCTTCTTATTATTCACAATAAGTATCATTCTTACGAATTCTCTAAATATAATACTTGAATAAACGCACCAACATCCATCAACCATAATAATTTCCGCGTTATTTAACACCAATCCGATAAAAGGAACACCTTTGCTTTCGAACAATATATTTCCAACATCGTTCCCAAGTTTTCCAAAGTTCAGCGCGATATTTATAATATATATGTCCATAAATCAATTTCCACGCATTTCACTCTCACTCGACCTTCCATACATCACATTCAATATATTTTCATCCGTACTCAAAAAAAAATACGTGTATTCCTTTCCTTCGAGACTTAATATCTCTCCTTAAAATTGCACGCACGCGCCCTTTATTCTCAGCAATAAGCCGGAAACTTATATCCTAACACAGTGAAAATCTTGCTCCTTAAGCCTTGTATTCCAAACCCAACAAACTTGGCGACAATATCGCCCCATCCCGATACAACTTCGCCTTGAAAAGTCTTCGCCCTCTTCGCCTATCCATTAAGATGTTTCTTTTTGTCTTTTGTGAAATTTCGTTAGGGGACGTTTCGTGTCACGAACTTCGTGTAACGAACGGTCGAGAAGTCGGGAATCGAGAAAAATAAGGGGTGGAAAAGTTGGGAGGGTGGAAGGAGGAGAGGAGAGGAGAGGATGTCGAGAATGTCCATCTCTCAATTTGCATTTTCAGCGTTTCGCCTGGCAAATAACGAGTTCATTACGCCCCTCATCAGATATAAATGACATATTTGATTTTCGTCGTCGCCGCCGGCATCGTTTATAAGGCGAGAGCGTCGCCTTCCACCGTTCCATCCCCTTAATGAGAGGCTCGAGAAGAGAAGGATCGAGGATCCTTTTGTGATCCGTGATCTATCCGTAAATCGAGAGACATCTTGTGCATTAACCACCTGCGAACGTTAATCCTATCCACGACTCAGCCGGATCTCAAACCGTTCGAGAGATAATTTTCATCAGTTCCACCCCAAGATTTCGACCCGTTTGACGACTTAGACGTCACGTGAATTGGAACGTATCGCGGTGACGGGGCGTATGATTGTAATTCACTTGTGAACCGATGGATTATATTCGATTATTTCTTGGGAACTTCTTGATTGTTTTTGGATAAATGAGTTGTGATGGGTTTTTTTACTTTTTTTAATGGAATTCATATGGATAATCATTTATTTGAAATTTTGTTGAAATTGGTTGTGTGGAAGGAAATGAATTAGATTCTTTTTTTTTTTTTTTATTGAAATTTTAGAGTTTAGGAAACTGCATATAAATTTCTGTATTTTTTATTTATCGCGGAATACGAAGAAAACTGTGATTCATCGTAGCGAAAGATTTAATTTTCATTTTTCGGAAGTATTTTGAACATCTGCATGTTTATTGATTAATTTTGTAATTTTATTAAATAATCTGGGTCTGTTTTCGCGATATATTCTTCCATTTTTATTAATTTATTATTGTAAATATTTTGAATATATGCATATAAAGAAATTTGCGATTCACTTCGGTGGAAAATTATATATTTAATTATTTTCGTAAATTTTTGAATATTTCAATGTTTGTTCATTTAAAATATGACGCGATATAATAAATTATATTATGTCCTGGTAATAGTGACGAATTTAACGAAGATTGGCGTATAAGGTGTATACGTATTTCTTTTCTTCTCCTCTAATTTGACTTATTTGTTTTAAATAATTAAAAAATTTCAATTTTTCATTTATATCAAACGCAATATTCTATTTCTATTATCTAAAACTTACGAAATTAGTACAAAGATATTAAAAATGCACGAACGGATGCGTTTTAATATGAACATTTTCACCCTCTAGAGTATTTTAGAGGAAAAAAAAGAATACTTTTTCCCCAGTAGCCTACATATTACGCGCTTATCGTATAAAGGCGATGCACACTGGAAGCGTTAGCCCCCTTTTCAACTAAGTTCGTACTCGAGTTGGTGAAAAAAATCATAGAGAGAAAGAGAGAGAGAGAGGAAGGTTCATCGACCTGTGAACGTTTGAATAACTTCAATACGTACATACCGTGGCAGACAATAAAAACCGAATACGTCGAAAACTGAACGGGCAAACAAGGAAATAAATATTCAACTGCATTTTGCATGAAATTACAAAGGGACCGTTTCGTGTATCGCGCAGCAAACCGCCGTACAACAGAAAATATGACGCGATAAATATTTACGGGGTGATCTTTAAAAAATTTACGAGTCATTTTCACACCCAACGAAATATTCCTTTTATCGTTTTCAACCCCTTTTCCTTCTTCTTCTTCTTCTTCTTCGCACTTTCCTCTTTTCTTTCCTTTTTCTATTTCTCAAAATTCACAGAGTAAATTGATCGATGTGGATTTATGCGCGTAACTTAAATTTTTTAAGAATACACGTTCAGGACGATTCCGTTCTCCGGAATATATCCTATTCGTGCTCCTTTGGATCGAGTGTTCTCATCGTCTCTCTCTTGATTTTTACTTTATTTCTCTCTTTATCTCTCTCTCTCTCTCTCTGTCTCTTTCCACACCCTCGCCCCCTTTCTTTCCGGGCTGCTCATTTTCGTTCTCACCCAGTTGGTCGACAGGACGTGCTTTCATCGTTCCACCACTGTTGAAAGAAGAGTAATGACTCAGCGAGATTCTCAACGATCTAAAAGATTTTCGTTCGGATTGGCATCATGAAAATTCGTTCCATCGCTAATGACGAGCACTTCACCGATTGCTATTATCTTCCATCCGTGTACGCGTACGTACGTGACGCATTATTACTAGCCTCTCTCTCTTCTTCTATTTTTTTCAAGTAATATGTTTCAGCTAGTGAGAATTATGAGGTCGGGGGAGAGAAGGGAAGGAAAGAATTCTCTTTGCGAGAATTGAATTTTCGAAACGAGATATAAATGTAATGATGAATCCTGGAGATCGGGATGCTATATTTCACTTATACTCTTTGAAATTTGGAACACTTTTTCATAAAATGTAGGTCTAGAGAAAGAGGAAGAGAATTCAAATTGAAAAGAATGAATATTGAAAGGATTAAGGGAACATTTTGCCCATAAAATTGATGAAATTTTATCTTAAATTCTTTAAGCAATCATTTAAAACAATAATTAGGGTAATAAGTATAAAAGAATTATGTGAATGTAGTATAACAATGCTATAATAATTTAATGTAAAAATGATGGAAGATTCGAGCCAGTGAATAGTGAATCTTTTAATAATGAAAAATAATTTTTAAGGGATTAAGAATAGTAGGAAATATAAAGATATTCTTGTATTGAAATTTTTCAAAATTTTTCTCATAAATGTATACAGGATGTATTTAATAAAAGGAAATTAAGATTATTAACAGATATTTATTAATCATCATGTTAATATTCTTCGAGTTTCAAACGAATGTAAATATTTTTATTAACTAGACTTTGGATATTTCGTGCCTTTTTGCATTCTCTGGATCTTTTAAATTTCACATAATCTATTTAATTTTCCATAAATTTCCACGAACTTTCTTTCTCAATCATCAGAAGAGATATTAACGAGCAAAATTCAATTCACCTTGTAATAAAAAGTATTCCCATTTATCATCATTCAAAAAACCCATCCGTCGACAATAAGAATCGAAGAACTTTCTCCTCCCCTTCTCCTCTCGAAAAGAAGGGGGTGAGAAAGGAGGAAAAATTGTTAACTGGAACGTAATGGAGTGAACAAAGAGGGACGGAATAAGAAGTAATTCCACTACTTTCTCCCCCGTTACGCGTGGCAAAGCGCAACGTTAGCATCGGCGAAACAATGGAGTGGCTTTTCGAAATAACCGTTCCGCCGTGGAAAATGGGATAGAGTGAAATTCTCCCGGCGATTTTTCACCGCTTAACGTCACACTCATGCGAGCTCGTGCATTAATCCGGGCCCATCCCCCTTCAGGGGATGGTGATAGTTAACCGGAAGTGACCACGAGTGACATCGTGGATCCTGTTATGATCCTTTCTCTCTCTCTCTCTCTATCTTTCTATCTCTCTTTACCTGTTTTCAACTCGGAGGTCAGCCTTGATCCGAGCTGACGAAATGGAATACGTGATGAGCGTTCCGTTCGCTTGCGTCGTCTCTCTCTCTCTCCTCTCCGAGCTGACCAAACCGGTCGATTATTGGAAATCGATGGTATTGCGAGAATGACGGGCAAAGTGAGTGTACAATGTAGAAAAAAGTCAAAATCGTTCGAAAGAGTTGGAGAAAAGGGGGAGGGAGAAATCGGTTGACGGAGAAATCGAGGGGAGGGGGAGTGTATCTCAAAAGTCTTGGAGATGGAAAGTTGAAGAAGGTTAGTCGTTTCGTTGGAAGAAGAGACTTTTGTGTACCTGTATGTGTGTGGAAATACGAGGAATCGTATGGACGGGTTTGACAGAAGTCATAAAATCGAGTAAATGAATTTTAAGATGGGATATGCTAGTGAAAATATTACATGTATTCTACTTCGAGGAATTATTCGATTTTCAGGATTTCAGGTGAAGGAATCACAATTATTTTTATATCTATGGATATTTGAATCTTTCTTAAAAAATTATAATTTCACGTGCCTCGTTTCTCAACTTAATTGTAAAATTGCAAATAATTTTTATCATGTATCTACGTATTATAAGATAATCACTATTATAAGATAATAACCTAAGCAACATTTTACATTTATTCATATAATTGCTCGTAATTAATCTAGGATTTTTACAGAAAAAAGAAATCGCAAAAAAAAAAGGAAAAAAGGATACCTTCACGAATAGAATTATCAACGAAGAACGATTGATTTTCCAAATTTCTACCGGTCGAATACGCAAGCCAACAATTCTGAGACACCCAATAGAGAGGGTTCCCACTTTGGTTAAACCTCGATTGAGGATAAAGCGAAAAAGGGGTGGGACGAGAGAGGAAGGGGGAGGTTTGAACCGAGGTGGATGGTTGCCGGGCTCGACGTCAGCCGATATACATCTTCGAGATCCGATAAGACAGGATAGATATGTTTCACGGCATCTTACCTCTTTACCCGCATTAAATCGAATGCCAGGGTATTCTCATGCATGCCAATTCCAACCCTTGGCCTGCCACGTAACCCCGCCACCTCCGCTTTTCTATCTCGACTCCGGCCGTGATTTATGCGTTAACGTAAATATTGTTGCCGGCGAGATTCGAGTGGCCGTGTGAAACTGCTGTACACGATCAGCGCAGACGCTGTTCCCACCTGTTTGCCAATGCTACCGAACGTTTATCTCGGCCAAAGAACATTTCTCTGGAAAGGGAGTGGCTCTTCACGCTTCCGATCGAATCGATTTGTATCGGGAATTAGGTATTTTTTTTTATGGATTTATTTGGCGAGGGAGCAATATTCGAGAAAATTATCATACTATGATATGTAAATTAAGGCAACAAACAATATGGTTAGAATAAGGGTAGCAAATTTTGAATATAAATTATTTAGATGGATAGATATTAGATATGTTACTTATTCGAGGTTTTTAATGCATTATCTTGGTCCAATTTTATAAATATTTGAATGAATTCCGAATGAATTTTTAAGTATTCGTATTTTATACTGTGGTTGCTATATTGGCTGGAATAGGGTTTGTCGAGTGGTACTACATATTACTGGCGGTATGTGGATAATTCGTGTTATGCATTCTATGAAATTTCTTCGTTCCAAACTTTATTTCTCTCAATTCTGAGTTAGTACGAGATAGTCCAAGTGAAATGTGGACAGGAATTATTTTTTGAGAAACGAATACAGATACCATAACTATTTTCTTTAATTTTTTTATATATTATAGGAAGATTAATCTTTTGATAATAAATCTTTTATTATTAGGAATAAAGAATTGATCTATTTATTTTTTAAATTCTTATGTACACGATGATATTAAAATTTGTTAATTTTGATCAAAGATTGAAAACTATTGTACTAGTATGCATGACAGAGAATTGAATCGAGATTTATTCGCGAAGAATGTATCCATTTCGAATATTTTGGAAACAAATTGTACGACCTTGATACAAATTTCCTGCTATTGAAAACGAGCTTTCTGTTATACCTGTGAATAGTCATCTTCTATAAAGCTATTCAGTCAGCAGAGAATTCTCGTTGAATGAACTTATGCATTGTGCATTGATAGTGACTGAGCAAGTAGATCAGCAAATCTGCATCAGCTTTTGTCTTAAATTGCGAATTTTGGCAAACTGTTACGTCATTCGTGTTCCTCTCTATAAAATTCAAATGTAACTCTTCTGAAATTTTCCTTGAAAGTTTTCATTAAAAAAAAAACCGAATTGATTTGAATATTAATTTCAAAATTAAGAATGATTAATAAAAATTTTATCAAAATTCTAAGGAAAACAATTTAAACAAATTTACATATCATTATTGAGTGCTACATGGAACTTTTCTTGATAGTTTTAAATTCAGATTGATTTAATTTATTTAATTCATATATATATGTATAGTTAAATGTATGTTCAGACATTTAATATTTTTTAATGTGGCTTATATATTCCTGGAATTGTATACTGCTAGAAGTGTGACACTTGTGGTTGTTACATTGGCCGTTTCTTGCGGAAATTCCATTTGTCTCTTTCATTAATGGGAACATTTCGAATTTTTAGCTAGTTTTCGCTTGGTTACCTTGCCTCCATAATTCAAATTATATGTATGCATGCATATTACGTAGAAATACTGAAAGTCTTTATACTTAATCCTCGAGTTATATAATCCATGAATTTAATCTTCTGCGAACATTTAAATGTTTTAAATAAAAGTTCCAGCTTGTAAACAAAATTTATATGAGGAATTATTGTTTTTTGTTTTTTTTAATAATATTTCATATTATTTCATTTTAATTTCTAATGATAGATACATATTTACTTTTTTTCTTTGTAATTAGAATCTTTTCTTTTTGCTAAAATAAAAAATAATATTTATGCAAATATGTAATTTTATAGGAGATGTACAATTTCTTACTTCCTTTTATTAATTATACATTTTTTTTTTAATGATCTTAATTTTCAAAGTTATTTATTTATTAATTTAAACGTTAATTAATTATTTTTATAGGAATAATTTTATCATCAATGCTTTTCTTGAATAAAATTGTAGCTAGAGCTAATTTCCTTAGACGTTTAATTTGTTGTTGCTAATCTGCTATTTTCTTGAGTCGTTTAATTACAAAAACTCTTCGTCCAATCGATTATTATTTCATGGGATTGACATTTCAAACATAGCTTCATATAATAACAAAATTGAAATTTCAACGAAGAACATAGAATTTTTTTAAAATAATATAATAGTATATTAACTCATTTGTTTTCTACATAATCATATCAACGAATATTCTCACGAATAATATTATTAAACTACAATCCTATTTTCCAATTTTACACAATCGGTATCCATTATTTAAATAAACATTTAAAATTTAAAAACGTGCATACATACTTTCAACTTTCTGTCTTTCAATTTCTGACGATATCCACTATCAGAGAAATTCTTTTCCAAGACACCTCCTCCTCCTCCTTCTCCTCCTCCTCTTCCAAAGGTATTCGAAGCGGCTGTAACAATCGTCGGCGAAGAGCGCAGAGAGTGCAGAAAGGGGTGGAAGAGGAATCAATCGAGTCGAGCTCTCTGCAGGCACAGGCGGAGGCGTCCGGGTAATGGTTTTCTCATTCGAGGAATTTAAGTCACGTAGAAAAAGTATTTGAACGGTGTGAATTAGCATTCCGTAGGGTGTCCGGCCTGGGCGGGCGTTTCGACAGCCGGAGACAATAGAAAAATCAGTCGGTGCAAATCGATTGGCAAATAATGTCCGTGGTGCTTTTACATCAGGAATTAACCGGGGAGGTGGACGCCAGAGGCCGCCAGAGTCCTCTCGAGAGAATTCCCTTCCACGTGTTAAAAACTCATCTCTTTATTATTTTTCTCCCTTTCTTTCTTTTCCACTCTTCCTCCCTTTCTTCTCTCTCTCTCTCTCTCTCTCAAACGTATGCACGAAGTCGATTTCGAGCCGATCGTAAGCTGCTCCTCCTCGGATATTCGGGAGCAGCCATCAGTCGTTCCCCAGATCTTCAAATCGGCGATAAACTCGAGGAAATTAACCGGGCCATCAAATTGTACTTTGTAGAGAAGTTCTCATTGGCTTCGGGACTTTAAATGTCCAACCTCGCGAATTACGAGCCTCACGGGTCTTTAACTTCCAAGTAATTCGTAAATTTCTATCGCTTCACCCTCTGTCCAAACTTCATTGCGCATGGGCCCATCGTCAGCCTCCTTTCTCTTCTTCTTCTTCTTTTTTTTCTTCTTTTTTTTTTGGAGGGGTGTTAGCTTAATTTATATTATGGCACACAGTTTTAATCTATAACGGAATGCCGGCTATAAGCGGCGTCGACTTAAATGTGGTAATGGATTTCAAGCGACGATTTATGGTACGATCGGTGGTTAATTGCTACCATTTGCACAGGATTAATCGTTCCACCGGTAAACATTTATAGTCTCGATTTAAATTTACAGATTCGATGGCGCGAATTGGTTTCTTTCTTTTTTTTTTCATGCATGATGAGAGATCGAAAATCCTCCTATGCTCTTATGGATATGGAGCTATTTTTTTTTAATGGAATACTTACTTCGAGGGAATGAAATTAATTCTTGCTGAAAAAAAATATTTAATTTAATTTTTCAACTCTTAAAGTAATATTCTTATTAAAAAAATAAACTAGCATGTATAATTTTAATACAATCAATTAAAATCATGATCCATTTTTAAGATATTTACGATTTTTGTTTCTCATTCTACAAGAAAATTTGGTAGATTATTGGATTAAAAATTCAAGAAGAGATTTATGAGACGATTAATTTTTATAGAATCGATCATATTTGTTCGACAACGTCATAAAATTTACAAGATTCAAAGACTTTATCTTTTTAAAAGATGGATCGGGATGAAGAGCGCAAAAGTATCGATAAATTTAAACGTAGCGAAGTTTATAGTTTGTAAATCCTTGCATAGCATAGCTGAAGGCTGTTTAAAAATTTACCATAATGAGGCTTAATCACGCAGCATGTCGTAAACTTGTTGAGACTCGTATACCAGGGAATAATGCATCAAGGGGGGGTCCCACTGCATGCTAACAGCCTTCTTACTTAACAACCAGTTTACCAAGCATGTTCTAAAAACATCTTCCTGATGTTACGAAATTGTTTTTCTACATACATAGGCATTAAAGAAAAATACTTACACACGTAATAATCCTTTTTCCTTGTAAGAAACATTGCCTTATATACTAACAATAAATAGAAATATTGTGTGAATACGATTAAATTTTATTGTATAATTAAATATTACTGAAACAAAGGAATTGTGAATTAATTATAAAAGTTTTGGAAATGTGATTCAATTAATCGTAGTAATCGTTACAATTGTTAATCGGGATGGAAATTAAGGGAAGCAATTGCAATTTGAAAATCTCAGTGACAAGCCCTATTATTATTACGTTACATAAGTACATATACACGTGTTGTAATCAATCTATGCGCAGATTAGAATGATAGATAATAGCTTTGAACATCTATGATCCATTATTGTTCATATTCGCCCGTCCTATCCAAATTCATTCGCATTGTCAACATTTACATATGCCGGTATTGTATTTATCTTTTGTTCTGCAAATAATGTCGTAAATCTTTGTGCCTGATTCAATAATACGCCTGTCACGAGGAAATTAGGTTATCACCCATTCAAGAATAATAATACACACTGATAATATAAGTAATAATTTTTCTATTCGTAACTTTCGATTTATATCTTTCTAATTCATCAATTTTATGAATGAAGAATCAAAAGTGTAATATAAATTTTCGATATCTGATTATTAATTTCATCATCGACTGTAAAAATTGATTAATAAGAGTGAAAATAAATTCAGTATTTTTAGACTTCTATTTCTTCTTTATTTTAGATTTTCAAATATTCTGAAATTGAATGATTCATTGTAGAATTTTTATCCGAATCATTATATATAATTCATAAAATTTGAATTTTCTTTAAGATATAATCGAATTAATATATTTTTGCATGAAGAAACGTTGGAATAAACAGTTTCTGGATATGTTTCTTAGCAATCGTGTAAAATCGAACCTTGGCTCGTGCATTTACTGCATAGTATTTGATGTTTCAAATCGATTCGTTGATTACTATACCGCTTTGTATATCTCTCTGTGTATTTGAAACTACAATTGGCTTTAAGCCAACCAAGGATCCCCAGGATGTGTGTGTTGTACAGGCATGTATCCGGCGATTGTTTGTGTTTCTTTTAAATTTCGGATGAAAGTAGCCCTGTTTGACGACTACACGAATACTTTATGCTTAACAAGGTGAATGAAAAAAGTTACAAAAGTAGATATTCATCCTGTAAAAAAAAAAAAAAACTACGATGAACCTCTTTTTATACGTATAAAATGCAATGTTCGTATGAAGAGCCATTGAAACTTCTTGTATAAATTGTATGCTCACTTGACGAGTCTCAAAGTTTCTACTTTTCCATAGAAAATGAAAAGTTGGGGCAACGAAGTCTTTTTTTTTTTTTCTACATTTAGTTTCAAGTATAGCTTAAACTTTTAGTTTCATTATAAATTAAATTTTCACTTTGTACGTAAAGAAAGATGATAAATGCAATATGAATTAACTCGTGGGACAGATCGTTAAGATATTGCCATACCATATTGATATTTTTATTTGTTGAAAATCTCTGAAGGAAAATATTATCTTCAAAGTATAACGTGGGAAATATAATTGTAATACGATAACTGTACGACGAGTTGAGAAAAGATACACCACGGTATCGTTGGATAATTGATGGAGAATGGAACAATGTACCGTAATAAGTCGAATGGGTAAGCTCGATTTACTCGGAACAGAAGTTCGCATTTAATATAAATATCCGACATAACATTCTTTACATTGTAAAAGATAAATTCCTTCCCGCTCGAGAAATTCCGAGGGTAAAGCTTTTTCTGTTTGCATTTAATTTCTTGAGCAATTCATTTGACTGCATAACTTCCAATTCGATAACTTGTGCCGGTTTGTTTAAAAAATCATCCCGGTATTCACGAAATAGAGAATATTGAATGATGAAAATGTGCTTTCAAAAGAAATATAAGGAATATACATTTTTTCGTATAAAAATAACCTTAAGATCGATGGAAAAAATATTTATTTTTATACGTGTATAAAATACTTTACCAACGATAAGATTCGTGCTTCACATATTACTCAAAATTACAAATAACTTCACTTATTATCTAAAAATTTAAACACGATCTTTCTACTGATATTTATACGTACGTCAAAGTATTTCCATCCAGTGTAAGATTCAAGAGGAGCGAGATAAAAATTTCAATCTTCTATACGGATTACTTGGATTCCATCTGAAAAAGATTCGATTTTTAATCGAAGCGAAAAGTCCAGGCGAATTAGCGCCTGAAATTTTATTTTTCATTTCATTCGTTGATGGGGCGTCTTTAACACGGGCCATCAATTATCGCCACCAGCCTTGCACCCGTTCCACGAGGTGTAACCATACAATTATCGAGGGATTTGTCGAACGTTTAACGCGCGGACATCCCGTAATCCGCGCCCCAACGGCGTAAAAAATTAACCGGCGGTAATTCGCATTTATTTTACACGCTGCCGAACGAAATCGAAGCCCCCCGAAATCGTGCATCGTCAAGTCTCGCTGTGCATTCGAAAATAAAACAGTGGAACGGATGGGGGCGCGATCGGGCGAATTTTCGATACCGCTTTTATCTCTTCAATCGCCGCCATTGTCGGCCGTTTGTTTCACAGGTTTTTTTCCTCCCTCTTTACGTCCTCTCTTTGTTTCCCCGTTGTCGTTTACAATTTATATTTACACCGTTATCGCATTTATTGCTTAATTTGTATTTATGTTAATCCATCATTAAGGAGGTGGCTTTTGGCTCCTTTTTAATCCGGCAGATTTATTAATTATCGTGGGATAGAGTAGAGGTGATGATGATTCGATTTTGAAATGGATTGGAATGGAATGGTTTTGTGTAACGTGGGCTTTATTGAGTGGCATTGGTATGCGGTCTATGTTTGCGCGGGGTTGATATGAATATAAAATTTACTCGCTGATGAATATCCTACGTATATGGATCCAGGTATATGCTATCTGTTTTTGAAGTTATGTATGCCAAATTCCTGTAAACGATCCGCCTTTTTAATATACATATATTTCGTTAACGTTGACGAAGTTTACGTGATTGATCAGTGGGGATTATAAAATCAACTTGCACAATAATTTTAAGGTTACGTTAATATACTTCATTCCGTGATCCAATATAATATTTCTGTTGCAACGACATCTATGGAAAATCTATTTTCAAGTCTTTAAGAATTGAAAGTAAAGAAGTGAAACATTCACCCTTAAACCCCATTTCCAAACGTAAAAAATTCCAACGTCCACGGAGACTTGACGACCGTAATCTTATTCACGCACAACGTCATCAAAAATTCAAGCATCGGGAGAGAGGCAAATAACGAGCAATGAAAATTGAAGGAGATTAAAAGAAAGCCTGTGACAGGGGCGGGGGCCTGAGAAGAACGTGAAAATTCGTCTGCTGATTTCCGCAATGTCCCGGGGGATTATCGCCATTGCCGTGGCTAGGATGGTGCCTGCGGTGATTACGTCGAATGGATATGGGAAGGAACGAGTCCAATCTCAGCATCGCGCTTCGATGGGCAATATCAGTGGCTTATCATCCACCCCTCCCCTCCTCCTCATGTGCGCGCGCGCGCGTGAACGTTCCATAATATAAATTCGCATACTCGTTTGACGAGACGGCGGATAAAACAAGCCGAGACACCGGTTTTACGTCCTCTCGTGAAAGGGAGGAATTAATTATTCGCGATCTGGGGTTGAAATATTTCTCTTGCTGAATTTTTCCTCTTTGGTTATCGTATTAGGATATTTTTTCTTTTTTCTTTTTGTCAAAGATTAGGATGGAAAAATGCGAAGAGGAGATCTTTTCACTCGATCGTTTTACTCAGGTTCTCCGATTTCGATGGTATTTGCAAGATGAAAGGGAGGATTTTTTTTGTTAATTTTTTTATGTTAATTTTACATCCTTTTATCACTTGTGCTTTTCTTTATTAAAAATTATTCGTTATTATCTTCTTATTATAATTACAAATTCTTCTCTTTCGTTTCGTCATTTTGGCGATGAAAAAATATTGAAGTATTTCTATCTCGAAAGATAGATACAGAAATTCTATTTCAAACAGAGTTCTATTCTTGGATAAAATAATAGTTCTGTAATCTTTTTGACACCGTGTAACAAATGAATGGTGGATAACAAGGAAATAACGTTTTTTTCGTTAAAATTTTAATTACAACTTTGCCTCTCAAAGGATCGCAATAACTCGTCCTTTTTCGCGAAATTTTATTTTCCACTCCCAAGCCGCCATATTTTTTTCCCTTCTTCTCTCCTTCCTTCCCTCCCCTTCCTCGCTCGTTTCTTTTATTCATCGCGATGGAAACCGATGAAACGTCGTTTCTCTTTCTGATTTCGTCCCAGCGAACAAACAAGCTCGTTTTTTTGTCTTTGGTCACGATAAGCTCTGACGAACGTGCTGAAACATTTTAAACGATTTCATGGGAACCGTACGAACGTCGCTTTACTACTCTCATTCCGTTTTCTCTCCGAGTGAAATAGACCTTCCATGGATTTTTTCTTCTTTTTTCTTTTCTCTCTCTCTCTCTCTCTCTTTCTCTTTCTTTTTTTTCAGTTTTAAGGATCAAACGCTTCGACAAGTGCGCGTATTCCGATTGTAAGTCGATGCGAATTTATAAGTTGATCCTCCCAGACAAATGGTCGTAAATAAGCGCGCCAGATCTTCAACTACCGCCTCGTTTTCTCCTCCTTTATATCGAAACTTTGCCAACTTTCGATCGCGCAGCTTAGTCAAAGGCGATAGTCGTCGCTACCTTTTCGGTTTTTATTCAAAACTTGTTAGTTATTACATCAGAAACTCTTGTTCAAAGAAACAAGAGTGTGATACTTTGGGATCTGTCATGTATCTGCAAATTTATTCAGATATTTATCTTCTCTGTTGTGTCTCCTATTTTTGACTCAATCTTATTTTTCTGTGTATAGTTTAGAAAAGATTTATTAAGGGAGAAGCATTGAAAAGTATTTATTTTTTCAAGTTTCGTGTGAAGCATACATTCTTATTTTCTTCCTCCTCTATTCCTAAAGTTTCTTATTCGTGAGATTATAATCTTTGAATGTTGCAGCAACGTTTCTCTCTTACATTTAACTTGAAAAAATTGAACTTTGTGCTTTTGAGTTGTTCGAAGAAATTTTTCTTTCATAATTTTTCTTCCAGCTTCGCTCAATAGATTTGTTATTCAGTTTGTCTTAAAGTATTTTCTTGCAGCTTCTTCTGAATAATGTACTGACATTCTCGTTGGGATACGATCAATAAGTTTTGAATAAATGCATTCTTCAATAAAGTATTTCAAATTATGTGAAAGACAAATTATAGATTGAAAGTGATTCAAACTGAATGCAATATTATATTGTATTGCATTATTGTTTCTTTGGTCTTTCTTTGTTGTTTATTAAATTAAGAATCGAATAGTCGATTCTTCGATCTTCGTTTGATCTGTCATATTATTTATATGAATCGTACAATATAACGTAATAATAGTATTGCTTCGATACATCCAGGTACACAATGTACTTTTTACAATACATTTATCAATTATTTATGGATAAATTTTCATTAAATTACGAATTAAATCACGAATATTCTTTTTTCCCTCGAAATTAAATATGCAAATGTGTACATTTATCTAAAATGTATTAAAATTATCATTCGCGTTCTTCTTTATTCTGAGTGATGGTTCGTTAATAATTGAGTTATACTACTGCGCCTGTCGCGCACGTTTCGTTTTTCTTCGAATCACTTAGAGTCATTTTAACTCTCGTTGAATGTTGGTGAATGTTAAGTGTTTGGTAATGTGCTTCTTGAGACGTTTCATAGAATTACATGACATCACACACGAATGTGAACGTGAAACGTGTAGTAGTCGAATACTCGAGGAGGAATTCCAAATTGCTTAATTTAACGACCTAAGTTTGTATCACCCTATATAACGGTGAATCGTTATTGAGTTAAGGCTTTCATTCCATTTTAGAATCAGCATTAAAGGCAAGCGTAACTGTGTTCTTAGTCTTTTCTATTTGCATGATTTTCCTCTTCCTATTTCCGGATACATTCAAATTCGATTAAGAATATTCGATTGTTAGATAATGTTTATTTTATTTGACGAAATTTTTTAATCTTATCATGATAATCGGATTGTATTTTTCTTATGAATTTATATTATTTGTACGTGTAAATATAGATGAGTATTTCATAAATTTTTATACATACGATTCGTAAATTTTTATAATTTTTAAATTCCAATAAATAAATATTCACTATTCATAACATTAATCTTCAAAATATATACACATGTTTTAACTTTGATTTAGTTACAATTTTTCTACAACATATTTATTACAAATTTAAATTTTATTGAACCGTAAATTTATAGTTAATTAACGATAGAAAATATGAGAGAAATATCGAATTCATCGAATTTTATTTTTTTGTTTCAAATTTCAAAATAATTGAAAATCTTCAATTACGTATTTTATTTATCGCAAAAATTATATTTACTATAAGAATTTCATAATAATCAACAATTCATTTTCTTTCTGTCCATCAATTATATTCTATCGAAAATTAAAATTTGAACAGATTCAAAATTAATTTCTTTCCATTCTTCTCGTGTATTTTATTCATCGTTTCGAAATTAAATAAATTTCTATCGTTTAAAATTTTTAAAGTAGTATTTCACACTTTTCCTAATTATATTAAAAAAAAAGTTATCTCTTCAATTCAATTAAATTGTCTTTGAAATAATAATTTCGATATCATATTTTAATTCCAATCGTTTCGATTTTTACTTCATTTTATAAATTCCATCAGAAACGTTTCCTCTTTAATTCTATCGAAACGAAATCACTTCGCATACGTTATAATCGTGATGGAAGATAATGACGAGCGGAAAGTAGATCGCTTAAAATGGTGTCTAGATGTTATGAACGAACGATATATCGATGGATTTCACATCGAGCTTGTCGAGATACCCGCCACGTACAGTTCTTTCCTATCCTGCGCCGATACGAAAAGCTCGTGGATTCCGAGAGTTCGCTTCATAAGGTTCGACGAAGACATTTGCGTTCCGCTTCGTTGCCCTCTTCCCGCTTCAATCGACGAGCAGAAAGGGTCGAAGAAGATCTTGGATGCTTATAACCTCGAACCTTGGAGATGCGCGCATCAAAAAGCGGCCGGTTCCTCTATCTCTCTATCCGTTGTCTGCGTAAAGAGAAAACACAGATGATCGCGTTGAATTCGTTTTGTCAAGTAGTTGTTCTCCGGGATATCGATGCTTTTGAGAAAAATACAGCGAGACGATCTCGAATGTTTGCAGATTCCGTTCCTACAAAAAATCAGAAAGAGAGAGAGAGGAAGGAATAAGAAATATTTTTTCTAGTTTTTTTAGGATCTCGTTTTGGCTAAATTAAATTTGGAAATATTTCATACAATACAAGTGATTACGATGAATTGTCGGTAAGAGGTTTATATTTTTCGAGTATATTTTTAATTGGATAATTGGATGGTTTTTTAATTAATAATTATAGAAACTATTGAATCTAACGATGGTAAATTTTTAAAAATCCAGGATGTCGAGATATTGGATGATTGGGAATTACCTTAATAATTATTGGAGATTTCGATACATTTTCTTATAAAGATCATTTTTATAATATAATAAATAATAATAAATGATCAAGTTCCTCAAGTCTCGTTTATTAGAAAATTCTCCTGCAAAAATGAAAATTTATTTTTATCATGGTCGTCTTTTAATTAGGACTAGTAATTTCATCTACCTTAAGCTCTTTCGTTACCTTAATAAATATTTCAATCCGGTGACAGAATCCATGTATTCTTTATTCGAATTTGTCTTTTTATGCGTGTATAAACTTTTAACATTGTTATTTAAATCTAAATCAGTGTCAATTCTACGCTACGCGATGAATATTGAAATAATACGAAAACAATAAATTAAAGCAATTTCAAGACAAAGTATACGCAACAATTAAAATATACATTGAGATAATTGTATTCTTTTTCATTCGAATTTACAATTTATGTAGAATAAAATGAAACGTAATGCGACATACTGTACGTTTTTCACGTTAATGAATACTATATGCATTAAATTCTTAAGTTTTATCTTCGTATACACGGAGAAAACTCGGTTTGCGGAAGGATAAAGCTCATTAAACTGCACAAAGCTTTGCTCTCTCATTTCTTTTGCATCCATGTAAATAAGATACAATTTGTCCTCATCCCGTGCAGTTCGATATTTTCAACAACGCTCTCTAAAATCCATATTTTGAATTTACTCGATCGAATAATTCCTTTTGTAAGAAGGAGGGATGAATCTTTTATCCAATAATTCCTAAAAATAATATCAATTTCTAAAATTCTAAAATTATTATTTTTGAACGTATCTATCTTTAGAATATCGAAGAATCTTTATTTGTTTCACCTTGTTCGAGTTTATATTTTATTTTTCTTCCATGTACATTGATTTTTTTTATAGTAAAATGTAAATATTTAATCAATTATTTTAATAGAAATCTTTCGAATGAATCTCATTTTCTATAATTATACTATTTCCATCATTGATTAATAGAACGAACCAAAATTAATTACTTACGATAATTAGTAATTACATATTAGTAATTACACATTATGACAGTCAGCATCTAAATTAAATTAATTATATCTCTTTTTATATACTCCATAATTGCGAAACATTATAACAGGATCAAATGGAATCATTCGTTATATTTTTTAATTCTCAATTCCATTCAACAGAAAATATACTAATGGAAAGTGTACTAATTGAAACATAATCACTCCTACTATATCCAACAATTCAAAGCACCAATTGGAATTATTTCAACTTTTTTGTGTACACTTTTGAATTTTCCTTTATTAAATTCTACAAAATTCTAAAATAAATCTCATTTTTTCGAAACATTTGTCATAGGTCATTCAATTTTGATTCGGATAAGACAATTGAAAAACCTTCGAGGTTTTGAAAATTCTCTTCCTTTAAAAATCATTTCATCAGAGAAATCCCTTCTCCGTTCATTTATCACCTTCAATCATCAATCCTCATCGAATCCTCCGACAACCTTAAATCTCCATTTTTTTTTATGACTTTTAACTACTTCCCTCACTCGTTTCCCTCCGTTGATCGAGGATTCGTTCGTTGTTAACCAGCGAGTTTTCGCATTTTCTGCAATCTTCTGTCCCCGCTCAGAAAGTTCTCTATATCCTATCCTCCGTTGACGGAGGAGAGGGAGGAGGGGAGGGAAAGGTTTTAAAGGATTCGAAATAGGATTACGCTCATCGATCATCACGCGCACCTGTATCTGCCTTAAGCGGCAATATTGGAAGCGGATTTTAACGTCGGTTTTAACGGTACGTATCGCGTAATATTATCCCGGTATTAATAATACCGATAAATCAACCGTCGTGAGAATAACGTTCGACTTCGGGCAACGATATTCCGTTGGTAATTCGACAGGATCGAATTGTGCGCAGTGGCACTCTTGGGATACCGTGTATACGGTGTATAGGTGTATCCACACCGTCGTGAATGCTATATTTATATAGAATAATACACGTGGAAATCGGTTGTGTGTAATTAAGCTTGTTACGAATGCATATATTTCTGGAATTGCTGAGGATAGAGTTTAGAGTATTGTATATTTCTAACGTTGGTTCACCTGTGTTGCTTCGATTTGCATACGTCGAGTGTCACGATGAGAGTATTGGTTTGCGATCGTTTGGGATTGTTTCTGGAAAAAATATGTAAGTAAGAGAGTGTTTAATTTGGGAAATTAAAGTTTAATGGGGAAAATTTGTTTGATTTGTTTCAAGTTTTATCATTCTCTTCGCAACGTGCTGGTTAGAAGAAGAGTAAGTGTAAATTAGGCTACGTAAATCTTGGCAATGTTTCAGCTTTGTGAGTTTCATTTGAAAGAAGAAAGATACCTGAAAGTTGAAATATTTCAATGTATCTTATGTGAGAAAAGAGACAGATAAAAAGTGAATTACGTTACGAAAATTTCTTAAACAAGAAATAATAAAGAAGGAATACATACTAGCAATTATAATAAAAATATCAATCAAATCCATTTTTTAAAACTTTTTCGGATAATCGTATCCTCTCAACCTTAGATTTTAAAAAATTCTCTCTCAATCGTTCTGAAACTCATTTGAGACAACTTTTTATAATATAATTTCCACGATACATTTGTTACGCATCATCCCTTTTCGCATTATTACCTTGCAAATCATCACACCTTCCTTGTTATTATATCTCTTTTTACATCATTACACGGAAAATCGTCTTTCAACCAAATAATGAACATCCCTCCCTCCCCCTCTTCTGTCTAAAAGCAGCCTGTATTGGCGTTTACCAGTGTCTGACGCGCATCGAGACACGAAATGCTCTTCGTGGAGGATATGACATCGGGATGAAAAGAGACGAAATTGCGAGAGGGTGAACGTGGGCTATAATGATGTACTTGCAGGATACGCTCGACAAGGAGATTTAGAGCTGCGGTAACACTTGCACGGTGGTCGTCGACTCGAGACGTCGCTTCTGCAAGAACGCAATCTGTCCCCACGATAGTTTCTCCACGAATATCGTGGCGGAGTTGTCATAGTTGGGCTGCGCATACAGGGGTATCGACAGTTGGGAAAACCAGTTAATTACTACTTAAATGTACTTAAACTTGGCCAGGAGTTCGGTTTCAACCACCACCTACGAGAAACTGTTTTCCTCGTTCGATTGTAACTCGATAGACGTGTTACGACCGTGTTATTTCCATCGTCGCGCGAACTATGAAGTTCATGGATTGATTAATTTGGAACGTGGCTAATTGATTGGTCGTTTGTCGAATTATCGGGTTTATTTATTTCTTGGAGGTATCGATTCTTGTGCTGATTTTTCTTCAGGGATCATCAACAGTCTTCTTAGGCATCTGTCGAACATCCATTATCTAAATATCTTAATATCTGAACATTCTATTGTTTGAATTGTATGTTTATACTTACAATGTAGAATAAAGGAAGCTTTCACTTCGTGAACAAAACAGACGTAGAAGAATCTATTGTGATATCGTGTAAAGTAGATTTCGAATATAGATGTGGAAAGTGTAAGTAGATAGCATTGAGACGTCGTAGAGTGGTTTCAATTCGAGAAAAACTGAAACAAAAAGGATATTGTTAATAATATTTTAAATTTTAAAATATTAGATACATAGTTGATCTAAGAAAAAAAGAAATGTATGATAAATCAAGGATATATATCAATAAAATTGATATTGTATATAAAAAAGAATTTGAATTGACTCCAAGTTTATACGATCTTCGAGGATGAAACTTCAATTTCATTCGACGAATTACTATTTAATCTTTGCTCGAGATTCGTGTTTATTTCAGAATTATAATTTTTAACACGAATTTTTCACCCATTTCAATTCTCCTTTCCATTTACAACCGAGAGAATACGTTTCACGTTGCGCTAATATATGTACGTACACTGCATTAATCTAGAGTTAATAGCTCGAAACAGCGAAAGAACATAATAAAAGCACATGAAAAAGTACATTGATCGAAGCGTTTAATTGCAATCAGAGCCGGTCACGTTACGACTACGACTGCACACCGGGGCACGAAATTATTCACCATGGAATTCGAATAAACGGTTGACGAATACGCATGACTATTTTCCATTGTGATTCCGGTAATTGTTCGCCAGTTCCATTGAACACATTTAACTTTTCAAGACATTATTATGGCCAAAATGGCGATACCGATAAAACAGCCGTCAGAATTTTTCTCCAACTTCTCGAATTCGAATATTTCCTATCGTATTTCTCCTTTTCTCTCATTTCAACAGCTTAATTCCGCGCACAGTTTGACAATAGTTCAGGCATCATTATGTCCAATATTTTTATCCTAAACGTAATTCATTGAATTAAATGTCGTATCTTGCCTACTTGTACCGTTCTAAGGGAGTAATTATTATAAATTAAAAATGGCACACTCTTTAATAGTATTTTGAAAATATTCAATCAGAAAATTACATGTCCTTCATAGAAACATAGTTACGTTCGATGTATCTTTTCCTTATTCGAATTCAATGTTCATCGGAAATTATAAATTATAAATTATAAATTCTACCCTCACATTTCCATAATTTATACTCCTCTTCGTTCATCGTGAGTAAGTAAATTAATTAATATTCTCATTTTCAGCGAGACTACATACATCCACGTATACATAAGTATGAAAACGAACTTATCAATTCCTTCATCGATAAATAAAAATTGAACAAAATATACACACAAGAACTTTAAAACTTTATACTTTTTCAATTATATCTGTAAAATTCGAATGGAATAATTATAACCCAAACATTTAACAAATCTTCTGCGTTCGATTTAAATTTACAAGTATAATACATACCCCTCCTCTATCACGTTCTCATTTTTTACCTTTCCTCCCCCGAAAGGTATATCCCACCGAGATCCATTCTCAGACAACTCCTAGGAATCTACTTACCAGACTTCCGACTTCCGTCTGTTTAGATCGAGCCACCCCTCTCAGGGGGTAGGCGATTTACATATCCTTTGCCCCTCCCTCGTTTTCCTCCCTTATATTATTCGAATAGATACACCATTAGCTCCCTGTTCGCACCCCTTGCACACGTGCTACCCGTAACTACAACCCGTACAAACCCGTTTCCGGCTCGCTTTGTGTCAACCGAGCCGAGGCGTCGATATCGCGGGCCTCGACGTCAAGTTTCTGGGCAAATTGCAGTCTCTTACCTAAATCATGGGCCGAAACAATGGCTAATTCCAGGCCACGCTTTCAACCCCGCTTCCGAATCTATCGGCCCACTTAGCCGCATTGCGGATCTTCCATTTAGGGTTAGGCTGGTTACGTGTTCGCGGGAGCCTCATTCACGCGCCATATATATATATATGTATATGTATATGTGTATGTATATGTACATATACACTGGAAAATCCTTGATTTATCTTCCTACGCAACTGTAATCCTGGGAGGCGCAGCAAACCGTCCAACGCAACGAGGCTTCCTTATCTTTCGCCCACTGTTCCTGGCTTATTTCCCTGGCTTTAAATCAAAAGTATTGGCCGGACACCCTTCCCCCCCCTCCGTTGATCGGGACACCTCTTTGGGTATTATGGACCCTTTAATAGTCGTAATGGCACGAGAGTTATTTTTCATTTGAATGGAAAGGGATGACGTTGGATCGTTGGATTGGAATTTTTTTATTAGATTGGAAAAATTGTTGAGATAAATAAAGGGATTAATTTGGTTGTTTTGGATTGATTTTAGGTTGAAATTTTGATGGAATTGGAAAAATGGATCGTTTGGATCTTGTACATATTTTATTTCGTGTGTAATATTCAATACGATAATCCTTATTGTGAATATATTGTATCGTGGAATATGTAATACTTGAGATATTATCTGTGTGATTTAGAAAGTATGTAAAATATGTTATATCAAATCGTGTTATATAATCAACTTGGGATCCAATGTGCTAATTGACTGGATGTCTGAGGAGGAATTTAGATTACATTTTAAGGGATGTAAATTAAAGAAATTTAAATAGATTTTAAACATCGTAATGTTTAAATATAGAAAATGATGTTTGGAAAGTGAACGGAGCCCGGAGTTTAACTGACAAGACAAAGATGATGAACGTAACTTTTCCTTGGGAGCTCATTTTTCTTCGGAATTATCAGAGGCTAAGAATTCAAAGAGGCATAAAGTAACTTCGCCGTTTTCATATTCAACGTTTAATACCCTGTTCTCCAGGCAGCGAGTTATTTAAAATATAAAGGATCGCAATTTCCTCGAAACGATTTCCACGTTAACTGTTGTCCGATCCTTAATTATTCCCGTTCTTTCATATTTTGCGGAATCTGTAGCTAGTTGTTTGTGATAAACGAGTTTCATGATTGACTTTTAGCTTTCTGGATGGAAGAAAAATATAATGAAGGGAGAGTTGATTGGGGTTAATTCAATAAATTTAGAAATCGATAATATTAAAAATAAATGGCAAATGAAATAAGATCCAATAATAATTTGATAATTATAAAATAGTAAAAAAGAAAATCGTTGATACCATGAAAGAGAAAGAAAATAAATAATGATATTCATTTATTTTGTCAAAACTTCATATCTCTAATCATTTTTCTTCCTTTCTCTGATGAGCAAAATTTTTAAACAGGACGAACATTTAATTTATCAACATATAAAAATGAACGAATATATGTAAATCAAAGTATCATCTTGTAAAATGCGATTACATGCAATTCTTGGAAATTTATTTGATCTCTGATTCAGAGCTTGGATAATTTTTCTTTCTCTTTCCTTTATTTTTAATACATGGTGAACAGTGATTAGCGATGCAAACAACTTTGAGCAAAATATTTTCCCTCGAAGCTGTTTTAATAAGAAATATAAATAAGTATCAGGGGATTCAGGTTTTTTAGAATGGTTATGAGCGGCGTATAAAATTACAGTTTACTTGCTCGCGATTGATTGATTGAATCCATTGTGGCACGATGACGTAAGAAGTATCCATGTACCAGAATTTCTCGATATACTGGTATATTATCATCCATTGTGCGAGCTCTTAGCATTTTTATTATGAAGATATTGTATAGAATTCATTCATCTTCCCTGATACATTCAAGTCATACAATTTCTATAATGCAGTTTTCTTATTTAAAAATTGTATTCACCATCCGTTTTTTGAAAGTAATTTAATCAAAATAAAATTTAAAAATGGGAGGAGGAATACTCGAGGAAAATTCGATCAAGATTTTATTTAACAATTTTTCGATGAAAAAACTGTTTTCAAAGAAATAAAAACGGTTTTCCAGAACAATAATTCATTAGGCCTTTACATTATACAGACCACATCACAACCACAAAATAGTGTTTGCCTCATGAATTAATATGGAACCCCATAACGGTACTTACACGGACCACTAACTGAAATCAATTTCGATGATCATCACGAATATCAGCCGCAAAATTCATCATAGCTCGATGATACACTGTCCACTACTACCAAAAATTTCTATTCCTACGTTATTTTTATTTTTTTGTTCTCGAAAATTTTGTTATCGAAATTGATACAGTTTTCACGTAAATCTATTAAAAAATAGCGTGCGAATAAAGAAAATCTACAACGATTCTATTGTATTAAACCTCATTCAAAAATATATTAAATTTCAACACTGCTTGACGATTGATAAAAAGCTAGTCGAATAACAGTGGGCGTTGATACAAATGCAAAAAAAAAAAAAACACAAAGAAAGAAGACTTTTTTGTCTTCGATCTTCTTCTTTTACAGATGACGTGGTGGTCTTTTACAGATAAGTGGTCAGGTTTATAAAAAAGTTGGCAAATATTTAATAATTGGATAAAAGTGGACGAAAATTAAAATTCGTTAAATCTCTCATTTCATAAAACACGATAAAACATCCCTAAAACTCCGAATCAAAACTTTCGATCGAAAAAAATAAAGAATCGTTCCGTTAAAATAACCAATTTCTTAAAATAACCTAGCAATAAATTTAACACATGTTAACGTTTTAAGAATTTTACGAAACCAAATTTTTGTTTCGAAGACCAACTTCGATTTTCCATTACGATTGTGAAAAAAAAATAACAAATTTTAAAAAGCGACGACGGTGTACAAATTCGACGTCCCAGTTAAAATTTGAGGGAGGCACAGACGAATCAACAATTTAACAGAGGGAGAGAGAGAGAAAAAGAGAGAAAGTAAAAAAAAAAGAACGAGAAGAAATTCCAATTTCACAGTTAGTTATCATTCACGCGCGCCTCGTTTCAATTTCCAACCCTCCTCCCTTTGCGGGAATCATTCGCGGGAATAACCGATCCGACTATTTGGCAACGATGGTTAGATTTAATGTCGCGAATATATAGAAACGAAATTATGGAGTGGACCTCTCCTCTCCCCCTCCCCTCTTCTCTCGGATAACAAACAACGGCGGCATCGTGGGTGGAATTGAAAATCGCGATAGACACCCACCATAGGCACGCCATATCCATACGTACGTGGACGCCCGACGTCCAACTCGTCACCGCGAATTTTTTGCATTCGTGTGTGCAAGTGGGCCATTACGGTGTCGCGTAAATGAAGCTGCACCGGGCGGCGGATTAACTTTTATTTTGCGTGAAATAAACGGGGGGAAGAGGGGCGAGAGCGGAAACACGGGTAAAAGTTTCCAAGTTCCCTTTCGCCTTTCTCTCTCTCTCTTTATCTGTCTATCTGTCTATCTATCTATCTATCTCTGCGCGCACGCTATCCCCCGCGATCGATGAATTTTTCAACTGGCAACAGTCGTACGAGTTTAGTATATGGCCGTGCGCGCTCATGGGGCATTAACTTCAAAAGGGTCATTCGCGCGAGCTAAACAAGCACTAAAAAAACTCGAGGCTCGTTCAACACCGCGTTCAACCGGTCGTCCCGGAAAACGCGTGGAATTTTCACCGTGAAACTTTTCCCGCGTGGGCCTCTACCGTCTTTCTCCACCCGCGTCGTTCCTCTTTCTCTCTCTGTTCTACGTGTATATAGGCATATATGTATATGTGTATATATATATATATATACGTAGGCGCATTGGTCGTGGGTGCGGATGCAGATGGGCGTTCCGCATTTTGTCGTCCAGCCGCGAAATCGTTTCGCTTTAATACCCCGTTCAAAATTCGAGGCTGTCGGTTCCCTGGAAAGTACGTCGCTTTAGATGGGACGCGGAGCATAATATATGCGGACAAATGCGACGAAATCTAATGTTTTCCCCTCCCCTCCTATTTCGCATTGAACCCGAAACAAATGGTAACGCGAAACTGGAATGATGGAAACTTTTAATGGGACGTACCGTGGTCGATCGATGTGCTTCCTCTTGGTTTCTATATTACGCGATTTCTTTTTATCCTCGTTGGAAACGGTTATGGAAATTTCGTCGCTGTTTTTGTAATTTGCGCCATTCATTATTGTACTTCTTATTACGTAATACTTTGCGCTATGCCAGTTTTATGTTAATCGTGAGTTTATCTATAGATCAATGTAGTCATTTTATAATTATTTTTTCAACAGTTTCATTTTTTTTTCTTCCAAGAATCTAAAACAGAAATCAATATATTCGTTATAATCAATAATTCCTCTTAATCAATAATAATTCATCAATGAAGAATGTAAGATGAAAATCAATACGTATTTCTATCCTCCCCTTAACTCCAATTAATAATTCCCTCGCAATTTTTTTCCTTCTAAGATGAAAATCGATACTTCTTTTCCCTGTCTAACACAATCGATAAACCCTTTCCAATAAAAACGAAAACCCAGAAGCCAGCAGGGAGGGGAAAAGAAGTGTGGCCAAACTTGAGACAACAATGGCCGCGCGAGATCACGGGACAATGAGAAGGTTGGATGTTCGAGTTAATAAGGAAAAATCGTGTGCACGGTGAACGGGCCAGGTGTCGACGACGTCGCGGCATTACTCGAGAACTAATTGCCCTCGTATTATCTCCATCCCCTACCGGTTCAGCCTCGTAATCAACCAGCCGCAAGACCTGTCTATCACAGTCCTCCAGGTGGCAGTGTTGTAATTTGCAAGCCGATATCGCAACAACACCGTGTTTACCGTTACATCTGTCAGGCTAATGGACCCAGATTAAGGCTTAGCCCGTTATCGTTACCCCCGAAGCGTATCAATGTCTTTCTAGCCACCGTTGTCGCGGTTACCCTCCCTACTTGTCCACGTGAAATCCTGACTGACCTGTTAATTGTAAGCCCGCGAGCCAACACCGATAATGGTGCTGTTTCTACCGACGTCCCTGTTAATACGTTCCTTGCTACTGTATCAGCGTTGCGCCACCTAACACCCCACTCTCCCGCTGATTTTCAGTTTGGCAAGGAACTGCACTGGCTTTCTGAATAATGGGGGGTGGAGCGAGTGGCGACAGGACGGATCGAACGAGGGTATTTTGATATTTGGGAATGTGATCGCGCTGTGTGTGTTCGCGTACAACCGTAGGTTTTTAATAAATGTAGAAATGTCTTAGCGTCTTTATTATTTTCTTTCCTTTTTTTTAAATAGAAAAGATTAGAAGATATATATATTTAAGAATTGGAAGATGGAATTCTCTTGTGAGTAGTATAATTCAAAAGATTGATATATTCATATATCAATTATGTCGTTTATTACAATTAATATTATCTTTGTTCGAATCGAATGCAATTCTTAATTCTTCTATTTTTATTATTTTCTTTCCTTTTTTTTTAAATAGAAAAGATTAGAAGATATATATATTTAAGAATTGGAAGATGGAATTCTCTTGTGAGTATAATTCAAAAGATTGATATATTCATATATCAATTATGTCGTTTATTACAATTAATATTATCTTTGTTCGAATCGAATTCTTAATTCTTCTATCTTTATTATTTTCTTTCCTTTTTTTTAAATAGAAAAGATTAGAAAATATATATTTATATATATATTTAAGAATTGGAAGAATTCTCTAGTATAATTCAAAAGATATATTCATATATCAATTATGTTGTTTATTACAATTAATATTATCTTTGTTTCGAATCGAACGCAATTCTTAACTCATAAAATATCCACACGTCAATTGCCCGAAGCGAAATCAAAGTTTGCTACGTGAAGGTAATATACAGGTATGTGGCCGGCATACTACTTCTTCGGATCCAAAGAATCCAACAATAATATTTTATTTGCCGAGAAAAAAGAAGGACAAAACAATTTCCACAATTTAAGCGTCACAAAGTTATTGGTTTACTGGATATTCTCCGGGGATAGAAATGTATACAGGCTAGTTCTACGAAGTATAAAATAAATTTATCGAGCTGTTTTCCTTTTTTTGATATTGGCTCATTTATAATGATTTATTACACTAATTTAAATATACGAAATATTAAATATCTTTATTATTTCTTCGTAAATTTATCGAAGATAGAAAATTCTAATTGATCTTTCATTTCTCGATTACATTCTTGAGAAAGATAATACATTGGGCATTACGTGCACGTATCTCTACATTGTTTAAAATAACTGTAAATGATATATTTATCTCGTTAATTTAAATTTACCATAAATTTCGCGAATCGACAAAGCTCGAGGAATATTATTTGAAATTCGACAAAAACAATACACTCTTGTATTCGATATTTCTTCAAAGAAGTTCAAAACAAGCACTTGCAACGAAATCAATACAACCATTATTTGATCCTTGATCATAATATTTGCTCTGTCGAAATAAAGAAAAAATATTTGGAAAGTATCAAGGACCATACCGATAAAATTAATTCTGTGACGTAAACCCACATAACGAACCATTTTAACCATTTCTTTCGAGAACGTTTTACCCATCGCGAAAAAAGTATGGCACGACGATGGAAAATATCGGGTTATCATCGACGCACCATCGATCCATACAGGCGTCGTAAAAGTGATATCACCTTCAGCCTTATTACGTCTGTTATCCTTCGATGCGAAGGGATGAGAGGCAAGGGATGGTGGCCGCCCCGATTCCTCTCGATCGTTTCTACGTGTGCATCGAGAAATTCCCATTCTATCTATCTTCCTTCCGCGTGTTTGCCTCGATTTTGTCTCGCGATACGTGCATGAGTAGCTGACAATGTCGGATCTTATCTCGATGCAGTGGGAAAATTGATAATGTCACAGCAGATTTTTGTAAAATATTGGCATTGCGCCGCGTTTAAATTCCGAAGAGCCACTCGTTTTTTCAATCAATCATATAGAAATCTTCAACGCCCCGGTAATCTTGATCCTCTGGAGATCGAGCTTTGTGGGAAAAGTTAAATGTGGATATTATCGATGAAGATAAATTCTCACTGTTGTATCGATTGTTAAAATTGTACTTTTTAACAAGTACAATTTCCCGATAATTTCGAACGTTTTATCCGAGCGTAATTCATTAAAAAGTATTCATTTCTTGAAAATATAAGTTTTGCAAAAACAATCAGGCTCGGAAACAATCTGTTTTCAATCGAGTGGAATATTAAAATTCATTAAAATTTCATAATACGAACACGCACAGCGCTAAAACGGAATAATCCGTGACACAAGTTACGTGCCATCGAGCCTCGAAATTTTCATTAATTAGGATAATCTAATATCCGGCAAGCGTTTGTATTAATTATACGAAATTTGAATTAGGAACTATTCGTATCAATTTTCGAGGAAATTACGATTCAATCGCGAGTTCAAACGCGGTTATTGGATGAGTATAACGATAAATATTGCGATATTAACTTAAACGTAAATAGACAGTTCCGATTAAATCCGGAAAAATTGTTATTATTCGCAACGAAATAATATTAACAATTCCCAATTACTTTGCACGTGAAATAATTAAAATTTATCTCGCGATGAAGAAGACAGAAAGTTAGATTTACACCCCCGTGGAAAACTCTGTGCGTCTCTGCGAGTGTGGAATATTTCTACAAATATATATATATATTTCTCGCGTGTGTGTCTGAGAGCAATTTGCGATAACACCGTTTTAATACCCCGGAGGCGCAATCTGTGAACTCAAACAACCGCGGTTACATCTAATCGATGGAAGACGAGTACGGACATGCTATCTGTTTACAGTCAAACAGAACTTAAATTCCTGGCCACGATTTCCGGGATATTCGTTTATAAGGGCTTAATAAGTGCTCG
Organism: Apis mellifera; assembly: GCF_003254395.2. Lineage (NCBI taxonomy): Eukaryota > Metazoa > Arthropoda > Insecta > Hymenoptera > Apidae > Apis > Apis mellifera. The sequence goes on from NC_037646.1 coordinate 4,730,368, forward strand.
ACCCATCTAATTATGCATTGGGTATCCAAACGAAAATGGATTCGTCCAGCCCGGTTAAAAGAGAATTGATAAAAGGGGCGAACGTATAAACAGGGGAAAAGTTCTCTTCGCCAGATTTAGATTACGAGGAGGATTTCGAGAATGATGTTAAACTTTTTTCAATCGATCAAAGGGTCGAAGAGTCAAATCGTGCAGATTAAATCGTGCATCGATCGAGAAATGTATTTCATTGCGAGTGTAATATCTTTCTTTATTACGAATTTAAATATCGAAGAAATTTAAAAAGTAACGAGGCAATTTATGCTCGAACGTTTATAATTTTTTTGAGAGAAAAATTCGATCGCCAAATGCTTCTTTGATATGAATAAATGTACGAAAAAGAAGAGATAAAAGAACTGAAAGTATCATTTACTTATGTAATATAATATTTTGCATGCTAATTGAGACTGACTCTTGATATATAGATTCTAATTGCTTTTTACAATTCTTCAAAACTCTAATTTAACTCTGATAAAGAATCGATAAAGAACGATCATAAAGTCCGACAAATAATCGAAGAAATTTTATTTGCATCTTCCATTATGAAATTTTCTTTTCGAAACGTTTGGGTTTGCAAAAGCAACACACGCGGCGTGGAATAATCACGTTTACAACGAGAACCTTCGGGCGACAACAACCGTAGCCCGGTTACGTTGTGTTTGCACTCAATGTTTGGCGTTTGATTAAAAGTGTCGTCGATAAATCTCAATTATCGCGGGGAGCGCGAACACCAACGTCCGGCGAATTTCTGATTAAATTGTCGTGGGAAATATGCGAAATTAGCATTAAATGCACTACACCCTCCCCGTAATTGGTATGAAAACCAAAAATATACGATCGGCCGCGCCGATGCGAGCATTAATGAAGTCTGCGAATTATTGCGTTTTGTCACGTCCACGTTCAATTGTCATTGCGATAAAACGAAATATATTTATTTATCATCGCTTCATTAACCACGGTCACGTATATAATACAAGTAAGTTGAATGGGGGAAGAGGGACACGCGATACGATCGTTGCCCTTTTTAGGACGATGTAATAATAGGCAAATTGTATAGGAATTTGTTATATCTGGAAATCACTTTATTTTATTCTCTTATTGTGCTTGGAAGACGTTGATACGTACAAATGGTATTTTTAAAGTAAAATAGGTTTTCGAATAAAGAGCTTTACGGATGGATAATATGAATTTGATTGACGCAAGAGAATATGCATAGTGATTATGATTAATCGTAGAAAATGTTTTAATATCCGTCGCCATTTCTTTTTTGAAGATGCGAATTTATGAATAATAATAATAATAATTTGTCACATCGGTGGGATTTCGTGCGATAGAATAGTTATTGCTCATCTTGTAAAAATTTAATTTAAAATTTAATCTATCAAAATGTATTATTTTGTCGTAAAATTGCACGTTCGTTATTTCGAAGAATTATGTATTCTGAAAAATCTGTCAAAGTCCCTTTTTTTCCCTTTTTTCATCTATTTTTTTATTTACCAGAACGCTCTTTCCCGTTATTTTGTTATACAATTGACATTCAGCTTTAAAGATTACGTAGTAAACGTAATCTTCTTAACGTAGTTTCGTGTTCCTTTTCATTTTGTTGTTTTCAATAAATTATGAATGTACGAAAATTGAATTATTCCTCGTAAAAGGAACGATAGTGAATCTGTAATAAATAATTTGAACAAAAGATAAAGTAAAAAATATATATTCGTCTTCGAGAAAAATAACGCGTCAGTAAAAATTTTGAGAGTAAATTACTATATATTTTGTTGCTTACTTAACAACTTGGATATCTAGGAAGCTTTTAAAGTCTTAAAATTCCTCAGAGCGTCGAAGATCTTGCACATCTTTAAGACGACGTAAAGTTTGAGATATTCCAAGTTTAAGATTCTTACTCTATTAAGCAGGATAATTTTCTTCCCCTCCTACATATATACAGAAAAAAACTCGAATATATATCTCTCTGATAAATTCTCTCACACGCGAGAATTTCGCAAATTTCATAATTTTAATGAATTTTAAAAAAATAAACATTGATCAAATAATATTATTTATATTTCGAATCTTTTTTTTTTTTTTTTAAATATCAATGCGATGTGATCCGTCGAACAAAAGTTTTTGCGAAGGGGTTGTCAATCCTCAACGAGATCAATTACCATCAAAAATATCGGGAAAATATTTTTACGTCATGGTCAATCAGGCTCATTGTAACTCTATTTTTGAAACAATATTATTCTTCCAGCTGCTGAGCGTGACGTGACGCTCGAATATGCTACCACTGTACGAGAATTAAAATACATTATTAATATTTACATCTGCGTATAGTTGTAAATCCATTATTCAACAGTGTTCTCCCGTCAATCTACTATATCTCGCGTAATAAGATTTCATTATTCGAGATCATATCAATAATCAACCTCTGTCACTTTGACAATTTCGTTAATTTTATTCACAAAATCAAACATCTTTGCTTTCCAATACTTTTCATCCCTCTGTTCGCATACCATTTGCAAAATTGAAACGTCAATTGTTGTCGAAAAAACCAAATATTCTAGAAATTTTAATTTTTTTAAAATTCGACTCCTTCTCTTTCGCCTCAGGGATGATATCTCACAGTATCAGCCTATTATTCCTTTCCATACAGCGACGCTGCAATATAAAACACGGATAAAAAGAAAAAAAAAAAGGATAGGATTAGCCGAGGCACTCGACGCGAGTATATACGGGTATCCTCGTTATTCGGACGACTGCGTCACAATGGCCGCAAGGCGATTATAAACTAAAGCAATTAATTATAAGTGGTCTCGCAGTATAACGACTTCATGCTGGAAATTCCGGCCTCGAACGGTGGAGAATACCGCGAATATTTGGTTTCCCATGAAACGCTTCAAGAACGGCCGCGCCTTCGTCTTCCGGTATGCGGTGAAACTGCAGTTCCCTCCCTTTTCCAACCCACCCCCGCGCGTTCTTTTCATCCTCCCGTCTTTCTTTCTCTCTCTTTTCCTCCTTCTTTTTAGATCTCCATTTATCAATTACAACGAGCCGGGAGAAGGCGGGAATAAACCGGTGAAAAATCCTATTATCGTGGAATCCTTCGTCTCTGCATTTATTTTGTTTCCATTTAACTTGCCGCGATGTCTTACCGCCAATCAGATGTATCTGGAATATCGATGTCTGTGGTGTGCTGAGTTCGCAATCTTTCTCAATCAACCTGGAAAAAAAATAATAAGTTGTAGTCCAAAGTTTATTACACACAGTGTTTGTTTGATTAGTCGAAAGTTAAGCGATCGAATGGCGATCCGGATAGATTTTGAAGGGAAGAAGTTGATGCGCTGGAAAGGAAACGAATTGAAATATCAAATTTGACCGGTTCAACTTTCCAACGAAACTTTTTCGAACGAAATAAACGAGCGATTTTTACCAGAGAGCAAAATTCCCGTCTGGAAAAATCAACTCCGTTGAAAAAAAAAAATGTTTAAATATTTAACGTGGAGATCCATCAACCGCCAGTAGAACAAACCTATCAAGAAAAACATTGTCCTCCTCCGGTTCCGCAGAGTTTTACATAAATAATGAGAAAAGTAGTGAAGCACTTTGCTCGACACTCGTCCCGCAGAGAAGGCCGCAATTTCTAAGGTGACAGTTCCAGTCCATCGAACAGAGTCGAAAGCAACTCTGTCCCTTCGTAATCGAGCCATTATCCTCGAACATCCGATTAAGAAAACGCACGTTTATCTCTCTCTCTTCTCTGGAACATTCGTGGAAAAATTATGTTTTGTCGTTATTAAGTTTTCAGGATTGGGGGAGGATTGGATTCCTCCTCTATCCCTTCTATAAACGAATTTCCTCTCGACAATGGCCTCTTTATAAATCTTGGTATACTATTGCGAGATTGACGACGATAGGGATGTTCGTAAGGAAAGGAAATGGAGATGGTGAAACGTTGGATAACCGAGATCCCATTCAAACCTTTGATTCGGTTGTTTCTACGATTATCTTACGGTGCACGTTGAATTTTATCCGGGTTTTCGGAATAATAACTTGGAATTCGAACAACACAGCGAATATTTATTATCGATTTTGTAATTTATTATAATTATTTTGGTATGGATATACTGTTAATTAATTTGACTGTTAATATTTTCGGTCACATGGGAAGATATGCCATTTCTATTCATGCAAATTATTCAAATAACAAAAGTGTACATTTCCAAAGTCCATTTCACTCCCCAACGAAGAGGAGAGAAGCGTTTCGACGAATCCAAAAATCACCCTTCCCTGCATTAGCAATACTCGCAAACAGAAAAATCGCATAAACGATTTCTACGTTCCTTTATCATCCGTATCATCCAATCTTAGTACCTCCGCATTGGTTCTTATTGAATTTCAGAGTTCAGATATTGGCTTCCTTTCCGACTATATATATATATATATATAGAACAAATGTAACCTCCTCCTTACAAAATATACAGTTTCGTCGAATAGAAAAATCGAAACTTCGTTCATACTATATGTACTCTTCGAATAACAGAATAGCCTAGTTATAATCATCCACGAATATTTCCAAGAGGAGAAATAACTCATAAAATTCGCGAAACTTCTTCTCGAACATCCCCTCCTTTCTTCCCAATCGATTTCAACGCCAGAACTTCTCTTTCATAGAGAGAATTCGTCGCAATTAAAACGATACTATGAATCTAAACAATAAGAAAATAAAGGATTAATATTTAAGGAAAGAAAGTAATAAAGAAATAAAGTATAAATAACGAGAAATGTTCAACAAACTTGCTGTTGTCGAAGAACGAAATAAACTGGCTACTTGAAACTTGGCTCAAGACGCAGAGCGCGTATTAATTAACGTAATCTGCATCGAAAATGATTATCTTCAATATGGTCAAGACTACTCTCGTTCAAGAACTCTGTATGCATCGATGTTTACCTCGTTTCCAACTTGGGAAGCTAGCTAGTCAACTTAAAAGCGGTTCCCTCCGGTCTCTTTGAGTATTCCACGTTCTAACCTGATTTCATCGAGGATGGTAGCGGGTTTAACGCGGGCTGCCCTCCTGATATCGGAGTATAACTTTAATGAGGTGACAAAGATGATGCGTCCTTTCCCCCTAAGACGTCAATTATGGCTGTTGTTCGACGCTCGTGCAATTAAACATGCAAGATCAGCAAGTGGTAGGAATCATAATTCGTCGAGATCAAAGATTTAAGAAATTTGGAATTTATTTATACTTTTATTTAACAACAAAAATACGCGATCTTTCTTTCGAAATATCTCGTTTAAGCAAAGTCGAGTCGAAGGGAATGATACTTCTGCGTAAAAATAATCTCGAAAGTAATAAAATTGATATGACCTCTCATTACTTTTCTATATCTAGTTTAATTAAATTAGAAACATCAAGGATACATCATCACAAAATAGATTCTTCGCCCCGTTAGATTTATAATTTAAACAATTCCAAATTTATTTTGATTGTCAGCTCGGATTGGTGGATATTCTTTAATGTCCATTAATTGTCACTATAATAAAATATGCATCGCTCCGATCAATTTCCACGATTCTGTATCACGGTTCTAAAAACGGTTTCCATTCCGAGTTTTCAAAATTTTACAACAACTTTTAGATCATTGTATCAACGAGATATGGCGTCGACGCGGCACGGATCCGTTTATTTTATTGTTTCTTTGGCTTGTCTTTCTCGCCAAACTGCGTAGATTTCTTTTACGTAGATTCGGAGATCTCCAGAGAGAACTGGATAAAAGGAAAATGAACCCTTCGACCACACCCATCTTTTCACATGGCGAGACGTTCACCCCTCGCCCAGAAATCAGGTCTGGGAATCACGATAATCTTGTTCCTCTCCCTTTCTCTTTTTTTCTTTTTTCGTGAAAAGAGACTCGTACACCGCTCGAAACAACTTTAAAAAGTTTGTATCTTGAAAGAGAAAGAAAAGAATCAAACGTGGGGCGTGATTTTTCGGGATCGTCTTAAGACTTGATAAACAACCGATTTGATTGAATCTGTCGTTTTGATAAATTTTGTTCAATTTTTCAATTCTCAACATTTTCTTAACACAAAATTCTTTTTTTTTTCTTAATCGAATTCAAATGATTAAAATATCAGATTCGTGGAATGTATTTTATCGACAAACGAAGAGTTAGATTAACCAACTTGTAAATAATTCAGGGAGAAAGCAAGATAAGATCTGAGTTATTACTGAGAAATTAATTTTAAATGCAAAGGATTAACCGTCAGATTGAATCATTCAATTATGGATTATCCTCCGTTATTTATATCATTGAAAAAGAAATAATTTTCGATTTCGAGCGAAGATTACTCCTCCGTGAAAAGAAATATCGCTACAAGAGATTACACGTTTAATCACGATTAATGGGACGGTGAAAATTCGCAAACGCGACGATAATATATTCACAATGTTGACGAAGCGGCCCGCAATTGCATAGAATCAAATGACCGCGCTCGTCCACCGTAGATATGGACCGCTTATGAATACGTAATGAGTGTACTTGTGTTTATGTATTTGCGCCAGCCTTAGAATTAACGAAACACTTCGCCCCACCAGTGAAATTTTTCGAAATTTGAATATCGAGTTGATTTTTTTCCTCGATCGAGTTTATCGTGAATAGAAGAAATGATATGAATATAATTGTGCGAATAAAAGAAATATTTTATATCGTAGAGAATATTTTGTAGAGGAAGATGGAAGAAAAAAGAGAGAGAGAGAGAAAATAATGGTAACATTTTCTTCTTGGACGTGTTAGTGGACTCATAAGGCTACCTAAGTCTTAGACATTGAGATATTGGACTTGTGGTCAGGGGATATATTGTGTTTTCTGTGTGGATTTTTCTGATGCTAGTGCAGAAGAATTTTCCTTTATCGCTCTATTCAAAGAAGATAGATAGATTTCTTTAATTTCGTTTAAGAAAGACAGAAAGCCTCTAATTTCTCTCGATTCGTAGAAAATGTCTCTTTTTATATACAAGGAAATTTCTTGATGTTTACTCAAAAATAATAGTAATCTTTTAATTTTACACGAAACTGAAAGAAAGTAGAAGATTCATATTGAATTTCATTCAAAGAAGGTAGAAACTCTTTAATCTTCCATCAAAATGGAAGTAAAAGTATCGTAATTTTTTTCAAAGAGGGATAAAAATTTCTCTTAAAGAATATACCTATGAAGCCTTTAATTTTCCATCAGAAAAAGATAGATAGAAACATCGTAACTTTTCTCAAAGAGATATAAGAATTTCGAGATAAGGTAGAATAATTTCTCGTCAAAAGATAGAAATATAGAAAACTTTGCTCGATCCATCTTCAAAAAAAGAAAATAATAATCTCCCAATTTCACGCAAAATTTCTAAAAAAAAAACATTTTTCATAAATAAACAACTTCAAACCTTATCTCATCTCAAATCAAATCTTGCAACTTCCCTTCACGCCCTTCACACCACTTATGAAACGCCCTTTTAACGTCCATAAACGTCCACGAACGAAAGCAGGGAGGAGGAGCAGGGGTTCGTTTGAAGTCGTTTGTAACTTCCCCTTAGCGAATCGCGAAGAACTGATGCTCCTGAGAGATCCGAGCCGTTACGAGGGAAATCAGGCGTGACGTGTGCACTCCGCCCGCAAATCTGCCGGTTGATTCATTCGGGGCACGAGTTCCGGAAGCGTCAGCTTGGAAAAGCAATTATTTCCCTTTAAGCTCCGTCGCATCGCCTCGACACTCGGTTGTGTAAGTCGTGGTCGCCTGGCTTTCCTCTGGACACGCTCAAGCCTTGTTTATTCCATCCTCGTGGCCTGGTCTCAGAAACGGCGTCCCCTTTCCCTTCTTGTAGCGGACCTCTCGAATCATCGTGGTTCAGACATGATGTTTCGAATGAGATTGATCTCTGGTTCGAATAAATGCGTAGTTTCGAGAAGATGGAAAGAAGAATTTGTTGTGTAAAATTTGTGTTGGGCTATGCTCTTTCTAAATATTCGTTCGTTGATACGCATTTTGTTCGTTTGGAAATGATTTTAGAAGTTTCTTACCACTATTAACGATGAAGAATCTTCCTAGCGCCATCTAGCAATGGTTTTCTTTTTCTGTTCTCCAAAGGGAATAAGAGAAGGTATTTTAATGGCACGTAATAACGATTAACAGAAGCTGAAACAGAAGTATAACGAAGATTATCCCACAAAGGAAAAAATCATTTTCATAATTGGTTTCCAAAGTACCTTGAAAGTGACAATAATGATATATAATTTTATTGTCGTGTATGCATTGCTTTCACCTCTCTTTTGTCATCATTATTCGCTATAATAATCGACTCTAATGAAGGACACAAGCGGCGTGATTAGGAATTTCGGGTCGATCTGCATGCCCAATTATTCTTGATTCGGGGGAAATTATGCGGGGACGAAAGTTTACCTTAACAATTTGAATCGCTTTAACAAATTGAATAATTCTAACGTGTGGCGCGTTAAAGGGATTGTACAGAGACATTATTTTAATTTTGAAAAAAAAAATCGAAATCGAATAAAGGTGAAACTAATTTATCTCTTCAAGGGATGAAAATTCACTAAATACAAATTAATATATTACCCGTTTAAAATTAAAGTAATATATTACCTTCCAAATAAATCGATTGCATTTATAAATATTCAGGGGAGGAGCATGGGTCAATTTATCATTCAGCTTGCCGATATTTTAATAATTTATTAAAACGCGCATCACGTACATTTTAATCCGAAAAATTAAAATCCATGTGTTTAAAAATCAATTAAATCCTTCTAATCTTTGGTTGTTCATAAATTAAAATTGATCCACAGTATATCCACCTCTAACCACGGTTTATCATTTTTTCTCATAACAGATCATAGATGCATAATTACGCGAAATAAATTACGAGAAATATTTAATAGGGCCGGTTATGCATCACGCATAACCGAGCGAGACGAATTCGTTTTCTCGACGAGCCTTCGCACGCAAATTTATTCTGTACAACGATCGTATTACGTTGTACTCCAATTTTCGATCGGGCTACTATAAACAGGTTTCGATTGAATTCGAAACGTTTACCGGGCCGGACATCTTCGGTCATTGAAACGTGTAATTGGTTTTGTATGCTGCGCCGCTATACGGAACGGAACCCACACAACCCTCCCCCTCCTCCCCGTTACCGGTTTGTGATTAACATATGCAATGCGTTGAAACTCGTTTAAACATCGTGGATTACACAGTATTTTAATCATCCGTAGGTAATTTGCGTGCAATATCAAAATGCTAATTCAATTCTCGGTACATGATCCCGGAATTCTTGAAAATCCAATTTTCTATAGAAGGGTGAAATGGTCCATATTTATTCGATGGTTATTAAAGGTTGATCAAAGCGAAAAATAATGATACGGTTGAGCAACCATTTGGAAAAAGAAAACAAAATTTTCCATTAATTCTGTTCTGTGAAAAGGATCATTGATTGATTTTGTTCAAACGTAACAAATTTTTTTCATCTTGATTTATTTTGTGTACTGTAATTGTTGTTCTATAATTTTATTGTTGATTATAATACTGTTTCTTTTTTTTTTTGGAGAAAAATAGTTCGATTCGAGAATATTTAGAATTTATGATATATTCGAAAGGTTAACTTTGAATCCAAATTTTCGTTCTATACTCTTTAATTTTAATTTATTCCAATTATATCTTTGACGTGTATCTTCCTCGATAAAAATCAATTTATCTCTGGGACAAAATGATCAAACAAATGTTCGACAAGGATGCAAGCCTCGCCGAAACTGGCTAAAATATTTTTAATTACCGCGAGAAACAATGACAATCACGTCATTTCGTGAAGCTACTTATTCCAAATTCAAGCATCACTTCTATTACCATTCGCAATAACTTTCTCGCGCGTGAACTCGGCGCCACTCCAGTTAGCAAACTATTTTCCAGAAACTGATTGAATGGAATATTTTCGAAATTTTCCACTGGTCATCACCCGACGCGCATCAAAACTCTTCATTATAAACTCCAAACGAACGAGAATTTCTCGAGTGCTAGAGAACGTCACACGTTGAGAATTCATTCCTTCCCCTTTTTCCCACAATCGTAGTTTCTACTAGTCTCGTCCCTCGTTACGTCCACATTTAGCGATCCAATCGAATATGTTTAACACGTAGCAATGGACGTATTTTCATGCAGTTTCCAATTTGAAGAAGAACATTGGTGAGATGATCGAGAAACTCTTTTGCAGAAGATATTGATCGCTTGCTGCAACGATGATATTTATGCAGTCCAAATATTTCTATGTATAAAAATATTAAAATTGTTCAATATTTAAAAGCTTACGTGAAAAATGTGAATCATTATTGTAGTGATACATTGGATCTTTTTAATATTTTTTTTATGAATTTTATAATATATAACATTGAGTTTCATTTATTCATGCTGTGTATCTAATATACTTTTTAGAACTTGGATAATTTATTTTTCACTTTCCATTTCTTATATAAACTCTCTTATCTTGATCATTTTTCAACATTTTTAATTTATGATTAAGTAGATTACAATAATAACATTTCCATTTTCAAACATCTACAATCTCTATAAAATCATCAATGAATAGTATAAATGTGGATCCATTTTATCAATTTTCTAACATCAGAAATCATCTCAATTTCCAACTTACAAAATCTCTGACGAATCTGCTCGCACGTCGTTTCAAGTCCTAAACAATTTCTGCCATCACCATGGTTACACGATGTGTCGCAGTAACGAGCAATTCATGATCAATGGAATCTCTTACGAGGCAAGTTTTACGACGCGATCAAAACCATCGACGCCCTCTCTCGTAACAACTCTCGCCTTAGTCGTCCCGCGCGTTACGCAGCGTCCCCATAACCGGCGTCACAGTCGTAACACCCTCGTGACGCCGGTTAAGGAACCGGCTACACACATTCTCGAGGCAGGCCAACGACGCTTTCGACGCGTCGCATGCGAGAAGTTGAACAACGTTCACGGTTCGCACTAACGAAGTTGCCAAGTTTTCTCGTTTGTGCCGCTCTTTAACGTCTCGCTGGGCCACGTTAGGGCGTGTAAAACGCGGCAAACAACGAGGGCAAGGAACGATGAAGCTTGGTACTGGTTGGAACCGTGACTGGCGATCCCCTTGCTCCAAATGACAACCCAGTTTCATCGCTGTGTTTATATTTGCAATAACAAGAAGGAGAATGGAGTCTAATCGTTCGGATATTTTACACGTTGAACGAGTATTCGTGATATTTATAATTAAGCAATCTACTAGATATGAGGTTTATTAATTATTAGGTGTTATTGCTTACTCGCTTTCCTCTTCTTCCTTGCACAAAGAGAATTTTTCTTGCTGGTGTAACATATGTTTCCTCGAGATTTGGGGAGGGAAGCTAACTCTCTACTCAACCATTTGCATTCACTGCAGGCATAACAGGCACGAGATCATTCTTCTCACAGAGGGGAATTTCAGCTAACTATTTTTCCTGCAAAAAGAATTTTTTTGGAATCACAGATATATATATATATATGTGTGTGTGTGTAATCCAGCATAACCTAACTTAACTTTTTTGTTCGCATTTGCATCTCCAGGTTCAGTGAGATCACCGATTGTGTTACTTTTCCCACTGGTGGAAATTTTAATCCTTTCATTATTTTTCCCTCGCTGTTTCCACGAGGAGAATCATTCTCGTACGTTTCCTTCGAAATTCTTCCAAGTAATCGAGTAAAATTTAGGAATAAAGGGGCCATAGGATTCCATTTTCCACGATTTGACTTATTCGTCGAGCCCGACCGGGACCGAGCTTTCGGTTGCCACTTAGTGAAAATCGAATTACGCGCCTTTCACCTTGCACCTCGCCGCCAGGAAATGAGCTTCCAGCTTCTTGGGGGATGAACGTTTTCTCCAAGTTTCGACGTTTCCTCGATCGTTCTTGCTCTTATTTTTTCGCGGCGTCGAGGGGCAAAGAGAAAACTTGGAGAACCTCGTTGAACGATGATTATTGTATTTCGATTCGACAAGGGTCGGTGGATTCCGTTTGTTTTGAAATTATTCCTTGTATTTTTATGGACTGTTCTTCGACGATTGATATCGAAAAATTTTGTTGCAACTATTTGGGAGACGAAGAATGACGTAAAAGATGGATAAAGAAATGTTTAAATATTTCGAAAGAGCTTTCTAAATTAAGGGAAAAAATGTGGATTCTCGAATACTTTGATTAGCAAATGTTAAAGGTTTGTTTCATCCACAATATTTATTCATAAATTTCACACGAAGAACAAATTTAAGGAGTTTTTATTTAAATCGATTTCGAAACAATCCAATTTAATATCGAAACAAATTTCTTTGAGCCATTTTCCGCTACACTTACGTGTACACTCGTTGTATACTCGGTAAAGACTAATCAAAAGCAATCGCGCAGCGCCGGTAAAGTTAAATATTTAATGTTTCCAAACCACTTTGCGCTACATATTTCAAAACTACAAAACATCGTACGAGTGCGGAGGTTATTTAATTATTTCAACGCTTTATCTCTTCCACTTCTTTCGTGCCAATTAAATAATATTGTTTTCATAACATTGAACGTAATAATCATTTTCAATTCTCGCTGGCAATTGTCACTGTTTACTCTAACAATTATATCGATTACAATATTTTCGATTCGAACACGTACAAACGATATTTTCTATATTTTATAAATTATTTTTTTTTTAAATTAAATTCTTTGATTTGTTCTTCGATTGTGCTAAATAAAAATTACTAATAATTTCATAAGAAAGAGATGAGCACATATGAGATTCTATTTGGAGAAACGAGATAAACCTCTTAAACCTGTTTAAACTCTTTAACTCGCGTGAATAATCTCTTATTTGCAAAAGAATTTGTCTCGCTCAATTTATTTTTCTACTAATTTCATATTACGTGTAATTGTTTCAATTTTTAATTAATATTGCAAAGTGATTAAGAAAAGATATTTCTGTGATAAAATTTTGAATTTTTGAGGAAAAAAAAATATTGAATATCTTGTTCGGTGAACCTCATTTTGACCAATATCCGGTGTTAAAAGTCAATTAACCATGGCACGTTGGTGAAACATAAAAATTCTTCAGTTTCCCGCGCGGAAAGTTACACTTTTCGTTCAGCTAGTCCGGAAGTTAGCTAGCCTTTCTGTACTTTCATTACCGCTAAGATTAATCTACAGTTGAACTTTGTTCATTAATGCGAGATCATAAAAGTTTGACCGATTTTCATCTTGCAGCGACCAACGGATCAAAGAGTGCTTTAATTTCATTCTACACTTTTCGTTGATACATGCAAAAAAAAAAAAAAAAAAAAAGGAAAAAAAAACTCGATGCATAACTCGAGAGCGAGAGCATTTTATTTTGCATGATTTATTTTATGGATCATTCACATTGAAACCGAAATCGTGTGTGTACTTTATGAAACTATACTTTGGATTCGATGAATCTTTTATTTGTTAATGAAAAATCAATGTGATAGCTATTATCGCGTCGAGAATGGAAAGAGTGTTGTATAGAAAAAGAAAAATCGATAGAAAATTGTTCAACGTTTCGAAAATTCGCGTTGGAATTGCAAGCTTCGGATTGTAGAATTTTTAAAGGAAGAATTTCCCTTCGATATTGATTTATGTTAATTCGACGAAGCGAAGATTGCACGTGTATGCGTAGAATTATAATTATCATTGATAAGAATTATCGGAAATTTTAAAACGTTAGATTTAATCGTCCATTACGATTTCATTTTTTTACAATCTTTTGAAAATGTTGTAAATACTCATGTTGAAATGTTTGCGGTGAAAATAGCTTTTGGGTTTTTTTTTTGAAAAAAAGAAATTCGAAAAAGTATATATTTATTAAAAATATAAAATTCTCTGGTTCTTATTTGAAAGTAAATGTCCGAATAAATATTTATTCTTTTAAAATAAACAAATAATAGCCATATTTATTAGTTTATCTTCCAACATTTTCGATTCTCTTATTTATATACGATTGAAATTTAAATTCAGATACGATGTAAGTATTCACTTTGAATTATTCACTCAATTTTTTTGATGTTACTATTAGATTGATACGTGAGTGTGAAATATCATTTTTTTTTATAATTATTTATTTATTTTATGCTTTAACGTATACAATTAATCTTGGAAGTAATGGTGTTCTACTAAAATGTATGAGATATCGACTCAGTACCGATACAATTGGTCTACAAGAGATACGCAAATTACATTGTCTAATATAGTAATAAATTATCTCCCCAGTGTATACTTAGATGCATAGAATACGTGTTACAACATCGATATTTTATGTAAATGTGCAATAAAATGATTTCCTATTAGCCATTGGTATCGTATATTTCGAAGAAATAGGAAATAATTGCATATATAAAATATTGCTTTTCGATTTATTAAAAAAATTTATAAAATTATCCTGAATGCAAAAAAATATAAGGAATGTAGAACAAAAGATAAAAACCATATCAAACCACCAAAATTAAACATCTATCATGATATATCTTCGTGTAATTCAATTAAATTCTATTAAAATTAGAAAAACTTTGAACCGTTATATCTTCGATGATAATAACTTCCGGTCAACGAGTAACGATTATAAGAAGCGTGGAATCTCACCCTTTAAAACACTTTTTTATTTATCCCGATACGACTTCCCGTTCCCGAGATATCATCGTGTAAAACAAATATAATTTTTGATCGTTTACTTTAAACCCCATATTCCTATTGAAATTAGGAAAAATTTAAATTGATGTAACTCCGAAGATAACGATTTCTTATCAATGGGTGAACGATCATTAGAAGCGTGGAATCTTTCTCTTTAAAACGCCTTTTCGTTTATTTCGATACGACTTCCGGTTCCCGAGATATCGTCGTGTAAAGGAAAGAATAATTTTTAATCGTTTACTAACGCTATCTTTGTCGCTTATTCGGATCTCTCGCTCGCACCTTGTCTCACTGACCTATCCCAAATCCTAGACAAGTGACAGACGCGATTCCTGGAAAAACGTAGTACGCACTTTCAAGAAAAATAGATCACTAGATGGCGCCACCATTCAGATTCTCTATTGTCTTAAATGCTATGAACACTTTACATTCTTATATCTCGGCAACAAATTGAGATATCGGGATGAATCAAAAAGGGATTTCAATGGTGTAATTTACTGCATTTTTTGAATGGATTTTGATGAGAAAATTTTTGATATATGTTCACGATTTTGACGTGAAAAATTGATGAAATTTCATTCGTTTATTTGACATTTCAAATGATTACAATAGTTGATTGCCATGATTTAAAGTTTCCTCGCATCAAGTCGTTTTTTTTAGCAATGCGGTTAACTCGGTATGTCCGAGATTGAGATTTCTTTGAAAAAAACTTTTCATTCGCGAGAAGTTTTATTCTATTAAAACTTTTATTAGTTCGCGGAGGGAAAATTTGATACGGATGTTGAACAATTTATAATTTTGATCTATTTTTAGCTGCTATGAGTATAACGGGAAATTGTAAATAGTAAAACATAAGTTGCGGATAAAGAAAGATATAAAAGTATAAAACGTATATTGAAAAAGGAAATACAATGTGATTTTTTTTTTATTTCATTTTTTGTTGATACGTAATTTCAGTTTATCATATTAATGATATCGTTCGAGATTAGTATTAACTGAGAGCAAACACTGTTTTTCAAATATTTTTAATCAGAGCAATTTTAATTCCGCATTGTATTCCATTTTTTTTTTTTTTCGTTAATTTTATACATTTCTATATCATTTTTATCCTCTGAAATTTTTTTTGGTTAAATTCTATATAAAGGGAGATTGTTATTTTTATACCGGATTCCTGCAGGTAAAATTGTCACGTTATTATTATTGCGTGTTAAAAGCTTTAATGAAATTACAAAATAAATTGTTTCAGATAAATCTTTTTTCGGATAAATTTTGAATACTTATTGATAGATTATAATAAAATAACACGTTTTATTATTAAAAATCAAAACTTACTTCGTGGTTTCCCGTTGAAATTTATAATATCGTTTGAAATAATAAAACAATTAGAACCGATGGCCACACGATAGAATTCATCAAGATTTTATTTGATCAACGTTGAAAGCTAATTCTCTTAGAAAACGTATTTAATGCGCGGGTTTTCTCATTGACTGCGGAATGTTTAATGTATGATGCCTTTCTATCTGAAATTCTGAGGAAGCACGCTGAATTTAGATCCACCGATAGATCTTAAAATGTCTGCACCTAAGATAAGAGTTTTCTCGACGAGGACCACTTTTTTTTTCCCCCCCTCTCCTCCCTCTTTATCCTTCCAATGCGAAATGTTATCTCGCGTGCTTTTATTACAGCATTCTCTCCACGTAAACCTCAAAGCTCAAAGAATTTCCTGGCAATCATGCTTGAAAGATGCATTAACATTCTTGTGATCTTTAAATTTTTAACTGTTGCATAAAACAAAATGAAATAAACCAATACCGGCAAATTTTCTCACATCCATCTCTTATCTTGGAATATTTATACCAGAAGAGTTATATATTTTATAATTTCTAATTTTTCCATATAATAAAATCTTGATAAGTTATATGAATATTAATTATATCTTGAGTATACGTGATTTATTTCTGTTCCATTAGAAAAATTTGATAAATCTATTTTTCCTATATACGTTTTCTGCAATCGTAATGTTATTTTCTATTATCACAAACGTTCAGAGAATTATTGACATAACTAATTAATATCAACATTATTTACAACAATTACCTGTATAGAACGATAAATTGCTTTTCGAAGGGTCGCATATTGAACGTACGTGAAAAGCAGAAATATAGTTGGATTACACAACATAAATGTAACGCCTCATTAACAATTTTTACTTTTACATTTCACTTTTGAAGTTTTTCCTTTCCATATGTATCAAAATGAACTCGGCTCCTGAAAATTAAATTTCAATTAAAACGAGAAATGGCAATTTGATGCAATTGTGTTTAATATCCTCAAAATTCACGTGTCATAATACTTTTAAAACGTAACTATGTATCTTTTTTTCTTTCTTTCTTTTTCTGACGTTTATTAATCTTATAATAATATTTTCACACATAATTTTATATCAATTCTCGAAGATTTGGTATTTAAAGAAAAAAATAGCTTCGATTACAAATTCTTATCATCCTTAATACTGCGATAAAATTGTAATTATATAAAAAAAAATATACACATACCATTTTTTGAAAGAATAACTTATCATTTTCTATCGGTCCAAATTCCAAACAGATGAGGGACGAGCGCGTGACAGAAACTACCCCGACTTGAATTCGCCGATCGAGGCGAGCGCTGGATGGGTGGGAAAAGGGGTTAAGCACGGAGGCAGGCAGGGAAAAGCCGGCGGATGAGTTGGAAAACACGTCTCGCATCCGGTGCCGTCACCTTGAAACCATCTCTTACCGGTTTACGAGGCCACCCCCTCCGCGAAACTTTCGCTACACTCGCACTCAAAGTCATTCTTCGAAATAGCGCGATGCAGAGAGGTGTAATGTCTGTTACACGAATACGAGGGGAGGGGGGGTTTATGACCTGCACTACTTCGCATCCCGCGATCCCGAAAGACGTGAAACGTTTAAACTCTTCCTGAAAAACCTTTTTCGAATGACTTTCGACCTCGGCGAAAAGAAAAAAGGTAGCGATTTTTCAGAATCACGAATCCTTTAATTCCATTTTAACGAAGATCGAACAAGTTTTTTTTAGTAAATTTAATTAAGATACAATTTATTAATAATTGGTATTTAGATTTATTGATTCATTGATTATCAAAATTGAGTTATGTCATAGTTGCATGGATGGTTATTTGGAAACATTGTGTGTCGTCGACGATAGTTTGGAACTAATAGCTAATGGATGTAACAATAGTCGATGCTTATTTAGGTAACGAATAACAATAATCATGTTATGTAAATGGAATGGAAGTGAAGTAGAGTTAATTTTGGTTGAAATTGGGTCAAAGACCCAGATTGTTCGAGGATAGAACTCCTTCTCTAGAACGTTTCCCCATTTTTTCTTCTCTTCTTCTGCAGATTAGAATACACAGGATTACGATTTTGATTTTCTAATTCATTTCTTTTTTTACTTTTAATTTAGATGAACAACAGAATGTACATGAATGTACAAGAAGCGATTTGAAATTGGATCCTTGTAATTTTCTCTTATTCCATAATTGATTTGATCTTGAAACGAAGGGAATCGATGATTGATAAGATATTGATTGACTTGATCGATAGTCTGTTAAAAGAAAAAAAAAAAAAAAAGAAATCCTGTGCAAATTTTCCCGATCTGAATCACGAATCTAATCTAACCATCCGACAGGGAAAAATCCTTCTGGTCGATCGACCGAGGAAGTGATTCCGTGATATTTTTATTCGCCGATATAAGTTGGAAGGCTTGATCGAAATCGTGAGACCCCGATTCCTTTGAACGTGGATAAAATTAATAAAACGAAATTAAGATCAGAACGAAAATATTAATGGCGTATTCGTTGTCGAGCAGGTAACTTAATCTCAATTTAATCCGATACGATAAATTCTCGTATAATTATAAAGATACCGTATTTCGTTCTGCTGAAATTAAATTGAATATATACTCGCAAAAGTAGAAGAAACAATGTCCTGAAACAATGTTCAAAATCATTTGATGCACGATTCAATTTTTCAAATCCATAATAATAATAATGCAATAATTGCAATAATTAATTTTGTTACCCAACGTTAGAATCGAGTGAAATTATTAAATTTCAAACCTAAAAACTTCTATTTGTTACAAATTTCAGTTCAATCCTTCGTACGTGATACTTGCAATACATTACTCCACCAAAATAATTAATATTATTAATATCGGTACGCGAAAGTTGGGAATTGCACATCAACTTCCATTTCCAAATATTTATCTCCTCGTTCGCAAATCTTCACTCCAACACTTGCAATCACCGTCGAATCACTCCGCCCCGTCCCGAAATAATTAATTCCTCCCCCCTCTTGAAACGGTAACACGGCCGAAAACGATCAAAACCGCATCGATCACGCGAAACCCGATCCGCGCTATATAACCGACGCTCCGAAGCGAGCATCGTGGCGGGATCGTGTGTCCGTGAGGAGACAGGTTGGAGCGGCGGCGTCTATCAATCCTAAGGGGAAGTTTCGCGGTTGGATTCCTTGGGGCAGTGGTGGAACCCGTGTCTACGTGTGTTTCTCGCTATCCTGGGGAAGCGTGTCTTTCGTACGAGGAAGGCGGGTCCAAGGGTTCGCGATGGCGGAGGGCACGTGAGCCCCGACGGGCGCATGCGAACCAACCCTAAAGCTTACGGCAATCGAGAAAGGATCCCTCTCTCTCTCTCTCTCTCTTGCTCGCTCGCTCGTTCAGCGCCATCCACTCTCTCTCTCGCTCGAGCCTCGCCGCTGCCTCGACCCGTTCTAGCCCCCTCGCGTGCCAGTCTGCACCGAGATTCCGGCGCGAATCGTCCTTTATTCGTCGCGGCGTCACGCCAACTCCTAGATGGATGTTGCTGAACCGCGTTCTCGTGTCAGCGATTTGCATCGTCGCGCGATTCCTCGCGGTCTGTCCAGCCTTCGTGGAAGGTCAGTGATGAAATCTCGTTCGAAACGTGTCATTTTTTAAAAAGAAAGAAGGAAAGAAAGAAAAAGGAAAGGGATATCACAGGATTTTACTTTTTACAACTGATTCCGTTCGAGTGGCACGTGTAATTCGGTATATAGTAGAGTATATGTGTGTGTGCGTGCGTGTGTGTGTGCGTGGGTGTGTGTGTGTGGAACGCGGTCGTTGACGTGCCTAGGAGCGAGAATCTACGTATTTTTTCGTGAACGTAGTAGTTTGAAAGATGTGATCGAGTTTTTTTTTTGAAGTTTCATCGTGTTCTGTGACACATCGTAGAGATTTGTTAGAACTGGGGTATATTTCGATCGTGTTCTTCTCGTGTGTCGTGAAATGTGAATTCCTCTTCGTTCTCATCGATTTCGTTACTAATGAAAATCATCGAGATTCGAGGATTTGCCACGCAAAAGGATTACTAAGGTCTCGACTTAGTTTGGACTTAGTGCATTGAATTCGGACGTGACGCAGGGGAAACAGTGTTTCAGGGGGTGGAGATGGATATCACGGTGTTGTTGTTCACCTGTGTTTTTTTCACCAACGAGGCGTGCAACGACAACACGCGTTTGAACGCATATTTAACGCGGCCCGACAGAGACGGTCTTTGATGGGTACAGCTATTTCCATGCGGTAAATTAGGATAATTTGTTCCCGCGTTTCACACTCGTCCGTTTTTTATTTGTATCCCCACAAACCTGTACGGCCAGTGAGATGTAATAATTACGCGAGCTTTTCAATTTGCCTGAAAACATCTCTCGACGTTCGTTGCGGAATAAATCCTGCAGTTCTCATTTGATCACTGCTTCGTTTAATCTGGAAATGAGAATAATTCTTTATGGGAGAAACGTTCGACGAATGTTTTAAAAAATTTAAACAATATTTTTATACAAAATTAACTTGAACGAGTTAGAAGAGTATTTTCTGATTCTTCAAGAAGTTATCAAATCGTCTTACCAATCGTGAAAAGGCACGGAGAAAATAAATAATTCAAAACATAATAATTTTATCATTTCCACAGTGATTGTAAAGAATATTGGAAGAAAAATTTTGCTGTCAAAATTGATCTCTAATCCTTCTTAATTTTTTCCTTAAATTTTATTTTTCAGTGACATTCAAAGAGATTATTTTTGAGAACCACCTGTGTGATTTGGACCATTAATATTTTTTAAAACAAATATATACAGATAAAATTACCTTTTATGCATCAAAGATATATCCTAGCGAGAAGCAGGCTGTATAAATTACATATGTTATTTTTAAATTTGTACGAGATACTCGATACGTTTTTCTTGCATCTTAATCATTGATCGACGTACATTTCTTCTTTAATATTCTTCCCAGATCTTTCATCTTGAGCGATGTGAATTTTTAAATATCCTCATAATTTGAAATTCAAATCGATTCCTCCATTTATATTTATACGAAGAGACTCGATTCCTCGAATGAAAATAAAAATTTTTATTCGACAATTTTATGAATGGAGCCGTAAATAATATTTTCAAAAATGCAATTGCAAATGAAATTGAAATTAACGATACACGAGTCTTCGTAAACGTAACATATTCTTCCTTTCGATCTAAAAGAAACATTCTTGCTATATTCACAATGCATTAAATTCCTGTCTCTTCTGCTAGGATCATTTGCATATTATTTTACCTTCGTTTAAAAAAATCGATATTAAAATCAGGATACAGCACAGTTATTTTTATTTCGTTCGATTTAGAATCATTAAACGTGTAAATGATCCGGGAAATATTATCTTCTCGTTAAGAACAAGTTAGTTTGCGTTCGATATTACATAGCAATACGATCCCTTGGCAAACTTCGTTGCTATACTATCACGAGACATGCAGACTGTTACACGCCGGATATCTCACTCGTGGTGAGAAGGGATATCTCTGAAAGGGTGCTGGCTCCACGAGACTTTCCTCTCGTCGACGCGCGATTATCCCCCGATATCACGCTGCATTATTTATCCGCCCCCATAAAACCGTCGAATTTTCGGGAAGGCGAGAAACCCTCTCCCTCGGTGGAAGGCAAGGAAACTTTTGTCCGTTATCCACCGGGTTCCGCCCTCCGACAATAAGAAATGGAACGGAGGAGGCGACTGGCTGCGAAGCTTCCACCTTTTTCATCGTCCCTTTCCTTCTTCTTTTTCTTCTTCTTCTTCTTCTTCTTCTTCTTTCCTCCCTCGACCCATGCTCCCCTACTTTATTCGAGCAACTTCCCCGCAAGAACCGGAAATCTGTTCGCGCCGGTTGCCAAAAAATCGCTGGCATCGTAACGACGCTCATTTAATTTCGGGCCAACAAATGCTACTGAATGTATCTTCCATGCCAATGTTCTTTTTCTAGCTTATTGTTCGAGTTTCAATGCGTGCAACGACGATGCATTTTTTTTTTCTTCTTCTTCTTTTCTTTTCTCTGCGGAACGATTAAGTCAATCGATAAATCGACGTGAGTTGAATCGAAAGGGGATGAAAGAAGAGCGTTGATATCTGATGGTTATTCTAATTTTTTTTTTTTCTTTTTGGATGTATGTGCGGGATTTAGACAAAATGCCTGTTTCGGACTAATGACCGATGCATCCAATATAAAAAGATATCGTCGTTGAATATTTCATTATATTTTTTAATTAATTGTATTGGTCAATAATTGAATACAGGATCGTAATGCTGTATTTAAATGGGAAGAAATTAACGAAGGAAAATTAATAATTATTAGAACAGGATACAAATCGTGTAAAGAAAGACTACTTACCTTTTAAAAATACATCAATACCTTGTATAAATACTTAACTCGCTCGCCAACTTTATTAAGGGCGTGGATACTACCCTCGTGTATTTTTTAACGATCAAAGAATCCAATTCTATCCCTTCAATCTCCTCTATCGATCCCTCTAAAGCTACGCCCTCGCGTGAAAGGAAGGAGAAAAAAGGAAAACCCTATCAACTCACTCGAAAAATTCCGCCAATTACATCTCATCCCGAAACCCGTGCATAAACTAGCGATTCGAGCTAAGACCCTCGTCGAATTAATGCGAATACTTTCCCCGGCAGATTCTTGCCGATAAACCACCTTTTAGCGAGCGCGCCCAGCGTTATATCGCCGCCATAAATTCCCTACACTTCTTCCACCGTGTGCCATCTTCTTTGGTAATAAGCTATCGTATAAAGTGTGTCCCATACCTATCTTCGTCCCTGCTCTCACTTCGAGTAAACAGGCGCTCGATACTTTCCTCCCCCGAGGAGGTTGCTGGAGCAGGAGAAGAAGGAGAAGGGGGAGCGGGTTGTGTTCCACCGATAACCGACAAATTTTTTACTGTGGGCGCTCGAAGAGAAAATCCGAGAGGGAGGCCACGCAACGATTTTTAAAGCGAGGCTCCCCGAATTCCGCCCCGTAAATCTGTGCAGGGGAGGCCGAGGACTTCACGGTTGTATAGATAGGATAGATAAGGGGATAGACAGTACGGATAGGGGATCCCTTTTGGCCTGTTCACGCGCGTGTATGCGCCATTATAGAGATTCCGAGAAACGATTCTTTCTCATTCCTCATCTCGAGCGTGGACCGTTTTCTCGATTAAGCTTCCTTAAGATTCCTTCGAATGAAAATTTTTTCGATCGATTCTAGTATTGTAGATCGAAGATTGGATTACTGGATTTTCAAGGATTTTGTTAGGCCTGAAACATTTTTAATGTTTTTTCTTTAAAGTGTAATTTAAATAATTTTTTAAGTATATTTTACGTTACTAACCTTTTCGCCTATTGATGAATCCTGATTGATTTTTGTGTAAATTCTTGTAAAACTTTGGATAAGTTGCTTTTAATTGTTGGAAATTGAGGAAAGGCTGTCATCTTGATAAAAATAACGTTGATCTAACTATTGTGATCAACGATATTTCATCTCTTCCGCCATAAATAATAAAGTCGTTTAAAATGAAGATTGCAGGGGTGAGAAACAGTCAGGTATAAAGATTGGCGTAGATAGTGTGTATTGCTGTAGCTTTCAAACCGGTTGTCTTATCGCAAATGGGACGATAATAAGATTTTCAATCTTAATATAATATTTCAAATGTGAAATATCCAAACATCGAAATTTGGAAAATATCAAAATAAACATAATTAATTGTATTTTACACTGTATTGTATCCGACTCAATTTCTCGATAAAATCATTCACAGTGAAGTTGTATTCACACATAAAAATTCCACGTGTATTGCAACAAATGCAGATTTTCCAAATTGCAGCCACGATTTTATTTTATGCGTGAATTTGAATTGCTTGGAAATTATCACTGACTTCGAATGCATACGCTTTTCCAAACACGTATTTACATACGTATATACCTATCCTACGTGGGAAGCTTTTTAAATATAGAAAAAAATTTACAAAGTTCCTTTCGTTACATTCCTCTTAATTTTCAATTACAATTCTATCCAAATTCATTTAAACTTTTATTAAACTTTCAATTCGTTCAATCTTTCAAAAACTAAATAATCATCCCCTATGAAATTTAATTTCTATGAATAATCGTTGATTCTCATTCGCTCAATAGTTTGATCAAGTTGATAAATTTCATTTCTTTGTCACGATTCAACGATATATTAATATTGGCAATGGAAAATCCATCGATACTCGTCCCATCCTTCGTTTTGCAATGCACATTAGTTTCACTTTGTCGGGAAATTAGGCTACTGTGATTGAGTGATCTGAATCGATGCACAGCATTGTTCGCAGAATTCCATTGTAAGCATGGCGCGCAGACCGGTCATTAATATACAACACGCCACAAGGCGACATTCAACCCCTAAAATCAGGCGAACGATCTCTTGCTAGCAGGATATTGATTGATCCGTTGAAATAACTCTTCGTTGCCGGCCGCAATAATGCCGACTTAACAATCCGTATACCGATCCGAGATTTATGATTCGCTCGCCCTTGACGAATTTTCGCCACAGAAATTATGTCCCCTCTTCGCGGACATTCGTTCTCCATTAATTTGATTTCAATCTCTGATTCGATGCATCCGACTCGTTTGCCACTTTTATTAGATTTCGGATCGAATGTGTCCTTCTGAGAACTGATTTTTTTAATACGACGAAATTGGATAAGTTAAAGTGGGAAAGTAATTTTGTGAAAAAAAGAAATAAAATGAAATGAAAAAGATGAAGTAATTTAATCCTAAAATTAGGATCTTTTGACGAGAGATATTTTTTACAACTATATAATTAAAGTCCCAGTAAATTTTTCCGTGCACTTTGATGATTTATTTTAATTGCTTTTGAATTAAATTGGAAAAGATTTTTTTCATTTGGCCATATTTTTTACGATACTCTCGTGGAAGAGGAAATAAAAAATTACGCGTAAATCGTAAATCAGTAATAACGTAAGAAACAACAACCAGTTAATTCCGTGATAGATTATTATGAAACTTTTTATTTAGATTTTTATACGGCGGAATAATTATCCCATAGTTCCAATTAGTACATTAAATATCATTCACGGAGTTATGAGATGTATAAACGTTAAAATTACCAAGCGCGTTATACCAGAATTAATTTTATTTTTAGGCGAACGAAGATGAATTTAATAGCCAGTATTATATATATATATATATAATAAAATAGATGCACGCTGAAAGTACATTTTCGAAAATTGTTAATTGAGATACATACGTTCACGCTTATTATCACGAATGTGTGGATTATCACGGCCGATTATCACCGAGGTTTGATTAAAATTTACAATTACGATCCATTTTCTCGTTCTAAACACACGTTCACTGTATTATAGCGTGTATATATAGCCTTCCAATGTCTGGTAATTGTTATGAACGCGGATAATAAATTTGTTTGTTATCGATAACAAAATGAGAGAGAGAAAGAGAGAGAGAGAGACGATATAATGAAAGGAATTTTCATGTCCGTTGTTTTATCAAACTTGTTGACAGATGTTTTCGAATAATTACAGATAAAGGCAAAGGCAATTTTCTGCAAAAATTTACCCCTTCATCGCCAAAGTTTCGTATCATTTTTGCATCAATTATGTATGTATTGTGCCGTGTTTAATTCAGCTTGTTGCTCGTTATATATGGCTAATTTAATGGATCAGCGTATATGTCGTATGGTATTAAAGCCTTTTTTTTTTTCTTTTTTTTTTTTTTTTTTTTTTTTTAGCAATTTCATTTCTCGTTATTTTGCAGATCAAAGCGTGCACTTGCGTGAACGTATCAATATTTCTTTGACACGTTTCAATTTTCGTGACACGGTCACTTTTCGCCTCGTACAAAACGTAGAGTTAATCAGATTCTAGCTGCGACGTGATGGATTGTAATTAGCATATCATTAAATTACCATTATATCGAAGATATGCTACACAATTGATATACAGATTCGAAAATTTATGAACGATAGTGTACGTGTAATATTATTTAATAGTTGAGTCAATGATTGATGACAGAGAGTTTAATGATATCAATCATTGATTTAACTACTGAATAATCACATACATTATGTATATGTAATATTCCTCTTGTATTACATTGTGAATTCTTTGATGTGTATTTTTCATAACATATTTTGTTATAAACGAAATGTATATGTGTAATATACAAAAGTTACATAAAATTTAGAAACTTATTCAAAAATTGGTTATCTATATTTGTCAATCCTTCAAGAACAATCTAGTAAGAGGGATTAGAACGCGAATATCGCCCTAGATTATTACTAAGACGATGATTTCTGAAGTTGTGCCATACGTATCACAAGTACATGACTTCTGTAATCTTGGAACTTCCGAGTTTTTGAACTTCGAAATTCTGGAACTCGCCAGGATTTTCAACAAACTTTGGCCAGCAAAATTTCAAAACTTTGCGAAACCGATGTAAAAATCACGTGGTTAAAAATTATCTGTAAAACGAAATCGTACTTTAGAAAAATAAATTCGAGACAAGGAAAATAATAATTTAATTTAACTTAACAAAGAAATAAAATTATAAATATTGATATTGATTTTATAAAAATCTAGATTCTAGATATTAATAATAATAAGTCGAAAGGGAAATTTCAGGAAAATAAAAATTATTATATATACAAAGAAATTTTGAACCAATATTTTTGGTATTTGCCACTAATCTAATTTTAAATTTTAATAATTATTCGTAATTATGAATCAATATTTTAACCCAGACTTTATTAATTATTCTTTATTATGTATACATTTCTATCGCAAAAGAAACGACAGAAACGATTCTCGTTTACTTAATTAATAACATTAATAAAAAATTACCTTTTTCATATTCTTCTCTCCTCATCTATAAGGATCTACAAATATAAATATTCTCTCGATATTTCTTTATCACGGCTTACATATCCTTAAACGTCTGTAGCTAGTAAAAACTGAATAAAAGTGAATACGTTTTCTTCACGAGAGAGTGCTTTTTAATTTTCGCTCCCGTTACGGTAAATAAAAAGAAGCGGAGGCAAAGTAGGCTCGTTCGATCTAAAAAGGATCGATATCGAATATGAAACGGAACGTGGAGACGTACGTGCGTGTCAAAGATAAGTCCCTGGCAAAGAGTTGAACGTTTTCAACGATAAATCACACGATCGACATTTACCATTCCATATCACGGATATATATGTATGTATATATATATATTTTTTAGCTCGATTCGTGAAATAGACTACACATCAAACGTTTAAATGTTTACTGGGCAAATACAAAAGGGAAGGAGAAAAAGGTGTGTGCAGAACAGAGTGAAGTCAGAGTAATTTTACCCTCCCACGGTTTGATTTTGAACTCCGTTTGTTTTCTTGCATATCCAAATTTAGCCTTGTGGATTGGTTTCTGGAAATCGATATTCAAGTGTTATGTGGGGATTATATAATACATTTCTTTGTTGTTGAAGAGTAATAATAAGTTTGCCAGAGATTACTTTTTTCTTTCTTCTTATGCAAGATCTCTTCGTGCATTGATGGTTATATAAAGGAATCGATATGGAATATCATCATTGAGAGAAATATTCGTTAGAGTATAAAATGCTAAAATTGTCGTGAATAATAATTGTTATTATTTTCTATATATATATTATTGCACTATTCAGTAGATTTAAAAATTTCATCTTTCTTGAACGAATAAACAAATTTTGTCATTTTTTCTTAAACGAATTTGAAATATAGTTTCTCCTTTAATGTAATTCCAATTAAATTTGGATCTATTAAATCTTTCATTTTATTTTTCCTCTGACAAATCTTCTTTTTATAATTACGTTTCCAATTAGATAATATATTACTTATTTCATCCTGATATCAAGATGGGAATTTCAGAATTAAATTTGAACGGCTATTGGATTTTAAATATTTAATTAAATCCAATTTATCGTAATCGACTTGAAGACGATAGTTCTGCAACAAGAAGGTGCCAAATAATTAAATTATTAATAAAATTCGTTATCGTTCAAAATTTGTAATAAATCATGAAATACCGTGACTGAATTTTTATTTTCAATGTCCCAATTCGATCAATTTACATCATTTATTCATTCTATTATCAATTCTTCAAATATCAAAGGATGCATATCATGCATCGATCTTCCAAAAATTCATGCACTGTTAAATTCTTTCATAAACGCAAACCTCCTTCGAAATCCAGTCAGTGACATCCATTGCACAGCACATATATATGTATGCGTACACATTTGACTCGACTAAATTAGAGATTGTACAACACAGGGCAAATTTCATTTAAGCGGGATAGCAACGAAATTTTCGTCTATATCGCGAGCAGCACGAAACCATTCAACGAGGAGGCTTTCATTTTCACCCCCTCCCCTATCCTGTTCCGTGTTTATCTAATTGTACACAGCTACCTCAGCGACTTCTGAGTTGCGTTAAACTTCTTCTGCTGGTAGTTGGCGTGCATAACGACCAAAAGCTGTCTGGAAACGTTCGTGTCGTGTAAGCAACGAATGCGAATTCTCTTCCCCGAGTTATGGCGTCCATCGTGTCTTTTAAGCTGCAAAACATATCGAAATATGCTCGTTCAAGGAACGAATATGTACGTTAACTCGTGCATGTTTAATTCAGAAATTCTTTTCTCTATTTCGTTCACGAGTTACTCTTGATTTGTTTATATTTGTTAAAATTAAATTAGAACAAACAGCATTGGATTAAATATCATTTTTGTATTGAGATTGGAATTATTTTCAGACTAACGATTGTTGTAAATTTTTCTAAAAAGAAAAAAAAAATATCATCGATGCAAGAATTATTTTTATTTTTGAAACAGGTCTCGGTAATTTTCGAGTTGGAAATTGAAATTTCTGGATCGATACATACTCTCATTTAAAATTAAAACCGTAGAATTCTTTTCTACCATTCTTCATAATTTATTCATTCAAACTTATAATTTCTAACTTTCAGTTTCAATTGGTTGACTTCGTCCAACTTCATTCATATAATCCTCCGAATGATAATATCCCAAATACTCGTCGTGAATTCTAATTTCGATCCTTCACAATAGATGCACAAAAATTCTTTTCCACAAAAAAATTCCAACTAATCCTCCTCTCTCGTCCTCCAATCCTCCAAACTCGTCCTAAAAAAAAAAAAAAACTTGAAAGAATCTAGAAAAGAAAAGGAAAAAAGGGGAGGGGAAAATCAAATTCAGAGAGAACCAATTACACGAAACACTCAGGTACACACTCTCCTCTCTCTCTCTCTCTCTTTCTCTGTGCGCAAGGGTGCATTAGCATAATCGGGGGGACGGGAAACGAGCATTATTACGCGAATACTCCTCTTTATTTCGGCTTGTACCGTGGACAAATGCGACTAACGTATCGAACTTCCGTCCCGGCTAATTTATGGCGTTGGGATTAGGGGAGTAGAATGGCGGAGGGTGGGGCGGAAAATGGCAATTCTGCAGTGCGGGTATAACTACCCTTGCCGCCCTTCTCCGTCGACCGAATCCTGGCCGAAACGGGTTCCGAGACGCTTAAGAGGCGGACGCCTCTCCTCTGACCACGGTGAAATATCACCGTTAAGAGAAAGAAACGACGCCTCTGTCCCCCCGCAGGGCTTGGCAAAAACAGGGGTAATAAAACTCGGCCCGATGTCCCTACAGGGGAAGGAGGGGGGATACGTTCGAACGATTACCTTTTCCACCCATGCATGACTCCAAGTCTCGAGAGTGGGGGAGATGGTTCACCCCTTCCTTCGTTTAATGCTTTATTTTCAACGTGGATCACGTGGTGTGGCTGTTGCTTGCTAGGGAGGGGGTTATTTGAAGTAATGACGAGTTCTCGAAGCCGATTCTTTGCAAAGTTTATAGAGGGAAGGAGGGTTGGGATAGGTTAAAGATGGAGAAAACGTTCTTGTTGGTCGAGTATATATATATATAGTTCTGTTAAGAAATATTCGAGGAAATGGTGTCCCAGTTTTTCGAATGTTTTAAAAAACTTGTTCGTAGAAATCGAGAAATTTAAATTATATTGTTGAAACGCGAAGTTAGCGGAAGAAGGAGAATTGAAATTAAGGATGAGCCGCGGTGAGGAATTGATATATGTATATTAAGGGATCTTTTATTATTGCGATGTCCAAATTATTGTAAATATAAAATTTATACAATAATTTAAAAAGTTCTAGTTTAAAAGTAGATATTCGAATTATTTCAAAGTTTCTTCGTCAATTCAATTTCCAAAGAATAATTATTAATCTGTTTCTTCAATTCCTTGAATTCCTTTTCTTCATAAGAAAAGAAAGAATGCGAAAAATTGTAATGTAATTTTTAACGGTAAAATTCTAATGGAAAAAGGAAAAATATTATTTTTTCACGCTTCATGTTTCAATTGCTGATATTTTTCGCCCGTTCTCGTTCGTTATTTATAAATTTTGAAAAGTTCGCGTGTTCCATATTCGCGTTGTAAAAAATTTCACGCGAAAAAAAAAAAAAGAAAGAAAAGTAGAATTAAATAATGAAAAATTTCAAAGAGCGGAGACCACGCGCGCTCCACATCGAGGATAATTGTTAAGTCAGGATAAAAAACACCACAATTACGGACAAAAGGAGAATCATTTGGCATAGATCGTACCGTATGATATTACATCGCGATATACACGAACCTTTAGCCATTTTCAACTATTGTATTTCATCTACGGTTGTAACACCGACTTATTTCCACGCACATACACACACGATCACACAGAGGTGGTTATATATGGTTTGATGATTATGCGGTCGAAATTATTTATTCTCACGATCAGTGTTATTCGCGTGCCATTGCATCACCACCTCTCCATTGTAATAGTGTACATAGAATACATAGCAATGCGGGATAGCACGGTATAATTTAGCTGTATATATTGAACATGTTTCTCGCGCTTTGTTAACCTCCGTTCGCGGCATGGGCTCCTGTTTCTTCACATTTTTTTCACTTGTTATATATTATCGAGCGAACGAAAAAGTTTTCGATGTCGACGATCTGATAATAAATATTCTTTTTTTATATACAACTTAATATAAACGTCGTTTTACACGTCTATTTCTCGACATCGTGATAATTATTATTTTATACAATCTTTTCAAACCGAATTTATGAACAATTTTAATAATTATTATTTCGTTTAAAATTTATAAATATATATATATATACAAGTCGAAAAATAAATTTATTCTGGAATTTATTTGTATAAAAATAAATACAGAAGAAATAAATACGAGAAAATATCGATCGAATTATTAGAGAAATTTGATACCAACTGGAAATTGTGTTCCAGTTGTTAAATTAAAATCGTTGGTTGAATCAACATCTTAATGATCGATAAAATAAGGTAACGTAATACATTTTCTCATCTTAAGCTTAACCAAGACAGGCCAATTATTTATTAATTCTGGGAAAAACGAGATTTCTTGTATCGATTTCAATTAACTCTTTCGACCTATGAAAGCCTATACCCGTCAAGCAAAATCCATTCTCTTGATTTATGAACATTTCAGGTATTCGCATGCATCAAACAAAATTCCATTGTTGTAGTTTTATGTGTATGCTTATGTGTATTCAACGCGGCCTATAATGATTTCCTTTCAGTAAAAATATGAGATTGCACTTTGAAAGGGTATTTTCGCGTTTATTTTTGTTCGAGATTTTTATAACGGGAACCAGAAGTGTATGGAGCTCGTGAATATGCTTCATTGATTCGGCCTGTTAACGAGTTAACTCGTCATCCGGCTTGTCTATAGTTCGAATCTGATTAATTGCTCGGCCGGTGACTCACTGCTTTTTAATACGTCACTACCTGCCATTAAATAATATATATACGCGCCCATTCAAAAGTTTCGTGACATTTATTTACTCGAAAATTATAAAAAAAAAAAAAAGGAAAAATTGGATAAGCGATGATCATTATTAATCGATACACCGTACAATCAAAATATAAATGATATTTGATATTTTGAACGATAAAGAATGAAAACAACAAGGAAACACAAGGCGTGGAAATTTAATATTTTTACCATGAAACGCATGCAATATTAAAATTCGCGTATCGCGTATTTTAAAGTTTGATTTTTTCGAAAAACATAGCTTGTTAAAAACGAGAAAGTTTTATTATTTTTTTTTTTTCTCGGTGCATTGTGCCGACTAAAATTCAAAATTATTAATGACGCGTTAAAAAAAGAGTCAAAAAATTTCTTCCAACGCGCAAAATTATCTTTCATCATCAGTCACAAAGTATTCTTACGTCTTTAAAAATTCTTTAAATTCTCTAATAAATATATGAATAATTTTTGATAGAAAGAGACTAAAGCTATGATATTTCGAAGAAAACTTTCTAAATTTCCGTCTTACTTAAATACAATATCCTTAAACAATATTGTTTAAAATTTCAACGAGATTGTTAACCATGAACGTGTTAACCAACTGTGTTACGCTATAGAGTTTCAGAGTTTTCCACAAACTGGCGATCTAACGTTATCGGCAAGATTCCCTTCGCGCCCCTTTAGAGCAATTTTCCAAGGCAAACTTGATACAAACTCCAAACGAGAATACTATCGCCACATTACAACAATTTTTAATTTTCCCTCGAAGGTAAAACTAAACCAAAACTGAACCAATTCTTTTTTCGTCCATACGTAACAAGTAATTAAAACATACTACAATCACGATCTTTAATATCGAAATTTTCCTCTTTTTGTGCAAACCAAAAGTGTGACACTCAATATTCTTTCAATGTTTTACTTAATCAAATAATAAAATTACACTCCATTTAATAACTGCTTAAATACATAATTTGAATGTCACCAAGAGAATAGAATAGGATAATTTTTCATTTCCTTTAAAAATTCAAGATCATTGATATTTTGCATTCTTGCTAAACTACCACTATCAAAACACATTCATAATATCTTCTAAACAACTATTGATTCCAAAAATGAAAATTAAACACGAGATTAATCTCTTTATCAAAAGTTCCTTCCTTCAAAAAGAATTTTCCCTTCTCCCTCCTTAAATAAATTTAATTTTTGACCCGCAAAAAAATCGCTCCTATATTTAATCGTAAATTACACGGATGATGATCGATGTGTCTATTGTTCGGAGCGGTGGAGAAAATTTCGATCGCCGCGTGAGTTACTCGAGGGGCGATCGTTGACCCAATGGATGAAGCGAGCCAGCTGCATGATAACCGATTAAAGAACGCCGCTACTCGCGTTCGCTGTACGAGATTCAAGGAGATTTCTTCGA
The DNA here is from genome assembly GCF_003254395.2 of Apis mellifera. Classification (NCBI taxonomy): domain Eukaryota; kingdom Metazoa; phylum Arthropoda; class Insecta; order Hymenoptera; family Apidae; genus Apis; species Apis mellifera. The sequence goes on from NC_037646.1 coordinate 4,763,870, forward strand.
TTGCATCGGGGGACGATAATTGGAGATTGGCTCGCGACCCAGCCATCCTCCAGCATCGTTTGATGTGGCGGTGATGGCCCCAGGGCGCTTTCGTTTCTTCTGTTAGCCGATCCGTAGACAATGGCGGGATGGGGGGGAGGGGAATTGATTTCACAATCGGTTTGGCCGCCCGATTTATCGTTGATCGAACGATTATTTTCGAATCGAAGACGAGCGCTAAGGAATAAATGTAATGTTGTAGGTAAGGAATGGATCGAATGAGATTCTTAATGCAAAATTTGAAAAGAAAAATGTAAAAAAAAATGTGAAAGAGGCAAGCAAGTATTTGAAGAATGAGAGAAATCTTTATCTAAGTAACTTTATTTAATTAATACGTTCAATGGGATATTAAAAATCGATTCTTCGATGATAGATATTGATTTTCGATAAGTATGGGGGGAAAAAAAGATGAAAAAGAGAATTCCAGAGAAGAATTTGTTCAATATTTTTTTCTTCTTCTTTGACTAATTAATTAGTATTAGAAGATTGATATAAATTTTCATTATTTACAATGTTGAACGTGCAAGAGTGAAATAATTAGATTCTAATTGAACGAAATTCATTTGAGAGGATAACAAAGTACAATACTAAAGATTTAACTAACAAACCGCAATCGGTTTTAACAACTTTCACAGCTTTAACCGACTTGAACAACTTGTACGGATTGAAACATAACCTCCAACAGACTTGCACGTATACCAAGAACTGACTAAAACAAACTTCAACTGACCACTGCGCTTTTCAATCTTATTGCATTGTTCATTCATTGTATATTTATTCGACCTCATCAGGAAATTCATTCTCTTCACTCGAATATTTGCAGATTTAATTGAAAATACATTCCTAAAATAATAAACAATTTACGCAGTCTATTTTCCAATTTAGACTGCAGTTTATCATCCAGAATCACGCCTTACATTTCCGTCTTACTTTTATCCAAACATCCTATATATCCTGGAAAAATATGATTGAGAGTAAGTGACTCCATCAGGATGAGTCATAGTGCAAAGAGTGAGAATGACTAAGAGGGATGATTCGATGAAGGATGAGACTACTAAAACCTTCGCCCATCCTTCTTTCACTCACCATTTCAAATACTTGATCTAAATAATAATTCTCTTCCATACATCCGATTAAATATTCATCAACCTCTCATATACTCAAACATTCCTTGCTCTTGTTCCCATAATATAACTATCCAAGCAAATTTCATTTCCATCCCTCCACCTAAAAAGATACACGATTATTTATATAAACTTTCTCAAACACTCGTTCAACAATATCCTGTCTATAATTACCCAATTCCAATACAAACATCTTCATCCTCTTGAATACCAAAAGTATACAAGAACTTGACTCACTCTCCTTAATAATTTACCCAATAGCGCCGTCAAAAAACCGGAGACCAGCGCGTCTCAATGTTAAAAACGGCGCCCCTGGAGATCTCGCCCACCACTAGCCTAATTCCCCTCGAAAACAACGGACATCCCTGCGCAAACAACGGAACATTAACCGCGCCGTGGATTTCCATCGCAAACGGGGGTCGGAGGGGAAGTAATCCGCAAAACGTTGACCGGCTAATTGCGCAAAGAACGATGCGATCCAAGATACGTGGGCACGCGCAGCCACGAAAGGCACAAAATCCACGACACGACAATGCAACGAGCCCTGTCGTCGTTCAACCCGCTCTAAAACATCGCCACCGCACATATAAACCCTGTTATATCCGTCGCGGTGTGCCGAGAATCGGGGCAGCAAGGGGAGGGGGATGGTTCCCGGTGCCAGATTGCGCTAATTAATGCTAATTGCCCGAACTAATAAATAACTGCATGAATAAACATATTCGTTGCTCGAATGGTGGGGCTTGGAAGTTCGTTCGGAAGGGTGGAGATTTCGGGAGAGCGGGGGAGAAGGGGGTTGTTAAAGCACTCCGCACGCCACGAGATAGTTAAGTAATTAATTGTTGTTTTCGCGATACGATGTTTGTTATTTGGCAATTTTGGTTGTTGACGGATTTAAATAATTGATCGTAATACTTTTTCGACTCGTTAAAATTCTTTGTATTAACTTAGATATTTTCTCCTGAATTTGATCACGCAGAAAACGTGTACACGATAAATTTTTGTTAAAATAATTTTCTTCATTTCAAATATTGTTTCTCGAATCTATGAAAGCTAGTGACACGCGTAAATCAATATATCTGTCTCGAAATACGAATCAATATCATGCATCTTGATGCATTTTTACACGAGATGCAACTTCTATCCGTGAAAATTTCGTTTGTGCAGGATACTTAATTTAAAAAAGACCGAGGAGGGCCGAACAGAGAGAGAGAGAGAAAGGGAGGGAGTGGGGAGGAGAAAATGGGCTAGGGGAACTGGCAACGAAACGTATGCGCCGTCAGGCGTGGAGGTGCAAGCACGCTACACAGTATACGCTGAAATATTCATCGATCTCGGTTGCGGCAATTACGGTCCGCAAAACGAAGCCGTTCTCGTGTGTATCCCTGGCCACGCTGGAAATTTATCTGTACGAATGAACGCGCCATCCCTGCTCTGCGGCCATCGTTCGACCTCGTTCCCGCGAGTACCGGGCCTGAAAAAAGAGCCGCGGAAGGTGTGCACACTCTCGTCCTCCTCTGTTTGTCTATGGAAAACAGGGGAATTCTCGAGGACGAAAGAATATTGCGGTGCCTCGTGCATTTGACAGGAAGTTTGGTGAGAGAGAGAGAGTGAGCGTGGTTAGAAGAGGTGGGGGATGATGAAATAATGATGATAGTTATTGACATGGAAAATTGTCTGGGACGGAGTTCATTTAAGATGGGGAAATTAGAGGATGAAAACATGATTTAAAATTTATTGTTAACTGTAATTTTAATATTGAAATTGGACGAGATTGTATATAGAGCATAGTTGGAGGTACTTTGTATATATGGGATTTCGTATTATTTTAATTGGTTGTTACCAAATTATATATTTTTTATATTGCGCGTGCTTCGAATATTTACACGTAAATGACATAAATACTGATGTTTAAAATGTAATGAACTCGTTAAATCTCGTTTGATTAATCAATGTAATTGAACCCGCATCGCTCCATTAAATAAAAATTCAATTTGCTGATGATTAAAGGACTATCGAATTAATTTAGAATCTTTAACGCATCATTGATAGTATCCTTGTAAACAGATATTGTTCCATGAATGAATATATTTATTCCATAATTTATCCTAAAACTCGAGTAAATTTTAGAAAAATTAGAAAAACTTTGAACCGCTATATCTTCGATGTTAATAATTTCCGGTCAACGAGTAACGATTATAAGAAGCGTGGAATCTTACCATTTAAAATACTTTTTTATTTATCCCGATACGACTTCCGGTTCCCGAGATATCATCGTGTAAAGCAAACGTAATTTTTGATCGTTTACTTTAAACCCCATATTCCTATTGAAATTAGAAAAAATTTAAATTGACGTAACTCCGAAGATAATGATTTCTTATCAATGGGTGAACGATCATTAGAAGCGTGGAATCTTCCTCTTTAAAACGCCTTTTCGTTTATTTCGATACGACTTCCGGTTCCTGAGATATCGTCGTGTAAAGGAAAGAATAATTTTTAATCATTTACTAACGCTATCCTTGTCGCTTATTCGGACCTCTCACTCGCACCTTGTCTCACTGACCTATCCCAAATCCCAGACGTGTGACAGACGCGATTCCTGGAAAAATATAAGACGCACTTTCAGGAAAAATAGATCACTAGATGGCGCCACCATCCATAATCTTCATTGTTTTGAGTGCTGTGAACACTTTAGGTTCTTATATCTCGGCAACGGATTGAGATATCGGGATAAATCAAAAAGTAACTTCAACGGGATGGTTTTCTCTTTTTTCCGAGTGGATTTTGATGAGAAAATTTTCAATTTCTTTACAAGAAAATATTTGAAATTTGCAAATATTTTAGCATTTTATGCTAAAATATCAATGGAAAGTTTTATTTTGTATTTTTAAATGGTTATTCTTTTTTGTTAAAAAATAATATTTCGTTAAAAAATATTTATTGCATGAATTTTGATACGTATATCCAAGTTTCATTGCAATTTAAACTAATAAACGATACATGGCAATAAATACAAATATCATTGGTATAGAATAATGTTATTTTCCAAATAGCGCACAAGCACGTTCCGTTGACCGAAAATTGAAATTTCACGCGATAAAATATCGGGATAAAAATTCCTATCCTCTGGGCGTTGACTTCTCGTACCAGGAGAGAGAGAGAGAAAAAAAAAAAAAAGCGTAAATGTTTATTCGATACTTGACTCGCGCGGATGGAAATGGGAAAACGCGTTACATCGAAACGAATGCAATCTCCGATGACGTATCTCAGATAAGTAATTTACCACCATAAGCGATTCTCGTCTACGTTTCGATTCTATATTTATCGCGAATACAGGGGGGACGAATTTAAAATTCAAATACGAGAAATCAACGTGAGTTATGGCGTTCCACTTCCATTTTTCACTTACGCGCGAGTTAATCACGATGAAAAGACAAACGACATGTTCGATAGAGGAGTGAAATATCTTTTAAGCATGTTAATTCAAACTTTAAATTTTATCGCTTTATCGAAAAATAAAAATATACGTGAATGAATATTCTTCGTGATCATTTTACAGAAATATTTTTAAAATCATATTCTTTTTTTTTTTTTTTAAACACGACGAATACCTTTCGTTTATTCGTCTGAAACTTTGAATCTGAAAGTTTGAAATTTATTCCGATTCATTTCTTTTCAAAAGTTTCACAACGACGATTTAATTTGATCTATCATTCATTTGAAAAAATTACAACAGAAGTAGAAACAAAATATTTTTATATATCATGACTAATTATTTGAAACTGGGATAAATATTTGCTGAGCTAAAATTTCTCTGTTGATGAAATAAATTATTCTTTTTTTTCACTGCGAATCCTACGTTAGTTATATTGTTCGTGCATCATTAAAAGTTACAAAAATTAACAAATAGACAACGAAAACGGAATCATTGGAAACGGTGAAGAGTGAAAATGTTTAAAATTGTAGTAAAAAAATTAATTAATCACGAACAGTAAGAAGTAAAATTTGTCGTTTCATCGACGATTTATTTCGTTCCACTATTGTGACGTTATTCTAATTTTTCGTCCGAAATTTATCATACCTCCTCTTATTTTCATAATTATTCCAAGAACGTTCTGTGTGCGGCTTATACCTTGCACAAATGCATTGCTTTTAATACGAGCACCAGGTAACATGCTTTTGTGTCTCACTGTATTCAAGTGAATTACACAATTATCCTATTATACAAGTATAACAAGAAATAAGAAATTAAAACTAATGATAATATAAAAACATTGTAGAAAATACTATCACTGAAACCTATTTTTTTCCAATTAATAATAACGTTAATTTTTTTGTATTATATAAATTTTATTTACAATAATTTTTTTATCCAAGTTGGACAAAAAATAATTGTAAATAAAATTTACAATCCAATTTTTGAAAGCGATATATAAATATTACAACGGTTACAGATTTATTCGAGTGGAAATTCGTTTGAAACTTACGCTTCGTGGTGCGAATCCATGTAACGTTTCAATGAAAACTTGAGGAAGTTCCATAACGTAACTATGGGCGAGTATCAATTGAAAGTAACAGTCACGTAAACTTGATACGGAGACCCATGTGTTAATTCCAGAGAAGTTTAATGGGGGATAAGTTGAATAACAGAAATTGAACAACAACAACAACAACAATGATTAAATATCACGTGGAGATAGAGATGGAGATCTCGTGTGTATACATTTCACGTGTGATTGCCGAGTTTATAAATCGCCCTGCTTATATTTGGTCGGTGGTTTTTATGTGTCACGTTTCTGGCCAGAGAGGGGATCGACTGGTATCCCTTGGGATAGGGTAGCAGGGTTGTAAATCGCTCGGATCTACGCCCTTCCAGTATCGTGTCGAGAAATCTGGCCATCTCGAATTATATTTAAATGAACGAGCTACTCCCTGGAAACGAAATTTATACGTCAGTGAAATTCTCTTGTTAATATTTAATTATTTAAACAATTATAAATATTTTTATTAATTAATTTAAGCTTCTTGTATTGCACGAGTTGATATTATTATTATTCTATATTTAACTTGCTGGACATCTTTGAAACGATAAGAAAAGTAGTAGTGATTTTTATTTACAATTTCATTTTCTTTTCAGTTTCTTTTTCTTTTTTTTTTAATTTTTGTATTACGATACATTTTATATGTACATTATTTCTTTTACACGTGAAAATAGTCTAGATAATCGTGTTATATTATCATAAATAAGTGGCAATAGTGTACCACGACTACGGTTCATTGAAACAGGTGGTCCAATTACGTGCATTTAATCTCGGAATTCAAGCACGCGGCCGGTTTTTCTAACGTTGCGCCAGAATTCCACTTTCTTTCATTTCAATATTATCTCGTTTTCCTTCCTGGAAAAATTGCAACGATTAAGGTAAACGCTCTCTCTCTCTGAATTAAGATTTCGTCACGCAACAAAAAAGAAAAAAAATACAATTGTGCACGCAATAGGCGTGATAATTAACCCTTTGTATACTGTGATATACTTCTATATCAGGGGTGAAACACCCTCTAATATGAAATATCGCGTAAATATCGATTGTGCAATGCAAAACAATTTTTACACCTGCATAACGATCTCTAAACTTCAATTTTGAAAATTTAAATCCAAATTTTCAATCTTCAACAATACTACCCGACTCAATGATTCGAAATCTTTCGTCATTGCACAAATTATCCATTGAAAACAACTATCTATAATACTTTTCTGTAATACAAGAAACATTACCTCACCCTGCATTGATTTTAAAAAAGATAACTTTCCAATTCTCGATAAGAGATTTGAAGCTTCGCCTCAAAATACTCGAGTGTAATATTTTATTCGCAAAACTGATGATGAAACGAGGAGTGTCGACAATCAGCTAGGTACCCAGTCATTTCGAAATCCCCTGAAACAAATACAAATACAAAGTGAAACGTTCCAAAGAGAGATTTGAAATCTCTCGTTGCAGTTGGTGCATATATGCGTGTTAGCATGGAATTCCATGTATTCTAATGTAATGGTCCTCCGTACGAGTGGACGAGTGTTTGTAACGGCATTTACGGGATGCAGGATCCCCTCTTTCTCTCGCCTCGACCGAGTTGCAAGCTAACCCCTCTGGGAATAATTCCCCTGCATAAGTCGGTGGCCCATATATAAAAAAAGTTAGAGCCAATTATGGTCGAAATATTTCATAAAAGCGCGTTGAAATCACTATCTGCCTCGCAATAGCTTTCAAAGTACTACAATAGCGGTAGTAATTAGAGACTCATCCCCGTTGTGCGTACGTGATTACCATGTAATAATTTCTGTAAAATTTGCTCCGTTCTCACGCGCACGATCCCGTTTCGTTTATTTCCCTAATTAGTACGATACCGGTTGTTTGATTCGTGAATTTATCTCCTACATTTTTTCCCTCTTCTTCTAATTATTAAATTTCATACTTTAGAATTTTGTTGTCGAGATTATTTTATTTATTATTATTGGAATGTTTGCGCAATATTTTTACGAATATGATGTCGTCGAAGAAAATCATTACTTTATAAAGAACGCACAAAATTTATAAAATAAAGGAAAAATTTTTATTCCTAAAATTATTTTCCAATATAAAACGAAATATTAAAATAAATTACTCACGTTGTACGAGAGAATATCAATTCGATCCTTCAGGTTCCATCGTTTCCCGGGGAAACAAATTCAACCCCGGGCCAAATACTTAAAAAATATCTTTCGTTACAACCAACGCGCCCGACAGACAACCCACCCCGAAATGTTTTCCACGTTTCGCTCGATATATCAAATTCACGGCCACGATTCAATTCAACGAGCGAAATCCCGACGAATCCGCCAGACCACGTAGGGACTACCCTGAAACGAAGCTACAACGTTTCAACATAAGGGAAGTTGAAAAACCCGCGAAACGGATGATTCTCACCCTCTCCCTCTCCTGTATTATTTATATCACGACGCTCCCAATGTTTTCAAGAAACGTTAATCCCTCGCTCATTTCTCAACCCCTTCATTTCTCCCCTCCTCGATCTCCTCACATTCGAAACATCTCGTGTAATTCGGCCGGCATTGGCCGGGCCTTCAGTTTTCAGATACGCGCCGTCTCGCGGAAAACGGTTTTATTCAAAGACTGGTGGTGTTCACTTAACAATTTACCCGATCTTTAGAAACGCGGTGCAACACACCGTGAATGGGATTTCGGGCATCCGCACACGGCACGTCGGATGAAAAGTGCGGGAAATCAAGGAAATAAAGTGCTTGTCGGCGCGCACGCACGCACGTTTTCCCTCCGCTAGAGCGCTGGAAAAAATAAAAAAATAAAAAAAGCTTTCGAGACATAAATGCGCGCCGTTAGCCCGCCGGGATTCAGCCGCGGATTCTATGCTATCCGGTTGTACGAGAAAGAAAGAGATATGTATGTGTATATGTATATGTAGAACGAATACCGTTGTCGTTACTCTCCCCGAGGAATTTTTGTTTTTCACGGATCAGAGTGTTTCACGACAAGGCACCTATCGAAGATATTTTTTCGATGAAAGAGAGTTTTACATCTCTTCGAATGGATTGGATATCTTCGTCGTTTAATGGCTGATGGAATATCGGCCATTTTTGTGATTATTGGTATAAATTGTGTGAGGAAGGGTGAAACAGCAAGAGGATTATTTAAAATAACCCTCAGCTTGGTTTTCGAATTTTATTTTATTCCATTGTCGAGAACGGATAGAGATGATCGGTTCTTAAATAAAAGCATATGAATTTTATTCTTTAGAAGAATTAAACGTGGCTGCGCATTCCTCGTCGAAAGTATTCGATATTTTGATTTTAATCTTGCTTCCATTGTTAACTTTTACAAATTAATCTTACCTGAAAAATTAAACAAATAAATTATAGTGATGGAAGAAAGAAGTTGGATCGAAGGATTTGTAAAAATTGATAACAATTTTACCCAAGTTCTCCTTTCCTTTTGAATTTTTATCATCTCACGTTCTCCGACAGATCGATAGATCTTCTTACCAATCGAGGGCAAAAGAGGGAAGAGGAGAGAGCCTTTTAGTTTGATCGCGGGCTGCAGTCTGATAAAGATCACTCCGGCCAATTAAGACGAGTCTGTCGAAGTAAACAGAGACTACCAGATTTAGCGATACTGCAGGGATTTGTCTCTTTAAATCAGCCCCCCTTCCCGTGACGTGAGTTTGGAGGAATACATCCCGTGCACCAACTTAAAGAGATAAAGTGGTTGTTCCCCGACATCCGGGAGAAACAGCAGGTTTCAGATTCGATATAGCGAAATAGGAACACCGAACCATTTGTACCAAAGACTACAATCTACTTACGTATATTGCACGCCAAAGGTATTGGCAATCGTTTGTAACTCTTAACTGTCCGAGCTGAAATCTCCTGAATTCTTCTTCGGTTTTACGGTGCTTGCTTATCTTAGAAAATCGATCTTTGTATTGAACAAGTAATAAGATGTTTCACCGTTGCTTTGTTAATTTTCTTCTAGTTTGCTTATAGGATCGTTTTTCATCGTTGTTCATCGTTTTTGTACTTTAATTTCTTTTCTTTTTTTTGATAATTTGTATGTTTTTCATCGTTGTTCATCGTTTTTGTACTTTAATTTCTTTTCTTTTTTTTTGATAATTTGTATGTACAGAAGATCGTACAATTTGATTACACGCTTTGGATTGTTAATCGTATCGAATATACTTTGCTAATTTAATTCGAAATAAATGCTATAAATTTTATTTAATTTTTTTCCTTTTTTTTTAGATAAAAGATTTCTTCTTTTAACTTTTTGAAATCTTTTAGGAAAATATTGATTTCAAACTTTTGCGTAGTAAATCTGAAGAACGTATTGCAAATTTTTAAAATTGTGTTTTTTGATTTGGTTCATATTACTGATCTCAATTAATACACGGGCGATTATTTTCTCCGCAAAATGCAACAGTATTTTCAAGGGATACTCTTTCACTACGAATTGTTTTTTATGCTCGAAATCGATGAAACTTTATTTAAGCGGTAACATGTGTTCGTGACCTGAATACATTTTTGGTTTCTTTTTACGAAGATTGTGAATGCAAAAAAGTGGAGAAATAGTAGTGAAAAGCTTTGATTATTTCACCACCTCCGTATCACTTTTTATTTCATTTTAACTAACTTTTATAACCATATTCTTTTTGATATATCCGCATACATTTCAAAACAAAAATGTGAATTACGATTTCGGCCATATTGTGTAGAAACAGGATTTTTCAAAAAGGAAAAAAATAATAAAATAAAATAAAATGGGAATAACTTTCCATCTCTACCAACAATTTTATCTTTCTTAAAAATTTCACAAAATTATTCCCTTGTATTATCATATTTCACACAATCCAAATGCACAATATCTCACTCATCTATTTCATTCGTAAATGTTTCGTGATACAAAAGCACCTTCTCCACTTTTCATCAAACTTCTTCAACGACAAAAAAAAACTCATCCTCCTTCATCGCAAGAAAATGATTCGTTTCGAAACGAATTCCATTTCAAAGAAACGGTTAAAAGACGACCGAATATTCCTAAGGAGAAAGCAAGAGGAAAACGCGAGCATGCCAACGATGCCGCACCTTTGATCAGCGGTGAAACGTAACAGCACGAAAGAACGATTCAATTACGCCTGTCCTCCGTAAACTATTTCCACCCACACGCTAGAACACAGCGCCGGTATACCGAGGGAGGGGGAGGGAGAGAAACGTTTGAATCCACTATCGCGATGAGCGTGTACACCGGCAACCTGTAACGCTCCCCCGAGGTGTTCCAGAGAGGCGACGAGCTCTCAGCTCTCGGGGATTCGACTTAGAAGGGTAAACCGAGCGCGACGAATATACACGCGACACCCTCGCCTCGTGATTCTTCGTCTACCACGACTTTGCATCTCTACTGGTACACCGACGAACCGTCGACCAAGAAACAAGGATTATCCTACTCGAGTTGGCTCACTCGGAGAGAAAAAGAACGATCGAGAGATCAAACGGACGATAGAAGAGAAGAGATGATTCTAAAATAGAGACGACTCTGAGCGTGCTAATGATCAACGTGATACCGCTTTTTCTTAACTGCCTTCCAGCAATCCAAATCGTAAATCCAAATATTTATTCCAAGATAATCCTTCTTTTTCATTCAACGTTGCGAAAGCATTGACAGGATTATCAACAAACAAAAATTTGTGTAATCGAATACACGATATGTGTATTTAATTACACAGGTATTATGATATTTATGTACGATGTTTCTTCCTGAGAAACTTGAAATTATATATTATATGAGAAATCTAAACTTTAGTCTTATGAATTTAATTGTGATATATCGAAAGAATATATCCATTCTATCTTATAATTACTTATAATTAAATTGTGAATATGTAAAAATATCGTCCATTCTTTCTCACAATCGATATTATCCGGAAAAGCATTAAGATCCATAATATCGATGTTCGTTGGAAAGGTGTGATGGAATAAAGGAATTAAATTAATTAAATCAATTAATTTAATTAATTAGGTGAAAGGAGCATTAATCCAGAATAGGTAGAAGAGGCAGGGGTTGAGTTGGTATGAGAAAGGACTGGTCGAATTGGGGTTGGGTGAGGAAGAAGGATCGTGGAATGGACGAGAAGGGGTGGAATGGAAGGAGGAGGAAGGCAGGGGGAAGGATAATGCAGCCGCGATAAAACTAAGCCAGCTAACACCAAGGATAAAAAGGCACGAGGGTTGGACGGTTGGCAATGTCACCAAATTGCTCGAATATTTTGCACCCCTCTTCTGAAGGATAAAGCGAGGACCATCGTTGACCACCACCATCCCCTGATAAACTTTCGGTTTAAGGAATGCGATCCCAGTTTTATTCGACTTATGCTCCTTGGAAAACGGTCGATGGATTTCGTCTCGTAACCCCTTTCCAAGCAAAAGGGAGGCATGTCTCGCGTTTTACGACCGGCTGTTAAATCCCAGCGACGCGACTCGCTTCTTCTCTCTATATCATTCTTTCATTTTTTTCAAGGAAGGAAGAAGAGTTGTTTGTCGGAATCGAAACGTACGAGTGGTCTTTTTATTTTCGATCTCAATAACAGGATGCAAATGTTTCGTTCGCAGTTATTAGTTATTCGATCACGAGACTCACGAATTAATTAACTTCAATCGTGAACAAGCATTGGCTACTATAATCTTGATCTCTAAAAAAAAAAAGAAAAAAATGTTAAAGAATCGATCAAAATTGTTCGATAAAAACTATCTCCTCGTTAAGAAAAAAAAAAGTTCTTCTCCAAATTACAAAAATAAGAACGACGAAAATTATGACGCGTGCCTCCATCTTTGATTAAAACTTTCTATAAACCGGCGTATTTCCTTCCCCCGTTCTCGACACCTGGTGTTTGCCACGTTTGCACGACACTCCAGAGATTCGTCGAAATTAAAACGGCGCGCGGGGGATCGGGGGTCGTTCCCAGTAAACGGTACCTATCCTCGATCGGCGAAAAGTAGTCGCGAAACGGCGCGTTTCGGAATGGCACGTTCGAGGATCGACGAAACCGATCGCCAGAAATTGGCCATCGTTCCCCATCTTGCCCTATTCGATCGAATACACCGCCAAATTATCCACCTTTATCCAGCGTCCAGGTGTGCACACTCCTGATTGGCCCAAGAAGCAGCTCCGTATCCCGCTCAAAAGCTGTTTCCATCGCTGTTTCAACCACCTCTCTCTCCCCCCTCCCTCTCCTCCTCAGTTGCTTGTAATTAGTCCGCCGTTGATGTACTTGTGTAGGAGGGGGACGAGCGGATGTATACACTCAGGATGTTATAAAGTCGTTGTCGGTGGCACGGGTTAAAGGTTAATTACACGCCGCCGCGTGTAACACGCCTCGAGGCCACCGTTAAACTTTGGACACCATTGATTTGTGGCGTTGCCTTCTCCTATGAGAAATATACGTACTTGCATGTACAGAGAGGGAGAGAGAGAGAAAGGGTTAGTGTATAGGAATCGACCAAGTCCCGTAGAGATCGTATCGGTGATCCAGGAAATTCCTTGTTCGCCACGATAATCCAACGAAACTCGAAAACGGATTTGTCCTTACGAGCCGCGGGGTTCGGGCGCAAACTTCGCTACGCGTTCGCCACGAAACACTTGCCACACTCGGGTATCTTGGGAGGGAGTTTATCCCGTGGCTAGGTAAAGCCAGCACAATGCCCGTGAAACGATCATACACACATCGAGTGGGAGAGAGAGAGAGAGATACCGCCCGCAACTCGTTAAAGATATCGCGTCACGGTTTCGCGAAAAGCGACTTTCGTCGCGACGATCGTCGATGGTGCTCGCCGAAATATTTGATCAAAGTTCGCCGGCCTCCTGGCGCGAGTGTGCCACGGAGAAATTGCTTCCGGAGTGTTTGAACGCCGAGGTTAAACTGATCTCAGCTCGCTTCGAATAATTAGAACCGTACACGTCCTCTCGCTCGCGCCGCTAAATATTTTGGAAACGTTCTCGCCGGAATTAGACGCGTACACGCGTACGTTTGTTTATTGTCGGCTCGAGGATTCGTGGAAGGGCGTTGCGTCTCTCTCTCGCTCGATGTTTTGTTTCGTTATTACCGATTATTCCCATTGATTGATCCGTTTTCAAAGAATTTTATTTATTTTATTGTATTGTCGTTGTTATTATTATTATTATTATTTCGTTTTTGCGAAGATGAATCGTTTGAGAGAGAGAGCGGAATGAACGAGATATTTTAGGATTAAATATAAATACGTTTCACGTTTCACACTTTATTAATTGATATGCGCTTTTAATATTTTTTATGGACAAAGAAAATGAAAGGGGAATATTTAGAAGCAAAGAGCTCTTGATGGCTCTTTTTCGTTGCCATTCTTTTTTCCCTTATCGATCGTATAAAATATTACAAACAATTTCTTTTATTATTCTATACTTTTATTAATAATAAAGTGAATTTTCTTTAATTATTAAACGATCGATTGATAATTCTTATATTTCGAAATCAAAATTTGATCGAATTTCTCTATAACTTTTTTAAACATTTGGAAAGACGTATTTGATTTAAAATATCCATTACTGAAAATAAACGACGATAGTAAAAAAACAACAAAGAAAATAATATTTTCGCGGAAATGTTTAAAAAAAATAACGAAGAGATATTTATGATCGAACAAGAAAGGGAGAAAGAAAGAAAAAAAGTACCGATCTCTAAATTTCTCTAAATTTTGTTATTTTCATTCTTCCCTCTCCCTCCTCTATCCCGATGCAAATGCGTGTACGGTTCGTTAGAGATCAAAATCTTCTTTCCGCAAGGCAAATTTCATTAAAACGAATACAAAAGCTTGAGTCGCATAAGAATCACAAATATATATATATATATATATCGAAATGGTTCCTTTTAAACGAATAGGATTATAATAAAGCAGGGATCCGACAGACGGAGCATTTCCGTATATCCGGAAATTAGCTTATCATTTAATTACGCGGCTTTCAACGGGGTCCTCCTTCCTTGTGCAGATGTGCCGAAGGAAAGGCAAATGGAAAATGTTGTCTTTGAAAAAAATCTCGCGTCACATCCCAAGGAAAATTCTTTATCCGTCAGTCACCGAGCCGAAAACCGTATTTGCCCTCTCTTCAACCCAACGTTTGGCAAGCTTTCGTTCCTGGCAAACTTCGTTTCCCGTTCCTGCATCCACTCATATTTATCGAACTGTATCTCTCCATCTTCCCATCCCCCTTTTTTTTCCTCTTTTTTCTCTTTGTTTTATCCGCACACCTCTTTTACATCGATATATTTTCACGCAAAGATAAAATACGTGCGAGGGGATACACTACTCGTTTCGCAATCTATATTTCGCGTTTCCATCATGTTGAGAACAGTCGGTGGAACAGAAGTTTCACTAGTGTCGCCATTGCTCCGAGAGAAAGAATTCGAATGCATAAGTACGTTCCTCCGTGAAACGTGCTCCATTTGCAGTTCCTATTTCTTAACCTGTTCTCTCGCCATCTTCGTCCAAAGTTTTACGGCATGTCTTCAAATTGTATTTCTTTTTCTTTTTTGTTTTTGCTTAAATTGTAGAAGTTGTTCGTTTTGTGAATTGCATATTTTTATTGAATAAATGAATCTCAATGTGTCGATCATTAATTGATACGAATTCGAACCTCAACTTATTATTATCTACTCCAAAAGAAAGAAAGGAATAAAAATAGATGGTCGAAAGAATTAAGAGGATTAAAAACTTGTGTGTCAAAAATAAGATGATTGATTCTTCCTCCTCTTTCATAAAAATAAAGCTAAAAAATAAAGAGAAATATCTCGTATCGATATCAAAGTTAAGAATCCATCGCAATTGTCTCATGAAAAGAAATTTCAATGCATAAGTACGATCACGGAAAACGTGCTCCAACTGCAGTCTCCTCGTTCCCCTTTCTGTTCACCAGTCTTCGAAAATCGCGGCTATAACCAGCTTTTTCCAATTTCCTGTATAAGGAGTACCTTTTCCTCCCTTTTCTACGACCAGCTTTTCCCACCATCGCTCCCTCCACCCTCGCCTTTGTGCGAAGAAAAGACTGGGAGGGGAGGGTAGACGCGAGAAGTTTTAATCAACGAAACCGGCGTTACCTAATGTCGTAAAAAAACCGGGGCCGCGGTTTTAGCTACTGCGATTTCATTGCGCCAAATTCGTTAAAGGAAATTTATTCATTCGGAAACGATGGCTGGTGTCCGATCGATAGTCGGTTAAATGAAATTTTCACCGAAGGTTTCACGTGTGTAAAAGTGTACCATTTTCTCGATTCGATATTTGATTAATGGGCAATTATTAATTATGTAATACACAGCCGACTTTGATGGGTATATGAAGTATTCAAGGATGTCGAATATTTTGAACAATTTAGAAATTCGAATCGATAGTCTGATCACGTTCGTTTTTATGAATTCTTAAATTTTAAGAGCGAGGTGCATGTGATTATTAGTGATTGATAATAAAATTGATAGCAGAATAGAAACTATTTGTATATTTTTAATATCTACGAGAATATTAGAATCTTACTTATTAATCCATAAAGTAATCTAGAATAAAAAAAAGGATATAAACATTTCTCGCGTCTTTTTCTTCGACAAACGATATTAAATCGATACGAAAAAAATCGTGTACAAGTATTCGTTCTCATTTTAAAGAGGAAACGTTGTATCATGAGAAAAGATGATATCCATTGATCAAAGAATTTACGTACATCCTCGCCAAAGAGAAATTCGAAATTAGCAGAGCACAAATAACAACGGGACGACTTAATTAAAGGCGGATTATTTCTCAATAACTGGTTCTAACTCTCGATACCAGGGACAAGAAAGAAAATTCTGGAAATCCTCTCTCTCTCTGTGTAAATGGATTTAGCTGCAACGCTTAAAATACCCTCGCGATCGTGTCTCGTTTTCGCAAAAGGAGGTGGAGGACAGGTCATCCGGAGTAGAGGTCTAACGACAGAGTGACCGCATCCTGGAACAAAAACAAGCCGAGAAGTGGTAGATTTGTATGTATATATATATATATATTACTACTGGTGGAGGGGTGGTTGTTAGGACAAGGGAGAAATGTACGGGCGGACAAGGGGAGACAGGGCGAAAGGCCAGGGCGAAGGGATAGAAAACAAGTGGGTGCGCGATAGTGCAATCTTCCGGTGGTGTCGCGTTTTCCGGCTGGCCGATTCCGCGCTGAGCTCGGCTCTCTTCTCTTCCACCGATCCTCAATTCCCTCATCCTACGTTCTCTGCCCTGTGTTTCTCCTCCGCTCGCAGGGAATGGCCGATCCTCCTTGTAGCGATGGGATCAAGTGTATGGCAAACAGGAATGAAACAGGAATAAGATCGAATATCGATGGTGGAAGTAGACTGGAATATTTATAAACCAAATGCGTTATAAATTATTCGATGTGGATAATGAAATGAATTTATATAAAATTTTGTAAGATCAAACTTACTTCTTTTCGAAGATTATCAATAAATTAATTATTATAAAAATTCGAAAAGAGGTTTGATCTGCGAAACTTTTATTTTTTCCGTGCTTAAATTATTGAATAAATGAATTGTGAACTTGATCCCATCGCTAGTTACCACCACCATGTGCCTGACTTCTGAAACTCGAGTCCAAAAGCGCACCAAGCATCCTGGGAAAGCCTCGTCAGCGAGTGTGTGCCGCCTTTAACGGATCCACACCGCAAACGTGGCCGATCCTCTCGTATCCTATACCCTCTGTCTAGGTCATCCTCTTTTGCGCGGCCATCCGTTTCTTTCGTGGTCTGAACACGAATCAGGGTTATTGTGCACCCTGCGAGCAATGCGACACACACACACAGAGCAAAGGATACACAACTCACGACAATTCGATCCCGCCTTGACGAATGTGCTTCTTCCTTCGTGGTTTCAACAACCCCTCACGCGCCCGCCGAAACAATGGATGCCCTAATGCTGCGACAGCGAACCTCGCTGACAACGCTCAACGATCCTGCCCGAGCCTTTGTCGTGGAACGACTTGCCGGAAAGAAGAAGGCCACCGTTAATGTTGAAACGTTGACGAATCTATAGGGGAGCTTTGTCGCTAAATTTCGGCAAGAAGGATTTGTTGGATTTAGGATCGATGAATTTTCCTCCGATTTGTTTGTTTAGAAGTTGTTTCGAAATATGTAGATCTCTGAATCGTGGAAGAAACTTAAATTTTTCAATATTTAGAGAGAATTTAAATGTTAAATTTTGATTTATTTGACTGAAAGATCTCATCTCACTTTAGGATCGATGAATTTTCCTCCGATATGTTTATTTAGAAGTTGTTTCGAAATATGTAGATCTCTGAATCGTGGAAGAAACTTAAATTTTTCAATATTTAGAGAGAATTTAAATGTTAAATTTTGATTTATTTGACTGAAAGATCTCACTTCACTTTAGGATCGATGAATTTTCCTCCGATATGTTTGTTTAGAAATTATTTCGAAATATGTAGATCTCTGAATCGTGGAAGAAACTTAAATTTTTCAATATTTAGAAAGAATTTAGATGTTAAGTCTTGATTTATTTGACGATGAATGAAAGATCTCACCCTTATCAATTTCACATCAAAGTATGTATGGTACACACGTTTAATAAACTCACTTTTAGTAACAAAGAAACATTATATTGGATTAAATTTAAACTTACGTAGAACATTAACTCGAATTATTAAAAATGAATCAAGAATGTACATTTGTATTTCAATTGTTCACAACAATTCAGATCAGATCCACGAATGCACAATTTTCTCTATCGTTATTAATATAATAATCAAGTTATCCTTTATTATAGACAAGCACTTGGTTAAAAGAGAACAGAGGAAAAAGCGTGGTCGTGATGATTTTTTCTGTTCACGAGCGTTGGTTGCCAGATTCGAGAGGGGGTTGTGAAGCGGTCGAAAACGAGCAGTCCGACAAGCGTGAAAAGCGAGAGCCGTACACATTCGAGGGTTGGTCGTTTTGACGAGCATCGTCGCGAGAACATTCGTACGCTCCACCGCCGCGTCGAGCATCCCTCCCCTCCCCGACATTACATTGCAAATGCACATTATCTGCATAATAATCCGCAGCACGTTTCACGCCGTCGTGAAAGCGGCAACGTTACCCAGGACGGTTGACGAAACACGGGGGAGGGGCAGGCCTGATTATTAGTTGCGTTAAATTGTGGCAAATTGGAATCAAAGTTTGGGATCTAATCGAATCCAAACCTGCCATTGTTGTTATCAGTTTGCACGCCCCTCTGTTCGACGATGTACCCATGAATTTGAAGATTGGAATGGCGTCGTGTCGCGTTATGAAACTTTTCTGATTCGTTCGCATCTGATATTTTGAAAATTGTCGATGATATTGAAAATACGTATTTTGATTTAACGATATACGTTTTATAAATTGATGCATTTAATACTTTTCGAATTGTCAATAGTATTGAAAAATGTTTTACATAAAAGGTAAATGGTTCGATGAAAATGTAACATTCCGTGAGTAATATTTTTTTTTTTTCTTTTTTCACAGATCAATGTGGGGGGAGGGAGGGTCGTATAGTTTTTTTCATCCATTGATGGATGAAACTTGTTATTTCCCATAAATTTTCAGAGCAAAAAATAATTGTTTTAGAAATATCCTGCAAAATTCAAACGGTAAAGTGAAATATTAAATATCGCTTTTATTAATAGAATATCAATATTTTATGAAAATACGTGAAATTTCCTTTGTTAATAATAATTATGTAATAAATTGCGATCGAAAAAAAAAATAATAATAACGGACGTTTTTAACGGATTTTCAAATTAATTTTCTAAAAGAAGAAAAGCATTTTGAGAATTTAAATTTTATCTCACTTATTTTTTCATTATAAAAATAATCTAATAAAAAATATAATAAATGGAATATTAAATATAAAGCGAACGGATTAAAAGAATTTATCAATTTTATCAATTAAGAACTTTCTATTTTGAATTCATTGTTCCATGAGATTTGGTATTAATTTAATAAAAATTTCTCTCTTTGATCTTTTATCAGAAAATACTTTTTGCACTTTTTTCTTTTTTTTTTTTTAATCTTTGATATTTCGTATTATAGTCTTTAATATCCTATCAATAACATTATATAATCTTCTTTTGATAGAGGCCAGGTTTTGCCGTTGTTGTTAACGAGGTTCCTGAAAAACCAATACTTTTTTTCTTTTTTCGATCATATTGTTATGTCCTAGCCATTTGTTGACACCAGACAACGTTTGAAAAATGGTTCTATTTTTTCACGAGAGAACAAAGGAGCACAAATGGAGACAATGTCAATCAAGTTCTTTTCATATAACTCATACGCCGACAAAATATCAAACTTTTCTCTTATATATATACATCTCACCTTTTAATCATTTCGCACTTGAAAAATCTCTGTAATCACAAGCCTTATTTAATTAATTCATACTTATCCCATTCTCAATTTAACATTTGTTAAAATATTACTCCAACATTTAATCCTTCTCATTTATAAAATACGCCTTTCATCAATCCTTCCTTACTCACGATACAACCAAAAAAAATTATTAAAAATGAAGCACACTCAATTTCACTCACCTCGCGAGAATATCTTCACAATCATCTGAAACATCTCTCTATCGAAATTCTAAAATAACAAAAAAAAAAAAAAATCAATCTCTGTATAATATACTGACCAATTAATCAAGATGCTTTTCCACCGTATTTCAACTCGTACACAATCAAACTTGATATACCAACAGGTCCTCGGTTTCCACGGACAGTTTATACGTATATACGTATATCCACGCATATACGAGCCCCGTGTCGAACACCAAGATCAATATCCGGATGATATCGGTGTCGTATCTGTACGAAATTGCGAGCAAGGGCCGCGTTAGCGAATTCGGATTTCACGTTACAATAAATTGATAACGAAACCGGCGGAGGGTTTGGGGTTGGATCTCCCCGCGGCTGGTTGGGCAAATGCGATTACGGGCGTAAGCAAACTGAGGAATTTGTGCAGAGAAGAATATAATTGGCTCAACCTCGATAATCTACGTCTACGTCTCGTTGCACGAGAAATTTCCTTTAAATCGTCGAGTAATTGCGCCGACGATTTGAGTCACGCAATTTAAACGGATCGTGTCACTATCTCGTTTGAACCCTCGTGTGGATGATAACAGGGGTGATAGTGTTTAAGAGAGATTGTGTGTTTGATTGAATGGAAGATTGTGATAGATTTCTTCTTTCTTTCCTGTTTTTTTTTTTTTTTTGTTTGGAAAGGAGAAAGAGGAAGGATGGGGAAATGGATATTGGAGAATTGTATTTTTGCGAATTTTTTCTTGTATTCTTATTTTCATTTGCATCTGAATTGCGGTAAGGGGAAAAGAATGAAGAGATTAATTGTCTTTTTGAGATTGATCGTAGAATCGAAAATGAATGTTCTTTTCACGTTGAAAAATATTTAGAGATGTGGAACGAGTATCTATGAATTCTGTTTTTTACGATACAGTGTTATTTTTTTTCCTTTTTCGTTTCATTTTCATTTGAATTTGCATTTAAATTGTTCGATAAATAGCGGGTTTCCCTCTCCCTCTCTCATTCTTTATTTCAGAAGTGATGAAGTAGAAATAATTTTTTTTTTTAAAGTCTATGATCTTACAGTATAAATATGAGAATTCTTTTGATCCTCGAACGTACGATACTTTTCAATCGAATAAATTATTAATTGTTATCAATTTTTCAATCACTGTGCACATCTTGTACTTTCTTACTATCGTATTTTTAAAAAAATCGCGCGTCAAAATTGATAAAAAAAGAAGTAAAAGCTGATGATACACGCTTTATTATCTCACGCGAGAAAATTCTTCGAAATCAAATCGACTCGAGATCAATCGTTTCGTCATACGTAAAATCGTGGAAATAAGAGGAGCGATCGATATGCCGTTTGTAGACGGAATTCGATATTTTCCAGCCTGTTGAAGAGACGAGAGAACAATTCGTCGGCTCGTTTAAAAGCGTGCAAACGTTCCCCGCACTCGCCCTTATTATTATTCCGCTCGACTATCTTGTAAAGCATCCCGGCCTCGTCTTATTCCGCTTATTTATTCCTCTAAACTGATAACGGACTAGCGCTAATCCGAACACACTTCTCGAAATTGCCTTGCCCTCCTCCCCCTCCCTTTCCACGACACGAATCCGCGAGCAATGATTTTGATTAAGCATCCGGCCTCCACCTCTCCCTCTCCCTCTCCCTCTCCTCATCCGCCATACTCGAGGGCATTAAATCAACTCGCGCCGTGGAGAAAAAGGAGGAAAGGAAAAGGAACAAAGCCCGGAGGACTTCTGACTGTCCTCGTGGAGAAGTTTTGTTGGGCCGGGGAGAATAATGACGGGGTTCTTCTTCGGCGCGAGAAAGAAAGTTAGGGACGAGGCTGGTGGCGGAGATAACACGATGGAATTCCAACCGTGTATTTCTTCCCGATGGGGATGGATATTTCGCGTGTAAACAGAATGATATCGGTTCATTAGATCGAGCCGTTTCGCCGTGAAATGAGGGTGATTTGTTATTAACGCGATCTCGAAAATAAAGATACAGGGGGGATTGATTTACTGATATTTCGAAAATAGAGAATTTACAAAATCTTGATATTTCATATTATTCTGATAATTTTTTTTTTTCAATTATATTAAAGATTTTTGTTGCTTTGAAATATTTATTATTATTTTTATCTTGTCAAAATGAGAAGTGAGTTTGTAAGGAACTTTGCACTTTGTTAGAGATTATTTTTAAAATAAAATATGTAATTTGACAATTTAAAAATTATTGGATTTGTTAAAAGTAAAAATCGAAGAAGAAATTGTAAATCTTTGGAAATGTTTAAGAAAAATTTAAAGTTTTTCCTGGATATTTTTTAAGACGAGGTTAAAACCTGTGCAAGCTTATAAATCAAAGTGTCAATACAGTAGGAGTGATAAATTTTCAGCACATTACTTGGAAAAAATGAGGTATCTGGATCGAAGAACATCATATAGCGTAATAAATTTCATTTATCGTATAATCAGTAAATTGTAAATATTCTTAAATATGTTTAAGACAAATCAATAAATTATTGATATTGGATTATTTCATATCAAAGTAATCATGATATAGAAATCAATTTTATTTTGTAAAAAGAATATCACTAAAATTATTCAGATAAAAATAACGCTCTCAACGCTTTAAAAATGTCGATTTCAACTGAAGATGTTTGGCAGAGAGAATATAATGATGTACTTGAAACACGTTGTACGTTTCAAGTAGCAAATAATGTGACATTCGTAAAATTATCACAAATGCATTTTTTACTTATCACTGAACAGTTATTATTAAAATCTTCTTTAAAAGAAAAGTAGAATGTCTTCTAAAAAAAAATACAAAAAAGAAATTTAAGAAAATTTAAGAAAATTAAGACTGTGAATTTACAAATAAGAATAGAAATAGAGAAAATCTTATCTTTATATAAGAATATTTATATTATATTTTTGATATATGAATATTTTTAATAATATAAATAAATAGAAACGAAACTTTTTACGGTTAAATTAGCTGAACTAAAAAACAAACATTTCCTTACTCGTACACTCGCCTACTATAAATGCAGTAATCCCATCCTGTTTCTTGCATCTCCTCTACAACAAAAATTACGCCCTGTCCTCACAAATTACCCCAATTATCCGCAATTGGTTAGTTTGCACAGCGTCCCGACCAACCAACCAAGTCTAACCCCTTAACCAACTGGCATCCCCAAGCAATGGCATAATGAAATGCATTTGATGCCCTCGTCTTCTCACTTTCGAGGCAGGAGACCGTCGAAACTGGCATATAGAAAGGTCCTTTGTGATACCACGACCCAACCCGAGGGCCGAGGTCCGTGTTTGCCAGGGGAAAAAGAAGAAAAGAGCATACGCGTCCCTTCTTTTTCCACCGTCCAACCCTCTTATCCCCTTTTTCTGTTTCCGCCCCAACCCGTTTCTCTCGTTTGCCCGCAAGAGGTAGAAACAAGAAAGGCAGTCGGCGGAAATATTTCGACGAATCCCCGGACGCATACGAGACCTTCTTTTCGCGAGAATTCCACTCCCAGAGACGTGTACTTTTGTGCAGAGAAGGCGTACGTGGAACAGAGAAACGTAGGAAACGCTTGTACTTGGAAGCCACGGGGCCGACACAGGTCAGAACACGGACGGGGGCTACATCCACGGAATAATACACGCGACATATGAGCACTGCTCTTACACGACTCTCCTGACGCTCGCTAACTCATGAACAACTTACTGCTTGCCTCTCCGAGACTCATCGATGTGTTTTTCGCCGTGTTCGCAGCCCGATGAAATGACGGCAACGGTTGTTCGAATGATTTTTCATGCCTGTGGTTCGAAAGTTGTTTACTCGCTTCGAACTGCTCCGCGTTGTGGAACGAAATTCATTCCAATTTTGATTATGCTTCTTTCCTAGTGGATATTCGAACGCTGGAGATGATTAATAAAGTACTTTGTTTTTCTGATATATCGAAAGTAATAGTATTTGAAATGAAGATTCGGAATTTTAGTAGTGACATGGCATACAGTTATAGATAAAAGTTTTTTTATTTCATTTAAGTCATACGTTTGTAAATTTCATCGTGCTTGTTACGTTTTGTGGATCACAATCTGTTTCTAACAATTATAAATTTGATGAATATGAGTAATCCAAAGTGAGTAATCAAATTTTGTATCGATCAATACGAATCATCTTATTTATTGAGAAGTTTGATCCGTTCTTCTGGACATTGTTGTAATTATTTTATTGTAATTTATTGTAGAATTTTATGGTGTTGGGATATATACCCAAAATATTTTTGCGATCAAAATGTGTGCGTGACAGAGGGAAGATTGCGAGTCGCGAGTATGGTATGCATAATGAAGAGACAGATGAGCGGAAACAATGTTGGAGAGGATGATTTGCTTCGTAACTACAGAGTAGTACTACTAAGTAGTGCTTGCTACAAGAGGATTCCCGAATTGCTAACTCTCGCCTGCGGCATTGAAACATCATCGGGCTCGAAGTAATGTCTTGTAATTTGAGGATTTCGACTTTCGTAACACGACCAGGCTTTAATTTCTTAATGCATCTCCTGGTGTGGTTGAACGTTCATTTGAAACGAAAGAAAATCTCGGGGCCGCGCAATCGCGATAATTAATTGAAAAATGTGCATTAACAAGTAGAATCTTGCTCTTGGAAAAATTACGCTTGAAAAATTTTCTTTCAAACCGTAATTAGGAAAGAGATCGTAAAACCAAGTTGAATTGCGTTTCTACTTTGAATTTCCAATAAAAAAAACAAAGAGAGAGAAATAATAATAAAAGACCTGGGGAAGATTATCTGGACTATTAACTTTGCGAAATTTTCTGCTCCTTTTCTTTTTTTTTTTACAGATTGTACCTTCATAACAATCATAATATCTCATAATTATTTATACAACCGATTAATTACGCGAAATTCTATAATAGTTTCACGCTTATTAATAATTCATGAATTAGTTATCCATTACATATGATTGAAAATTAAAGTAAATTAATATTTTAGTAATAATGTTTGATTGTATTAATTCCACGATGAAATTCATAAATTTTTGAAGCTATTTTAACGATTGACGAGTTGAAAGTTTAAAATTTTATCGCAATGTCTTCCGACATTTCAAAAATTCATAAAATTTAATTTTTGCAACAAAGAATATTTCACGGTGTTTCGTAATAACGGTAGTAACTTGTGCCTTCATATAGATTTTGCTACACATATATTATACATTGAATACGAAATACATTGTATTTCAAATGTAAGTTACAGAAGGGTGATACTCCGCTACTGTTCGTATATTACATCAGAAGCTGCCACACGGGCTCAACGGAAACTCGGGAGCGTTTGCATACTGAAAAGTTTTTGTAATATCGCAAATGGATCGCGATGTCGAAAAGGTTAAAAATGTACTACTGATTTAGAAGTATGGAAAATGTTATATTAAAGTATGAGCAACTTGTCCGAACTTTCGATATAACGCATGTCATTCAAAAAAATTTCTATTTCTAATGATATATATCATTGATTTTGTCATTTTTCTTTTGTTGGAAATTTTTAAGAAATTATCATTCTCTTGAATTTTTGATGAAACAGTATATCTTCGATTTAAATAGAAACATTCTTTTTTATTAAGTTTTTCAATACTTAATTTTTATTTGACTCATAACATAATCTTAAGATTTATTCTTCAAAAACTACGATTTAATCTTTGTCAATTCTTCGATCTTGATCAGAGTTCACGAGTTCTTCTTTATAATTCCCAACTTTTGAAACTTTTAATATTCTTATGGTTCAATTTGCAGATTTGTCTGAACTTGTGATATTTCAAAATCAATAAAAAATTTTCACAAATATGTATAATCATAACTTTCTTCAACGAATAATTTGCAACTCGTATTAATATTCAACTATTAAGTTTGAATATATTTGTTCGAATTCGATATTCCATTATAGATTCCATTATTCAGACAGAAATTAATATAATAATAATCTTCTTCAAATACACAACATCGAATACACTAGATAGAAACTAATATCCCTTGTCAGAAACATTTCTCTCTTTAAATATATAAAAATATATTTAATATAAATAAATAAATAACAATTGAAAATCGTACATGTATAAATAACAGAAAACAGAGATCTTCTTTCCAGAAAACAGAGATCTTTCTTGGCGACCTCCTTGGGGAATCCATGTTTATATATAAAACTATTATTCCAACCTTTAACCTTTAGACGATTGCAAAACCACTATGATGGCTTCAGCTTTAAGAACTTTATATACCTAACTATTGACCTTTTATGACTTTAATCTTCTTACCTTTTGAACACTTACACAATGAAAATATTAAACTCGAAATACCTCTCCACAATTTTATCCTTTCCTCTCACACCCTTATCCACCCTTCGAACAAGGAAAATACGAAACCTATTTCTCAGACACTTTTCCTCTTCACGCTTCCCTCTCGACCACAACCAAATTTGAACCTAACTTCACCGTACACCTCATTACAAGTTTTCCTATCGCATAACACGACCAGTCGAGGCGCACAAAGAGGCCAAAAGTGGCAACCCAAACCTGTCATCCGGAACTTGCGTGGAACAATTGGCGTCAGTAACGCGATAACCTTGTTCCACGAGAGAAGGGAGGAGAGGAGGAGGGAGAGAATCCATGTTCTCTCCATTCCGCCAGGGTTGGAATCGGCTTGTGTGTATCGGTGCAGGCAGATCGAGCGGGGAAAAATTTGAAATTGGTCGTTAAGCCGGCACCGCAAATGCATTTAAGCGTCGGCCGCTGTTCAAGAACCCGTTCGAGCACCGTGTCAATATAAATGTAAATGTCATTGGGAGGCGCGCGAGCGCATACATTGACGGTCTCTGGAGGACGATTGCTCGCGGAGAATATTGCAGATGGCCGTGTGGGACGTCCGCCGCAATTGAATTGCCCTTCGGATTGGAATCGTATAGAAATGTGCACGGCCTGGCGCACTTTGTTTCCGCGTATCGATCGTTTCGCTCTGCGTTCGGGTATCGTACGACCCAGGTATCCGCGGCCGCGTCAAAGAGCGCTTTTCATCCGGACCGGTTACCATTTTGTCGCGCGTTCCATAGCCTCGCGATAACTCGATCCGCGCTAATTCAATCCGATGTGCATTACATGATCGAGCGAATAAATCGGGGGGGAAAAAAAAAGGAAGAAAGAAAGAAGGAAGGAAAAAGAGGGGGACGTGCGATTTTTCGCAATTTGACCACCTTTCGATTTTCAATTTTCAGGCTTTGATTATATATTTCGATATTGTTGATCGTTAATGCACGAAGGATGTCCGTGTTGCGATATTTTTTTATTATATTGTACCATTGTACAATATAATAAGAATTTATTTGATTTAATGACGATGCTTTAATCCGTAAATTTGAATTCTCGATCGAACATTTTGCTTAACTTGAGTTTCCTAAAATATAAATTGTATTATTGATTTAGAATTGGAAATTTTGAAAGTATAATACCTGTTTATTTAAATTATACTTAATTTAATCGAGTTTCGTTATCCTCTAATCTCGTAATCTTCCACAACCATGTGGAACGTAATATAAGAAGTAATCGCAAAAATTAAGAGACAGATTTAATTTTTGAAAAGTGAACTAACGAGGACAGAAAGCAGAGGCTGAAATCCCGTTTCTTTAACCAGTCGAGCTTCAAATTATACAAACTCGACTCGAGGTAAACAGCCCTCCGCTTTTGTGCTAGATGGCCACTCGTTTTCGAAATAAATGGCTCTTCTTCATAAACAGCTTCCAGGATCCGGCAATTTGAAGCAGTAGCTCTTAAAAAGAACTGCGCTCCCACTTCCGGTCCTGGTAAGGAGCATCGTTAGAGTTTCAACAGTGGCATAACAAGAGAATCTTAATTAGCGACAAATGTTTTACCTCTCGTACGTTGAACATCGTCTTCCCTCGTAACTTACAATTACACCAAACAGTTTTCCAATTCTAAATTAGCTTATCGATCATTGGATAATTGCTTGAAAAATTGATTAAGAATAAAGTAGGCATAAATTTCTAAGAATAAACCTTATATAAATTTACAAGAAATAGTTTTTTCTTGATGAAAAAATTGTACTGCAATTGACTCAAGTTTAATTATATTTAATGAAGTCCATTACACGACAATAAGATTTCATATTCAATATCTTTGAATATTC
This sequence comes from Apis mellifera, assembly GCF_003254395.2. Taxonomy (NCBI): domain Eukaryota; kingdom Metazoa; phylum Arthropoda; class Insecta; order Hymenoptera; family Apidae; genus Apis; species Apis mellifera. The sequence continues at coordinate 4,792,405 of NC_037646.1, forward strand.
TTTGAACAATCAAATTATCGTCGCACCAACAAATAGAAATTTGTTTCAATCCCACGGTAATTCGAAAAAATAATTGAAAAACGGTTCCGTCTGTCTTCTCATCGACCAAGCACTTTTAATAAACGTAGGGGGATAACTCCGTGACTTATTATCCTTGTTACAACCTCATAAAGTTCCCGATCCAACTTTAAAAAAAAACCCTACCTTCTCCTTCCGTTCCTCCACCCGTTTCCTCTCATTTCCCCCAACCACGCCAGCCACGCACGGAAGTCGCGTAGAAGAACCGGAAGGAGGGAAAATCCCCGCGATTTTTTAATCTTTTCGACCACGGTACACCACGCGATTCCATTAAATGTTGCCGCGATCGATGTTTCCACCCGGCCGGTTTTCCGCCACGTTCTATCAGTAATTAAAAGGGTGAGAACAGGATGGAATGGAAAATACGACGTTGGCCGCGAGCCGGCCCCGGTGTGAAATATGAAAGCTGCTTGAGCCGAGGCTTTTTCCAGCCGCTTATCTGGGGAGCTTTACGCGCGTTATTCGATTTTCGCGTGTGTGCATTGTTCGTGGTGTGGCGGCGGAAACAAAGCGTTATCTTTAAGCCGAAACAATGTTCCTCTCTCAATCCGCGCATGAAACAACTGGCTGCAGCCATCTGCTCGAATCGGTATCATCGATCACGTGTGTGATGTATGCCCCGATATCGACATCGAATCCCTTTTTAACACAGACGAATGACTGCCGCTCGATGGAACCGTGGAGATTTTTTTTTTCCCTCTCTCCTTTTTTTCCTTTTTTTTTTTTTTCCATTCCAGAGACCGAGATCTCGCCGCACGACTGTGGCGTTTGCTCGGTCAGCGAGCAGGGGAATCGAGCGCTCGATTTACATCGGGCTTACTATCGATTCGACACCACCTCGACCGCCTTTTGCCATTCGACTCCTGCCTCCGCCCGACCGAAACGCACTGACTTGAGAAAGTTATCAGGCTTCGACCTTCCGCATTCGAGTACCTCGAGACCTCGATTGAATATAAGCTAGGTGAATGAGATTTTGTTTCAATGTTAATTTTTGATATAACGTTATTACGTGATCGTTGACGATTAAACATTCGTGAGTTATCGTGAATAAAATTGTCTGGAAATCGAAGATTTTTTTTTTTTTTTATTAAAATTATTATTTTGGTAAATATTTCGTGCAAGCTTGATGAGATTGAATTAAGATCGAACATTTTCGTTCTTGTATCAAGTATTAAGTAATATTTTACTCCTAAAAATATTTCATTCTTCTTGATGGTATGGGAATAGATAATAAATCGTAAGCACTTTGTAAAAGAAAAGATTCGTAAAAATCTTTAACTTTATCGTGAATCTTCGTGGTTCTTTTAAATCTGATAATTCAGAAAAATTGTTTCAAAGCACGAGCAAAAAGTTGATATATAACTTTTAAACAGCAATATTTTAAATCTCTTCTGATAACTTTCTCAAATAAATTGCGGAAATCTTGGTTCATGCAAAATCTTGCTTCGCCCCTCAAATTTTTCCTTTATCATTCCGTAAATTTTCATTCGAATCTTGCATAATAAACGAAACACATGCCATAAATTATCGACACGTCGCCGACATCCTCTCCCCACTCGAAGCCTCGTGTCTCTTTTTTCTCAAGAAACAAAAGGAGCCGCCGCCCTCCTCCTCCGAAACGCGATTTAACCCGCCCGGTTCCGCATTATCCACGTATACAACCCCTTTCCACACCCTCCCTCCCAGTTAAGAGCGCACGAAGAGACACAAGTAACGGCAGCAGGAGCCTTTACCCGGCGTGCACGTGTACAAAACCTCGATACAAGGGTGCTAAACTCACCGCAAGGGGGGTGTCTCTTCGTTCTAAAGTTGGAAACTTATACGAGCACCAGGCTGTGAGAGGCACACTCGGTGGAAGAGGGTGGAGCAGAGAGACAGAGAGAGACAGAGAAAGAGAGAGAACTGCCTCACTTTGATCCATATTTTATTTAGTCCGCGGGGTGAAAAAAGAAAAAAGAAGAGAAAAGGGACGCCGAAAGAGGGAACTTGGTCGCTCGGACGGTAGAGGGTTAGTGGCACAGGGAATGGCCGACAGAGGGGCAGCTTAGGGCGAGAGGTATAACCGTTCTCGCACTTTTACGACGGCCACGGTTAATTTGCTGTGCAATTGCCACGTCCTCGCCCACCCTGCTATCCAATTTTTGTTGTTCACGCCTCGAGATTTCGCCCTTTTTATTCCTTTCGCTACCTTTACGTACGTACCACCACGTGGCGTATCAAAGTATAACTACACACTGTTGGAAAAAAGAATTTACATCTGATATCGGAAATTCGAACTTTAATGAAAGTTTTTGTCACGTGGATAATTCTTTCGTTAATCCATTCCAAGGGTATGGATGAAATTTTCTAATATAATCGATAAACCGTGATCGTAAATACTAGGCCAGTATTTTTGACTTTAATTTTAGCAAAAAGTTGGAGTCGAATAACGCGTCACGGATCAATAATTTATTTTGTATTTCTAGAAACATTCGTTCTGTGCAATTTTCCTTTTAAATATCAATAATAATTCGACAATAATTTTAATTCAAAGAACGATCGCATCTTTGACACGTTCCTCTCTGCAAAATTTGAAACGTTCGACTCGTTTGGTTGCAGATATTTATTCCACGCACATATCGTATCCTCGGTTGATCCGGCAATTTTCCTCGTTCTTGCTCTCGTTACCTACAGAATTCGCTCAGTTTGCTCCGACTGAGAAGAGTCGGGTATAAAGAGAGAAAGATTAACACGGTTGAGCGTAAAATTAAATTTATGCTCCTGCAAGTTTCCCTGTAATATCCTTGGTCCCCGGTGGCCCGTGTATCCGCGCATTTGCGCGACTTTGAGTTATCAAAATAAGTCGAGGATGTAGACGAGGTAAACGGTAATTCTCCCTTTATTTCTCTCTCTCTCTTCCTCTCCCTTTATAATACTTTTTTCTTTTTTTTTTTTTTTAGAGTTTTGTTTCGAGAAAATAGGGATGGAATTTCATAATTAGATACTTAATTATTGTTCAAGTTGAGCTTCGGTAATTTGTCTACCGTAATGTGGAAGTATTTAGGTATATACCTGGTAGATTGCTTTAGTGGAGTAATAAATTTTACTCTGTCTCGCTATATATAAGGATGCGTGGATACGACTTTGCATGTAGCACCAGAATTTTTTGCAGGATATTTCATTTTTTTCTTTCTTTCTTTTTTTTTTGCCTTTATCCGGTCCTAGAACGAATTACAAATTGTATTAGCACGATAATAAATTTGATAATACGATAAAATAAGCTAGGAAAAGTTAATATAAAGAAAAATCATAACATTCCGTTGAGATGTATATAAATTGTAAAAATAATGCCGTAAATTTTATTTGTGAAACATTCTCACGATTTATTATCGCGTTTCTCTATTTCATTATTTTTGTGACGAATATTTCTTTTCTCTCCTCTCTTTTATCAAATATTTTTCCTTCCCAATCTTTAATCGCACCATAATCTCGTTTTTCCGCACTTGAAATTTATTTCACTTTTATTCACATTTTTAATGATACATTTTTAAAAAGAAAAAAATATCATCGAGCTAGAATTTACGTTTAAACAATTCCTTAAACGATCGTACCATTAAGGCTGATATTATCGGAGGACGGAATACTTTGTCATCATGTTGAAATTAACACGTGAATTCCCGCTTTGCTTTCCGATAAGATTTCACTAATAAATCACGAGCTGCATCGCTATAACTATTGAATCTAATTAGCGCCAACTTCCTCCTTTCGTTAGTTAGCTACCCGACAATTTTACCTTGCCATTTGTGAGTGGAAATTTTGCAAGAATTACTATCCGCGCAAATAGCGGTGGAATCCCTCGCGGATCTCGACAATCGGAGCGGAGAACAAAAGGTTCTCTAAATAAACGCGGCTTGCAAAAGGAAAAGAACTTGGGGCTTGTTGGAAAAGCGGGTTTGGACGATCGCACAATGTTCCACGGCATTTCATCTTTCAACGATAGATAAAAATCGATTCCCTGATACTCCTTTCATCTTCTTTCCGTCTTTCGACTTATCGTTAGGTGACTCGACGATTTTAAGACGTCGTTCCCTGTGACAATGTATGAGTCTCCGAGGATTTTTATAGATTCTATTCATCATTTCTTTTCCTCTTAATTTTCTTTTTAAAAAAAATTTGAGAACGTGAATTTCGCAATTTTTATTATCCAAGCAAAAGATTATATTATATTTCGAAAAAATTTTTTGTTGATCTAATGCTTCCATTCGAATTTACATGTACTGTATCATTAAATGAGAAATGTAAAAATTTTGATACGAAATTTTCTTAAAAGATGTACGTATATTATTTTAGAAATAATTCATTTTAATTTTTGTTTTCGAGTTGCGATGAATATTTGTGAAAGAATTGAAAGAAAAGTATTTTTTTTTTTTTTTAAGTATATAATTATTACTTTTGTAATAAATCAATATGGAATCAATCAATTTTCCGTTCTGGAAATACGACCATTTTAAAAGCATACATTTGAAACGTTGATCCATACATACGATTTCTGCACTTAAATCCCATTCTCTCCATCGATTTTTCCGATATTTACCGCAGGATAATGTTAGAGTTTTATATTTTCATATTTATGGCAGATAGTGACCAATGGATAATACTATCTATACAGCGCAGCATGGAAGATAATTTTCTCAAATGGGTATCGGTTTTCGATAGATTCGAGAGATTTGCTTCGAATACGGATGATGATGAGATATCGAACTGCTTTGAAAGTAACGATTTGATAATAGCTCCGAGAAATACCTCTTTTTCTGATAGAATCGGAAAATTGATGGACTTATGTCCATGTAAATATTTAACTATATCGACTCGAAAGTAACGACTGTTTAACTTGCAGCTAAATATTTGTATATATAACAGGATTGAATGAAATCATCTTCTTCTTCAAGCAGTCTAATCTATTATATTATCTTAAATTTTCTCCACCTTGTTTGGCACTCAATTATTTATCATTCACTTTCAATGAAAGATTCTAATTCTACGATGAAATTTTTATCATTTAACTTACTTTCTCTTGCGATACCAAATTTATATTTCTTCCTCATATTTTTTTCAATTCTTCTCAAGAACTTCTTTCTCCAAATCGAGGAATATATAAGGAAAAACAAATATATTATTACTCGAAAATTCAAATAAAATTTATACATTATATACTCACAATGAGAAGTTGGAATATTAGCCGTCTAATGGAAAACATATTTCACATTTTCTTTTGCAATTACTTGCCATTCTCCACAGTAGGGCAGCACACTTAGGGAACCAGACAGAATTTCCCTCTTCGTTTTTAATTCCCCTTGAATTTTTATCCAGGGATGCCAAGCCACCCTTGAATTAGTTAAAGAGCCTATCGGAAAAGTGGCGACAGACCGGAACGAAGCGACTCTGGGTTAAAATACTCCTCTGGGTTGTGTGTATAAAGCTGTATTAGGCGTTCGTCGAATAACAAGTTGCACGGAGACTGCTTCGATCCTACGGGAATTTACGTATGGTCCATTCAACGGGACAAAGTGAATAAACAATGCGGGGAAATTATCTTCCAGCGATTCTGATTACGTTGATTAATATTAGGAACGCGGAGGCCAATTACGTGTTGAACTCCATGCTCTCTCTTTCTCTCTCTCTTGCTCTCCTCGTTCTATCGTAGAGGAAATTCAGCTCTTTTATTATTAGAATAATGTTTTATTTATTTTTAAAATTTTTCTTTTTTCCTTGAATGAAACGAACGATAAATAGAAATACGTAGTCTTTATATTGTTCCATATTGTTTCTTAAGACATTAATGATTGAAACAGTTTGTGTAAAATCATTTTCGAAGATGGAGATGGAGATTGATTTTCTTTGTGCAATAAAGAGATATTTAAATTAAATTAGAATCTCGTTTTGATGAATTGTCTTGAGTTTCTATTTTTTGGACAATTTAAATATGGATTCTCTTCTCCGTGATAATAAGTTATGTAGCACAGAATTATTATGATATTCAATATATCGAAATTGGGGAACGTGAGAAATATAGTTATAATTTTTATGAAAAGTTTATTATATAGCATTGATATTGATTGTTAATTTAGCTTCGTGGTGGGATTAAAGACGGTATAATAATAATTTTAATCGTTAACAAGATACAATTAAAAGGAAGAAAAAAAAAAAATAAAATAAAATAAAAAGAAAGAATATCCTTTCTAATAAGGAGAATTGTACCGTGATTAAATTTAATTCCCCTTCCTTCTGTGAAATTAAACGTGGCGATCGCGTTAATGAGACGATGCCTTATTAAAAATATTTAAATTTTCCACCCTAAAATTTAAAATTTAAACAATCCCGTTATTAGTGGAAAAATCGTATGTTAAAGGGGTGGTGGATTAAACGTAATGAAGAAGAAACGGGGAATTATACGTAAGGATGTTACGCGTCCCCGGATATAAATTCATGAAAGCAATTTTGTATAAGGACAGTTGAAAATTGGGCGCATGAACTACTTCCCCTCTCATTTATTAACCAGAAAGGGGATCGATCGGGCTGCAATTTTTACGGGTCGTTTTTCACGTGGAACATATTGTCATCTGTCCATGTCCGACGCAGAAAAGGGGGAGGGAAACTTAGGAGGTCGGCTCCATTGATAGCGAGGCCATTGAAAAATTAAAATGGTTTTAGAAACGTGTCTTTTTCAAACATGTCAGTGTAATACGAGCATAATTCAACGAATATTTTTCTCCGACATTTTACATTCCTCCGAGTTTAACGATCTGAAAATTTTGCATTAAGTGAATAATACTACGATGAAATTAAGTTCATTCAACCGGAAATGCGCTTTGAATGTTAGAAGATTTGTAAAATTTGAAATTTCTTCTCTTCTCAATTTTCAAACAAAAAAAAAAAAAAGGAAAGGGAAATGTTAAATTTAAATGTAATTATAAATTTAATTTCAATTTATGAAATTGACAAAAAAAAAAGAGGAAGAAAATAATACGAATGCGAAATAAAGCGAGCAATTTGATTGAAACTTCGTTACAGGTTCAATTTTGTTGATAATTATATTTGAATAAATGACCGTAGTTTATCATTATAACAATTTGTTGGAATAATTTTTCTCTTATTGATAATAACGAAATGGTTATTGAATAACATCGCGAGCGATATAAATTGCGTCTTGAAAAAAAAAAAAAAAAAGAAAGAAATAATAGCTTCACGGCACGGTATTTTTTAATTGAATATTTCGTCTCTTTTCTTTTTCATACCTTTCTTTAATATTTTCACATACTCGTATCGAAAAATTCGTAGAAGAAAAATGTTATAGGAATTTAACGAGATACGTCAATTTTTCAAGTGTGTCATCGTTCTTCTTTTCACTATTTTTTTTTTCTTCTTTTTCCTCCCCCTCCCTATTTCTTTTTTCTTTCTCGAAATATCCCTTTTTCATCGTTCCATACCGTTGATAAATAGATTTAGCCAGATTCATCTCTCGATACGAATTCGCGAGGTAAAGACAAATCGATTTTGGTCCCACGTGACTCATGGTTTTACAATAAATATAGACCACGATCACGACAGTTGCCCTTATGTCGTTATATTTCTTTTTTTTAATAAAATCGATATCGGCTTTACGAGATCTGAGTGGAAAAATAAATTTTTTTTCTTCCTTCTTTGTCCTTGTGTTCGGAGAAAAGATATGGCAGTGTTTTTAATGGAGAAATTAGAAGAATAACAATCTGAAATTTAAAATATAATTAAGAATTGACGGATATTAAAATATTAATATTGCATAATTTTCCTTATAATATTCAAATAATTTGTAATTCCTTTAGTTTCATAGATAAGGTAATAGAAATTTAAATTTAACTAATACCAATTAACAATATTGTCTTTGAATTAAGGAAAAGAAAGAATCATCTTGATATTTGTATTAAAATAAATAAACGTCAAAGATCAATTAATTAACTTTTAAAAATTCTTTGATCGTTTAACTCGTTCAACAGGTTGGAGATCACTGTTCTAGAATATTTATCTTATTTATAAATGTAGCAAGAAAGTGATAAAAAGTGGAGAGCAGAGGTTTAATCTATCCTTTCAGTTTAACAAATTTTCGCTAATACCACTTGGCTCGCAAAAAGTTTAAACGGCAGATTACAAAGGCCGGAATTAAAACGATAAAAGTGTGTCAAACTTGTTAAAGATGAAGAGTTGGGAAGTTTAAAATTCGCGCGTCGCGAAGAAAATATCTCTTTCGCACGTGTTAACTTCACCATTTGCAATATTCTTGGGAAACTACGTTTGCGCATCGTGACACACGGGAATATTATCCCTATTTCTTGCTGGTTTCCTTCATTTTCCGAATATTTCGCGCAAACTTGCGCGGAACAGCATGCAAATGAGCAACGTAAGATGATTAAAAGCTCTTTCGATGCGCTTCAAAATTTACTTCAAACTTCGTTCAACGCGTGGCAAATTTTTAACGCGTTATCACTTCTTGAATTTCACGTCTTTTATTCTCGAGAATCGCAATATTGCTGCAAAAATTTTCTCGTTAAATATATCTGCAACGAGATATCAATATTATTGATATTATCGATCACAATAAATTACAATACAAATTTTAAAATATCATTTGATAATAACTCACCAAATAATAAAAAATTTCTCTCTTTCTTAAACCTGTCCAGGATAATCATCCACTAACCAGACATTTAATTCCAGAAATAAAAACAACAATCTTCTCTTCTTGTTCTCAAATTTAATACGCTTAAATCAACCACAGAATATCAATCTTCGAAACGAAAAATATAAATAAAAAAAAAAGAAAAAAAAATTGAAATCCATCTTCTCTCGACACATGTGCGCGTAGTGAAATAAACACCGAACGTGTCCAAACAATGTACGGTCAAGCCCCGAACGGGGCGAACGAAAACATCCCCTAATTCTCAGAAATAACAAGAATCTGCCGTGTGCACGTTGGAAAATCCGCCCGCGTTTCGTTTATCAAAATAACCGCGTCCTCGTCGTTTTCTTTGCATCAGCATCGAAATGAAGGATCTCGCGTAGGACGGGGTAAAAAATAAGAACGAGGAGGATAAGGCCGTGGTGTGCATTGACACTTTACTCTAAACACCGGCCAATAAGCCGTAAAGTAAATTTCACGGTGGTGGATAGATTGGGAGAGGGGGGCGGGTAAGCCAGCCAATCCTGCGCATAATGTACATACATATCCGGATCCGATGAAAAGCTGGAAGCTGTTTCCCGATTGCGTACAACATCGGTCACAGCCCAGATTGCTCCATTAATCGTTGCCTAGCCAGCCGTGATATTATCGTTTCGTGATGAGAGCGCGTCCTAAATAAACGCCGATATATTATTAGGGTTTGGTTGAGACAGTGGTTAGTCGCTTCTAGAAAATCTTTGGCGAGGAAGGAAGACGAGGGGAAAGATGGAAGAAGAGTTAATTCGAATTCGTAATAGTCTGATATCAGGGAAACAATTTTTTTTCATTTACATCGAGAGAAAGAACTTTACTTTACCTTCGTGAGAAGGGGAATGAATTAAATCATTTATCTCCATCGATTAGTCCATCTCCTTCATCGTGATAAGATTGAAATAAATACTCTTGCACGAGAGAGAATCTCGATGGATCATATTACTAAGGAAAGAGAGAGAGAGAGAGAGAAGAAATGTAAGAAGCGAGAGAAAGATATATATATATATATATACACATCGTACTCGAATTCCAACAATGAAAGCTTTTCTTAAGAGTATGGCGGCGTTCTCTCGCCGTCACGACTCGACGCTGTGACTAATAGAATTCAGTTACCCGAAGTTGGGGCGTAACTGAGAAATTTGAAAGCGGGTTAGCACAAAGGCGGCTTCAAAAATACGGGTAGAACCGGGGCGTGCTTACACCGTGGTGAACGAGAAACGTCATTGTTTCGTTCCCCGGTTTTCTGTGGTTCCTCCAATTCCTCTCCCCCTCCCTCTCCCTCTCCCTCTCGATTTCAACGAAAGCTTTGACGAGTTGGCTGACTCTGACGCCCAGAGAGAATACCGATTCCTCGAGTTCGTCAAGTTATCATCGAGGAATGGAGGGAGGGAGGGAGGAGGAGGATGTTTTCGTTGATTATTTACGACTGGAGAGAAAAAGGTGGTAGGAGGCGGCCAATGGCACAGGAAACTTGGGTTAACTTCCCGATCCCTATGGCGGAAGTCCGCAAATTGAATTTTTGGTGTCTCGCCGCACCATCACTCGAAGACTTCGTGCAGAATTCGAGATTATCCGCGACAGTAGCTGTTCCTCGATAAGTGTTTGAAGGCGGTGGTAATTCCTTGTATGAATAGTTTGGGATCAATTATCTAAATATATCCGCTTGTTTTAGAATTTTTTGAATATTAATTTAGACAGACCTCCATTTAATCACGAGTCGAATTTCACTTGAATATGTTTTAACGAAAGCTCTCTTGTTATATCCTTCATTGATTCGATGATAATATTCCTCAAGTTATTATATTTTCATCAGCTCCTTTAAAATTTCACGTGTACAGAAATTCTTTTTTGACAGCAAAACTTTATACGATATGGCTGCAAGGATATTTCATTTTCCAATGAAATAATTGCTCGTCAAATATTTAATTTCCTGGAAATATAATTGATGCAATTTTTTCTCCATAGCTCTTAATTACAGGGAAAAAAGTGTCCATCGGTTCTTTAATTTTAATCAGAAATATTACCATCTTCTTAAAGTCGAATATCAAAAGGGCACTTCAGCCAGGAGAAACGGAGTAAGCTTTTAAAAGCGACACGTTCGAAAACCTTCGACCACCCAATGCAAACAATTGTTTTCAACTTCCATTGAAATGTCCCTCGTTCCTCGTCATGTTTGCTAAATCCGTGTTCGCGGCTAATCCGAACAGGGCTCAGTCCGAAAAAACATAGGTAGCTAGTACGTCATGTAGCCATTGTGTGGAATTTGCAACCGAACTTTGCAAATCGTACACACGAGTATCGATATATACACACAGACTCGACAGGTGAAACGTATTGACAACGTATCAACTTCCGCTCGGAAATGTAATGGCGTTGTACCAACGTTTGAACAGACGAATTCGAGGAAACACTTTCTCGCTCGTTTTTCTTCTCTTTCTTTCCTTCGAATTTCTAAAATTCAAAAAAACAAATAATCAATACCACGTGTCTCTGTATTTATATCATTAATAAAAGATCTTTCAACTACTTGTCAATTGTAAATTTGTACATTAAATTTTTCAAAATGCATAAGATTATAATTTTATTTATCGAATCAATTGAGTCACGAATTGTCTTTGAATCATCAAAGATTGGATCGATCACAATTTACAATAATTAAAAAAAAAAGTTGGGGTGGATGAAAGTAATACACATTTCTCCCTCGTTAATTCCCCAAGATTATAGATCGTCGGGACAAAGATAAACGATAATGCCGGACAGTAAAGTTTGCTAATTGCCGACACCTGAATGCAAGCGATTATGGAGAAAGTTTTTCCATCGGGGACTTATATAATCTTGTCCTTATTGATTTAAATACACCTTCGTAAAATAGGGATTGCTCTTAAAAGCCCGACTTTCCACGGGGCCAATATGAACTTTATCTTCTCAAATTTCGAGGGAAGGAAACTTCCCTTCTTCAAAGTTTACATTACGGTGCTCAACCCCGTACCCTTTGTTTCCCGAGCTTTCATTTTTAGTTATTAGCAATTCGCGTTTCCCCGCGATGAAATTATCGACGTTCCTCGCGATCCCGGTTTATTTTTAAATAACTTACTTAATATCCATCTTCCGATTTCGAAACATTTCGTACGAATTTCTATTGTGAACCGTGAAATTTCTAGATATCCTTTCTTCTTTTTTTCTATTCAATAATCTATACAAAAACAAACACTAAGACTTGTCAGATGATTCTATTTTCTTTTTTTAATTCGAATTAAAAATTATATTAATATTTATTATTGGTAACTGGAATTTATTGGCGCATAAAGATATACTACATTATTAAATATTATTGAAAATTAAAAGCGACGATAATTTATTAGAGCGTTACATACCGATGCAAATATTAACTCTACCCTCTTATTAAGGAATATTATTTAAAAATGTTACACATTCGTGAGAAAACGTCACGCGATCTGATTAATGTAATACTTTAATAAACCGTTGTTGGCGTGTACCGTGCCTAATAAAGATATTGGAATGCAAGATATCCTGGAAATACGTGTATATAGACGAGGTTTTGAACAAGTTCAATTGCACGCTGCATCCGTGGAAAAAAAATGACACCGCAAGAAGTTAGTTGTTACCGCACCATGCAATATTCCTATTTGCCACTTTTTCCCTAGTTTCGCGGAGAAAGTCTGTCCAAGTTACTAAGAATTGCGGCGTGCACTTGTCCTCACGGAATATCGTTAAAGTTTCGGCCATAGGTTGTCGCGATTTCGCAACTTTAAATTATCATTTTAACGCCTGAAATATCCGGCGAAAGGAAGAGGCGAGAAACTACTTCTTGCTTTGATTTTAATAACTTTTTTTCGGGGATGGATGTTACGTAAAAAATGGTCGCAACGATCGCTGTGCAAAGTTTAATTAAAATTCGAGATCCGTGTCGGGGTATTGTAATTGCTTATGAATTATAATTCGTGATAGAGAATTATATTTTTCGAGATGGGGGAGAACGATTTATGAAAATGGAAGATGAAATTATTATATAAACGATAAAATAATTTAATTAGAATTCGAAATCGTTTATTATTAGGAATTATAATTGGTTATGGATTCCAACTTATAATGGATGATTGTATATAGCTAGTTAAAATGTAGAGTTGGACGATTAATTGGTGTAGCCATTAAGTCAATTTCTTTCGTCATTTATCTAGATTCAATTTTCAGTCTCACGTGAAAATAATAATTCACCAAATGCGATTAAAAAATTTCGTTACGTTATATATTTTGCATATATGTGCAAATTGATTTAATTGGATTTAGATCAATTCTTCCCTTCTTATTTCTATATATTTAATCTTAATCAAATATCAAACTTAATATTTTATTAATTGCAAAACAATTAAAAGTTAGAAACGAGAGAAACTTTTCAAAACTTTCTAACAAAATTGTACATTTTCTAATTAAATCTATCATTATTTATCACGATACTGTACACACGAATATAAGCTCGTCTGATTATCACTGGTTATTTCCCCTGAACGACGGCCCGAAATGAAATCCTCGTCGAGATATTCGCGAAAAAGTGGTTTCATCGATATAATATCGGTCTGCTTCATTAGGGACCCTTTATCGAGATAAGGATTCATTTAAATTGTCGGTGGAATTTCGGCTTGGAAATCTTGGGCTCGGATCAAGAAAAACGACAAAAAGCTTAGAGCCATCGGAAGCCATCCCTTTATCTTCGAGAGCACCTAATTTACCGTTATGATTAATCGTGGCCCGATCTTTAATGTTCCCGTTCCCATTGTGCCTTTTTCAGGACGGCAATCGAGGAATCTGGAGATATTGGGGCAAATATCGGGTCACCATCACGGAACGCAGTATGCATCGATGTCGGAGAATTACAAGAACAGTGAGTATTAAGCTTATATTATACTTCTTGTCTCGTTTCTTAGAAATGATTGAAACTAGAATATATTTGAAAGTTTTTTTTTTCTTTCTTTTTTAATTAAAAAGTAAATAAGAAGCGAACAAATTTATTTGTTCAAATTAATCAATCGTGTGTATTTGTATTATTATTTTTTAATTTAAATAAAGTGTTGATATCAATGAAAATTTATTTCACTTCTTTTGAAGTAATAAATGTAATTCAGATGGGGAGAATAATTAACGATTAAAAATTGTGCGATTTAATTAAATCTTAATTCTGAACATTAATAAATAAATATTGAAATTTATTACGAAAAAGAACATTCTAAACCATTCAATAAGATTTATTTATAGTTTCAACCAAGTCTTTAAGCATTCTTCTCGGATAAAGAGGATTAAGATATAACGATAAAACGATAATACATGTATACAATTTCGTAAAGCCTCTTGCTAAAAACTTCTGACCGTATTATCTGGCCCAAATAATAGCTAATTAAAACGTTTTGTAATATTTCTAATGAAATGACACGTTTAATACCTCCATACCATACAAAGAACACGAACTTAATGAAATGAGAATACTTGTTACACCATCTTATGAAAATTCCACGGATTTTAATAATTCTAATAATTCTAGAAACAAGATTATTTCTTTACGATATAATTTTTCAATCTCTCTTGACAATTTTTAAAAAAAATCAGTCTCTTCTTTCCTTCGAAAGAAATCATCGTCCCGATTTCCAATTCCAATGATTTCCAATCTTCGTTCGTTTGAAATTCCCGCGAAAAACCGTTGACCAATGAACAAACACGCACAGTTTTCAGCATTGACCATAATCCAGCCTGAAATCAGTATCCGAGAACAGCGAAATCTCGAGGGATTAGCATGATAGAGATCACTTCCTCCTCCCTGTCTATTTCTCTCTTTCTTCCTCCTTCCTGAATGTTGAAAATCAGGCGCGATGAACGTGCAACATTTATCGTCGTTGCTGTTGTTGTTTTCGTTAAAAGCCGAAATAAAATGGGGAACGTGTTTTCGCATTGCGTTAACGACTGTGCTACACGAGCCAGATCAAATGGACCGTTTCACCTGACATTTCGTTGTGATTGCGAAATAACAACTCTCCCCCGTTATGGTCCCTGTCTATCACTATTTGGCCTCCCCACGATTTCGAATTAACGAGATGTTTCGAGAAGTTCTCGTTGTTTCGGGACGGCTATTTGAGGTTAAACAATTGATTGGTAAAAGACACTATCGAGAGAGGTGTTGGTGGAATTGGTGGTTTTACCGATATTCCAAGATTCGAATGTAAACGAATCGAAGTGCAGAATTTGATCGTCTCTGTTGGGATACGGCCTTACGAGAATTAAAGGAAATTTAAGATGATTCTGAAATTACGTTGGTATTTTGGATTTTGGTTCTTCGTTTCATTCTACGATTCTATTTTTTTATTTTTAATTACTCGTTTCGATTATCGATTCATTTCTGAGATTAATCAATTTATAATCTAAGATTTTATTTATTTATGTATATTTTAATTATTTATAAACTGTGCTTTCACAACGGTAACATTAATTTGTTACTTTATATTAATTATCTGTTTTTAATTAAACTTTTCATCAAACTCTGTATTTGTAAATTAAATACTTACGATATTTATTAAATCTTTGATTAAGAATCTTGTATTCAATTGCATTATCGATGCAATTTTTTACGTTTTCATAAAAGGTTCGAATTCTTCTAGAATAAACTCTGTTTTCGAACATTTAGTAAATTCGTTAACCAATTATTGGTTAATTTATTCGATTATATAGAAGCACGCTTGAGTGTCTTTTTCTTTATTTCGATTTCATTCGATTCACACAGCGTAGCCTCTCTTTTATCCGAGCAAAATGGAAAATAATCTTAACGCATGGATTCGCGTAAATGTTTTTGCATTGTGCAAAAGAATTGTGGAAATTGCACGAAATCTCGATATCCTGTAATATAGGAGGGAGAATTTTACCACGATTAAATCGAGGCCTATAATTTGCATAGCCGAGTAAAAATTTTAATTTACGCCTTGAATTCGTTCTCTGTTTCATCTGTTTCACAAGTTTTTATAGAATAATCGATCCTCCCATACGAGGTAATGGCAATTTTAGTTATTGGCGTGTATTAATGGAGATATATATAAGAAAATTATTTATAGTTTTATATTTTTGTTCAATTTGAGATTTAATAATTTTATTTTTATCTAAAAAAAAAAAACAATTAATTAATAAATATATAACAGTGTAATGAAATATAAAAGTAGAGTGAGAATAAAATTGAATAAAATTTAAATATTAATATATATGGATTACGAAATTGTCAAGTATATTTAAACAATTTTTAAATGAAAAACTGCTTAGTGAATTCAATCTATAACCCATTATTTCCTATTTCCTTTACTTTAAATTTGAAGATTTAATAAAATCAATAGAAAACATAATAATATTCCAAACCTAAAAATTAAAAGGAATAGTTCAGGAATAAATAAACGAACGAAAATGAAAAATTCAAAATTACGTCGAATTATTCGCGTGCAATGTGATGTAAAAAAAATTTTTCAATGAAGATTAAAATTGCTTAAATAAAGAAAAAAAAAAAAGGAAAAATGATTCTACTTCTCCAATCGTAGCATAGAATTTATTTAAAGTATCTATTGCAATCTCTTTGAGTCGGGCTGTTATCGAATCGCGAGGGTGCACGGCCGTATCAAAATTCCAGGCATATCACGATATATCCGATAAAGTATGAAAGGCAACGTTCATTTCAATATCCCGTCGTAAACATCGTCGTGGCAGTCGACGATCGATAATCGTGGAAAAATCGGACGAAATGCACTCTGTACAATCCTCGATGCCGAAGAAAAAGTGTATCATCCGTGACATGGAAGCCAAACGAAATTCCTCTTACCCTCTTTCGCTTGTCCTCCACGATATCAACGGTATTGTTATCTTTTTTTTCTTCTTTTTTCTTTTTTTCTTTTTTTTTCAGACATTCGCAATTAACTATACGATCTTTTGTTCTACGAAATCTCTGAAACACAATGCTGTTTCTTTCGTATCTCGAGCACAACGATCTTCTTCGTTTCTCAATTTAATGATTCATGAAATTCTGTCGACTCATTTTTAATTCGTACTGCTATAAAAATATTAATATAAACGATATTTATGTTTGTTTCTTGACAAATCATTTAATTCAATTAATTATAATATTTTAAATTATTGTATGATATACTTTGTCACTTTCAAAATTATTACTATGTCTATTATCGTTATAAATACTTTTTTTCATATGTTTAATTTGTGAAAATCGATACGAATTTCAATAAAATTCCTAATTATTCTATGATTAAATATCTCTATCTTATCATTAAAAACTTGAATCGTCATTGTATCTCAAAATTTTCCACTATACATCAAGTTTAAAAAAAAAGAACGATAGATTTTATCTCTCGGAACAAGTGTAAAGAATCCAATAATCAGGGAATTCCGATTTATGGAGCGAGCAACGCGCTTAAATCACGATATAAAAAGTCCTCCTCCGCGAATGAATCACGACTGTCGAACTTCAAAAAAAGTTTTTCATTACGATTTACCTTCCAGCCAATCCCTCCCTTCCATATCTCTCCTATACACCCGTACACACTTCCTCTCCAATTTTTCAAATACCATTCAAAACGTTTCAAAATGTCCCGAGGCTGCCTGTAATCGGTTACAAATTCGAAAGAAAGAGTCGCAAGTTTGGAACAAGCAGCGCCGTCAATCATACCTCCCTTTCCAGAAGGAGGGCTCGTTTTTCTTCGATACCTTCTTCCCTCTTTTTTCCTCCCCCCTCGAAGAGAAGTTACGCTCCATTATTCCGTCCGTGCATTTCCTTCGTCCCTCAGGCTCGTTCGCGGCGAAGGAGGAACATCCTTCTTCCCCTCCCCGTTTCTTTCTATTTTTCCACCGTTTTCCACCTCCGACTAATCAACGTGGCAACCAGAAATCCCACGATATGACCAATTTCGCTGCCCAGCAGCGTTGCGAGCTTCATATATTCAACGTTAAGCCGACATTTTCCACCCTTCTTCGCTCCTCTGATAATGGAATCCGCCTTGAATTCCACGGATACCATTGCCACGAGTCTAGTTACCTCGAACGATTTCACGATTGCCCGTAATGATTTTATTACGGATTGTGGAACTGCTTTTTCAAACGATTCAATATTAAATTGTTAAATTGTGGATTTCTTGAAATACAGTTTTTTTTTTTTTGTAATGTAATACGTATTCTTTTAATGAAGATCTATCAGATAATTGATCATTTAGATTAAGCTCTAAAATTCATTCAATTTTCACGATATTTAATTTTTATAGATAAACTTTTTTTTGATAATTTTAAAATTACAGGAATTGTAAGATTCCCTGGCGGAAAACCCCGAATTGGAGTCTTCATATCTTTCGCCAAGGAATTCCTTCTTCTTTAATAATCATCACGTAATTCAGAATATTCCATTGTAATTTTCGAAATTTATTTAAAAAAGTTTTATTACTTATAATATATATTGATTTACTTTAAAGTCTTTATTTATATTATTATTGTTGCATATTGCCATATTAATTTTGTCGTAGCAAGAGAGCTTAGTGGAATTTCTTTATATTATGAATGTTTTAAAAAATAATTAATATATTTATGGTGGTTGAATCGCAAAAACATAAGTTCGATTACAGCACATATTTTATGCGGTGTATTGATCGAACGCGTAACCCAGATTCCGGACGAGAAAGCGGAAACTTTCCTGGGATTGAATTTTCGAAAAAAAATTTTAATTAATCCACGTCAACGGCGGAACTCAATTGTACGTTTGCAAGACTTTTAATTAGTACCGTGAAAGTACTGAATAATACAATTTTTGCGGTTCGTTTCCATTCTAATCAAGCGAATTATCTTTATTTTCCCAATAGATTATCATGATTAATATATGAATCGATATTTGATCTTGCTCAATATCACACGATAACAATGTGAAACTGTGAAAAAGTAAATGAAAAAGTATAATGGAATTCGCTTTCGTTTTAAAAATTAATTCATAATATTCAGATTACATTCCACTATTATTTTTTAATATGAAATAAAGATTGAAAATCACAATTGATAAATTATATTCCACGTCATTTACAAAAGAATAATATTTTTTAAGTTCAATACGCTTTATTAATCCCATAAATGTCCTTTTGCTTAATTTCTCAATTAAATAGATTCTCATTTTTTAGAAGAAGTTTTTAACACAAACAAAATTTTTTTTCAACTCCAGGATGTAGAAAAAATAAATTCGAAGATCTAAAAAATATATTTAAATCAGTATTTTGAAAAATCATTTCACTATTTTAAATATATAAAGAATATTTAAATATTAATTACATATCAGTAATCTGAAGAATAACAGACTGTTCTCATTACGATTTCTTGTTCATCGGTCGAGCTTCGAATTATGATGAGGCAACAAGGGGAAAATGTTTTCATGGCAACATGACTCTCGAAAAAAATTCTAATTAACCCTTGTCAACATCACAGACTGATTATACATGTATCTGTTAATTAATAGTCACCAGTGTTGCGAGGGATGAATAATGTAATACTTATGACCCGTTAGCGTGTTAATCAGCTGGCCGTCTGACGGATGTGGTACCAACCGATATGGAAACGTTACATGCTTAGATAAGCTTGGAAGTTGACATTATTTGATGAGTTATTCTACGCTCGTAACAAGACCAACGTAACATCGGAATCGCGTACATCTGGAATTGAAGTTTGAAGTTCAAGTCATGTAGAACTGTTATTTTAGAACCGAGTTTGATTAATTATACAATTTCGTGTCAAGCTAAATGATCGTTTTATCCCACTATGATATGCTCGAATAATGTGTCGTTTTAAAAAGAGTTTGAGTATGTTTGATCGAGTATTTAGCAAAGAGATGAGAGTAAATTACGAAAGATTTTATTTTTGGAGATATTAAAAAGATATTTCAAACGTTTCTTTTTTAATCGTTACATTTTTTTAATATTTTATGGAAAATGGATGCAACTCGTTATAAATTAAATTTGAATAGGATGAATATTAATGTCAATTGAAAAATTAATGTGAAGATTACATTTTTGCAATATTATTATATATTTATTGTAATGTAATTTCGATTAAGAATTGATATCCCTTCTTTTTTAAGGATCAATAGAAATATTTGAACTTAATTTTCCATTAAACCTGATTTACCTTCATAAACCGCGTTAAAGCGTTTTATTATTGTTAACAAGCTGTGGAGAGAACTCGGTAAATCTTTCTCTTATTCGCATATAGGCCGATGTATTTTCAGCGGCCTTAGAAAACATTGCGAGGCTAGAAGTGTGTGTACCTGAAAAGCGGCTGCTTTTGTTCCAACAAAAGCATTTCAAGTACTTTCACGCCACTTCTAGCAACAGAATGAGCAAAACGTTTGACCATGTGCTGCTTGTCGCACAATAAAAACAAGCATTTCCACAACAGAATTATGATACGTAATTATCGCATCTTCCACTTAATAATAATTAACACTTTTTCTAAATAAAGTATTTACATCCGAGTAAGATTTTAATTCGAATTCTAAGAATAATTATACGATAATAAAAATACTTATTATATTTATCATTACATGTATATTTTTTTTTATTTTTCGATTCATGAAAATATCACAAATTGAGATTTCCATTATTTCCTTTATGTAAAGTATCCATATGATAAAATCTATTTCGATCTAATTCTATCACTAACCATGAAATCATTTAATCTTTCTTTTTTCTTCTTTCAAAATAAAGAATTTTAATCCGTTAAAGTTCAAATTTACTCGCGATACACTCAAACCCATCACTAGCTATGATAAAATTATTATATTCTCGTTATTATTGCTACCACGCGGAATATCGTGCGATCAGAAAATGAAAAAAGTGCGTGATAAGGAGATAAGGGACAGAACTAGCCCTAGAGACCATTGCTTGAATCTTCAGCCAAACGCGATCGTGGTAAGTCGCATTTCGGAGACGAAGTGTCTGAGCGTCGCTATGAATATGAATGAACCGTCGAGGTGATATTCCAAAGCGCGAAATAAAATAATTTCCACCTTTGCAACCCTACTTTGCTGTTTCACGTTTTCCCAAAGCACGTGGGATTACGAAGGCACGTAGGAATAGTGATGGTGTTTGGTGAGCGAGGAAGGGATGAATTCGACGGTAAAATCACGTTTCTCTGGATTTTTGTGGAATTATCATTGAGATATATTTTAAAAAATTTTGAAATTTATTTTTTTAACGTCAAATATATTACGTTACTTACGGTGTTTAAGATTTACTTTGTATAAACATGTTGCTGAAATTTATTTGGAGAACTGCAATGCATTTTATATTATATTTTATTGCAGTTAATAATAAGCTAAATAAATAAATGAATAATCTCAATGAAATTTCCTACAAAAATAATTGTAATCATAATGGATTAAAAATTTTGAATCTAGGAGTTAATGTACATTTTCGTGATGCTATATAGGGTGATTCAATAATTTTTACTCCATTATTTTTATTAAAGATAAATTTTATACGTATATGATAATGATATTGATGATATTTTATATATGGAAAATTTTTAAAAAATTTTAAATTAAATATCTTGCATATCATGATACTATTTACATTTAACTTAACTAATTACAGTAAACATCTCGCAACTTTGAATCGTGATATTACCGAAGTTCTTAGATATCCTTCGCATTTAGTATCTACTGCTTTCCGAAAATTGTTCTGATCAGCCTAAATTGAATTTGATCCGGGTTAGATTAGTTAGACAAGATTGGTAAGTTACGTCAGTTTGACATGGGTTGGGCCGGTTAGATAACTTTTGATCACTTATACCAATGCAGTATATTACATGGTTTAAAATTAGCTAGATTAATCATGTGACTTAATATTTCAAAATTTGATTTTGTATTTTATAAATTTAATTTCATTCGTCTTTTTTCCTTATTGAATGAACGGATTGGTTGACTCCTTTACAAATTCTTTTGCACATTGTTATAGTTGCATAGACGTTGAATCTTCTCTT
Source organism: Apis mellifera (assembly GCF_003254395.2). NCBI lineage: Eukaryota > Metazoa > Arthropoda > Insecta > Hymenoptera > Apidae > Apis > Apis mellifera. The sequence continues at coordinate 4,814,261 of NC_037646.1, forward strand.
AACTCATAGAAATATTAATGAACAAGTTATCCAAATATCATTAAAACAGAAGCTGGGAGAATTTTTTCTGTGTTTTAACACATAAAATGTATTTTCAATGTCACTTTTTGAAGTAAGTCAGGTGATTTTCTGACATCAAACATTTCAATTAATAAGAAGAAGAAGCAATAACCAACTTCCACAATCCTTATTTTTTAAAAATGAATTCTTTTACAACAAATTCCACTGTTCATTCTATCTATAAATCCTTAACAAAACTCTTAACAATTTTTCCATGATACACCACAGATACTCTGAGAATTATCGTTCGAAACTTATTTAAAAATAAGAAACAAATCAAAGTGCCTCCACTTCGAACCGATTCCACGATTTTATTACTTCAATTCTTAATACCATCCATTATTTATTCGTAGGTTAGAAGAATATGCGGCGCGTTGAAAATGGCCGTGTTGAATTCGTGGGAATGACAGTTGGTAGGGAACCATTGAATAGTTAAGTACTAAGTGTTAGTAAACGTTAAGTACAGAGCAGTGTATCGGGGAATACGTAGTACGTATTCGGGTTCTACGTTTCCAAACCCTCCCTCCCCTCCCTCCCTCCCTCCCCCTCCTCGAAATCTCGTCTGGATATCACATTTAAATGGCACTTATTTACCCGATGGCTAAAGTGACAAGTCCTGTTACTGCTGCGGTGAAGAACACGCCGTTCTCGTTTCCTTTGGACCCTCTCTAAAGCTTCGCTTCCTGCCGCTATTATCCTCCTGTTCACTCTTCCCGATGGGTTTCCGTTTTCCTATAGCTGCTCCACTTGCAAATCGCGGTCGGCGCCAGGGAAATTGAATTAGATTTAACGCTCATAATTGTCCACCGATGGCCGTCCCTCTTTAGTTAATAGTTTCTATCTTATAAGACGGTGGTCGCCAGATTGATGGGGAATAATCGTGAAAGAGTGACGAATAGGGGTGATGAATAGAGAGGATTACGTTCGAGAATGGTATTTTAATTTGTAGACGCATCAATTTAATAATATTGTTCACTTCAAAATTATTTCAATATTAAATATATTTAATCAATTATCCAACATTATCATTTTGCATTTCGTGAGAGATTATGGACAATATGTGTCATCTGTATCTTATTAATTTCTATTAAAATCTTTTAATCGTGTCATCGATAGTATGTTACGCACAGATAATGAATTTTAAAAACAAATTGTCTGAGATCAATTAATCAATTTTATTCTCGATGTTGAATATCCATTTATATCTCCCTCTTGAAAATCTCAAAATCTCTTTTCATCCCTTGAATCATTAAATCCAATCCCAAATAAAGTTATATCTCCGGTATATAAGACGGTTCCTTAATCTGACGTCAGTTCGCAACTATTGTTCTTCGTTTTCGCCTTCGCGATACATATCGCAGACTACGAGACAAATGAACCGGAAGTTCATTAAAATCAACGGCGATAAGCGGCCCATGCTAATTGCATATTGATAATTCGCCGGCAAGGGCTTTAAGGATCTTTGCATAAATCTCCAACGACCAAGTCCCAGACTGTTCCTGCCCGCGTCGCCGTATTTCAGGATCAAATTCGACGGAGATAAAATATATATTCGCAGCGCGGCAGGGGGGGTGGCGATAAATCAGGCAATAAATGAAAGCCCAACGAAGCGAGGGAGGCCAGATAAAAAGAAAATAGGGTAGGGAGAAGAAAGTGGTGGAAGGAGGTCGGTCCTCATTATTTCTAAAAGCGTTCCATAGCCGGTCGCTCACCGATGGGAGGGATGTTTTGCGGCGGTATATCCAACCCCCTTTAAACCGCCGACAATGAATGCTTGACAACTGCGAATCGTCGCCGAGGGCGTGTATTTTAAAAAATTAAACTTCCATTATTATCGAACAATTATGATCCTTCATCCTTTTGCCTTCGATGACGGAATTGGATATCCTTTTTTGTGTTGCTGGTTATCGATACACGAAAGTTAATGATCGTTTCCTGGATGAGTTTCCTGAGAAGACTTTTATAAGGAGAAAAGTAATAATGATCATTTTTTTTTTTTTTTAGTTTTAATGTTATTTATAGTTATTCTATGTAACAGGAAACTTGAAAGTTTTATCTGGTTATTTTGGTTGATCTTCTACGTTTAAAACTATTGAACAATCTTTCTGGAACTCTCTTGAAATGTGAAATTCCATTACAATTGAGATTATCCTTTCATTGTTAAAAGGAAAGGTTTATTTTAGAAATTTTTAAAAATTTCTTTGACCATTTCCTGATTCTACAATATTCAAAGTGTATTTTAAAATTTATTTCTCCATGTATAAATATCACTTATAAATTAATCGATTAAAAAATACCAAATTACTTGAATGTTGCAAAAGAAATCCATAATGACTGATCCAAAATTCCGTCCCATTCAATTCAACTACAAGATTCAGCAGGATTTCGTCCTCGTAATCACGATAATCTTTACATAACCACCCTGTATGGTGGTTTAAATCCCAAAAGCATCCCATATACGATCGATTAACGCAAAGTTGCTGGACTTTAACTTTCAACTAACCTGTATCAAGTTGAAGCTTCTTCTCGAAACATAATCTTTTCGACAAGCTCGAGAGCTTATCCGGGGACACAAGTGAGAGGAAAGCTCATGACTTTCATAAGTCTTTGTACGTTTTCCCCGTGTGGAGAGGCAGCCACGCGTACGACGTCGCACAACTTGTTAAAATTCCATCCCGATTTCGGGTCCAGAAAGAGGGGAACCGGAAAGAAACCGTTGCCAGCCGGCCGGATAATCTCACGGCACGGATTATTGGGCACGTTCCGCGGCAACTTCCTTTCCGTTTGCCTCGGATAAACCAATAAACTCTAACTTCATTTAAGAGTAAAACCTTACCAGAGCTCTGTTCGGCTTGCACGCTGATTTTTGCTCGTTCGTGAGATCAACTTCGCCGTCTCAACGAGCCGATTAAAAGTTTCCCTTGGAAAAAAAAAATAAAACAACTTTTGTATCCATATCGCAGGCAACGTCGATCAAATTGGACAACAATTATTATCAAGATTGTGCCTTTCTCAGATCGTTATTGTCCACATTTATTGCACAATGCATTTTCGAGCTGCGTTATATAATCGTTTGCCGAAGGGTTGAAAGAGAAGGTAACGAGAAGGGTGTGGAGAAACTCGATAAAACGAGTCGAATGTTCAATGGAAATAATTGATCTTTGAAAGTTTTGATTGATCGGTAACTTCGGATCAATTTTATTGGGTTTCGCTTAATTTCTTGCTTTGTGATATGGAATTGTTGGAAGTTATTTGAAGACCGAGCGCGATGAAAGTCTCTATTTGCGTCGACGTTCAATTTCAACGTCGGTGGTATAATGTTTATTGTAGTGGATTGAAGATGATTGATGTTTAGTCGCTTCTGTCTTTTCTTTTTTTAAATTATTTTTGGTTGAAATTAATTTATCTGTTCCATTTATTAAGACTAGCTCTATTATTTTCGTTCAGGTTTTATAATTCATTGAATTATTACAGAAAGTTGCAAATATTCAAGTAATATCTGGCAATAGAATTTAACTTACACAACTGCATACTTTTGCACTATTGGTAATTCTCTAAAAGTTGTTTCCATATTTTAAATTTCTGGAATGAAAATTTATACAACGTGAATTAAAATGCACGAGCAAAGATATACAAAAATACAAAGTTTCTTGTGAAAAACATTTATACGTTAAACCACATAATTTAATTCTTTCCTTTTTTTCCATATCTTGATAAACGTCATTCACATCCACCAGAACCATCTCACACTTTCAAAAGTTCACGTGTGCCTGTTTAATACAATCAATTTGACGTAAAAACCGCGAGCTCGTTTCGTCGAGGAATAGGAATCGAGGAGGAGAACGATGTCGGCCGTAAAGTTGGCCATTCCCGATTCAAGAATGTTCTTCGTGGTTTCGTTTGAATATCGTACAGAGGTCTTAACTATTTTTCGAACGTTTCCTCTCGCTGCCTGGCTTTCGTTCCGGATCAAATTCCTACGAACGATATTCGTTGGAAAACGGAGCGCAGAACAATCGGGGACGTTATCTCGCGGAAAATCTTGCCTCGTCGAAGCAGCGGCCAGATGAGAATGGTTGATTCGGCCGGTGAACCCACCTCCTCGTCGGCTCCTCGAAGAGAGAACAGTTTCAAGAACAGCGGGTCCGATCTTCGTCTGCACGGTCTGCAGTTCATTGCGGCGCATGAATAAAACCGTTCCCCGCGAAGGGATCCTCTGCAATTTTTGCAATAAAATTTTACAGGTTTTTCTCCAGAACTTTTTACGTAACGATCGATCGGCGAGAGTCGAAATTTCGTTATCCGTCCAAGCTTTCTTTCGTTGGGAAGGAACTTGGCATGGATTAAAATGTTTAATCCATGTTTTTTTCTTCTTCTTGTATCCTTGTATTTGTACAGCAGCTTTCTTTCGCGTTTGAATGTAGATTAGGTTGGTAACCTCTGTTTCGAGAGTTAGGTTACACGCCTTATCTGGCTGCTGAACCGGGAAGGAATTGAGGTTATGTTGCTCCTGACGTTAACACAACGACGCCATCTTGTTTAGTTATATAATTGCCATGAGTTGCAAATAGATGTAAATCAAAATGGAACAATGTTATCTCTGTTATTTCGCGTTCTTGCTCTTTATCTACGTTTTATCGTCTCGTGCATATATGCCAGGTTTACGTAACCTGGTTCGAAGCTGACAATTATAGGTTATGTAATGCAAAATTATATAAAATTATCTGAATTTTGAATCGAATTCTATATACGATCGATGATGAAATAATAAAATATAAGTAACGATGTTTTTCAATATATTTTAGATACGGGATAAATAAAATAAAATAAATCTGTTTAACAAGCCAATAAAGCGCTTCAATCGCCTTAAAGCGATAATAAAATTTCAGCAAAGCGTTTCAGGAAAGAGGAAAGAAATTGGTAAGGAAGGAATTCTTGCACGCAAGCGTCGACGAAAAAGTGACGAAGGAAAGCTTTGCCAATTAGGGAACCTTGTTTTCTTTCTCTTTTTTCTCTCTCTCTCTCTCTTTCTCTCCATCCCACGAAATATTCTGACTAACGACCACGGTGTCTAATGCTAGACACTGATGCTGACAAGAAAAATAGGAAGGAACACTCGAATCCATCGAGCATTGGATCACCTTTTAAGCAGGGGAGACTTTTTCGAAATACAGGTGTGGTTTTTAAGAGATGGCCAGGATTGATGAGAAGAGTTGAGAAAACATTCTAGAGAATGGATAGTCTTGAGGCGTTGTAGTTTTCAGAGGAGCCAGATCTTTAATTTTCTTTAACGACAAAGCGAATGTTCAAAGTGTCTTTAAAACCCCTCTAAATGAAGTCGAATTCAATATATATCTCGGATAAAATGAAAAGATGTCTTTGAGACGTTGTGTAATTGGTATAAAGAAGTGATTGTAATTTTCTTTTGCAATTCAAAGGAATGCTTGGTTCGATAAAATGATTTACACCTGTTACGAGTAAAATTTCATTTATCATTCTTGAATAATAAATCGTCGAATACTTGTATATGTTGAATATATTGAAATACTTTGTCGATAGATCGTGAAACATTCAATCCTTTAATATCGTATACGTAAAAGAAAAAACGATATCATGAAAATAATATCGCTAATATTTTTATATATAAAAATTTATCTCTCTTCCCCTTTTCCATTCATAATTTGATCCTACAATTACACGTGCACGTGTTATTAATACACATTTTCTATCTAGAAAAATTTCCTTTGAATAAAGGAGAGGAAAAATGAATTTCACCGTAATCCAAAGATGAACTATTCAATTAACTGGAAATATTACCTGTGAGCTTTCAATATACGTCCACAAACTTAATTATCAGAATTGTCACGATATCGATTCTTAATATTACTCGTCTCTCGACAATATTGTTGTGTACCGTGATTGGAAGAATTTGTAACAATAATATTATGACTCGAATCTAAAAAAAAAAAAAAAGAAATAAATAAGAAAAGGGATAAAAATTAAAGAATTGGGAAACGAGAGAATTGAGAAACTGGGAGCCACGTAGATAGAAAACTAGCAAGGAAATAGGAGTATTTGTTCTGAACCTTCAAGTACTCGAGATTCCAACCAGCGCAATCAGAGATCGTAACAATGACGTATTATGTCCCGCATTCCTCATTATTCTCTCTCGAAAACGAGAAAGGGAATCTCTTGTACCCTTTTACGGTATCCAGAATCACGGAGTAAAAGCATATCGAGACGAATGCCGTGTATCCACGTGAATCGATATCCATCCTCGTTTTCCTCGTGTCTCGAAAATGAACGGTTTATATCTGCATACATGCATGTAAAAATTATTCCAAATTGAAATCGTTTATAAAATTCTGAAAATCATTGTAGCTCCCTCGTTGTATAAATCTTGAATGAGTGTTATCGATATCATCAGGTATGATAAATATTCATGATTATGCAATTTACACTGCATTATTCCTGGGGGTGACAAATACGGGGGTGAGAAATATTCGATTAAATAATTCATTTCCTTTCCACCATTTCGGTTACTATTAATATTTTTTTTTAAATTGTCGCCATATATAATACGACGTGTCTAAATGTTAAATTATCGTATTTGTAAATTTCTTCTATCTTTAAAATAATTTTTTTTTTAATAATAAAATAAATGGAAGAATACATTGTCCTTCCACGACGTTTAAAATATTTTAATATATTTGGTACAAGGACAGATGTACACGTAATAATAATATAGAAAAAGATATATATATATATAATTTTCAAACACCGAGTTCCAATGATATTCAGTCATATCAGAATTTCGGAGTTCTATCATGAATTATGAATTTCGAGTGACTTGAATAACGTTCTTCTACTTCTACCAATGTAGTAATATAGAAGTTGAAATATACACGGTGCCTGAAAACGAATTAATCATTACGCTATTTTGAAACATTAATATTTCCTATCTTTATCCTGCATTTTCGAATGCATCAATCAATGCTCTTATCCATCTAAGATATTTTAAACACACACAAATTATATCGAATATTCGTATAGAATATCTTTTTCCAAAATACGTAAACCAATTGTTTATACAAACAATTAAGAAAGATAAATAAAATTTTGGGATTCCTTCTTTTTTTTTTAACATCTTCCATTTCCAACGAGAGAATCAAATTTCAACGAAAGCGTAATTATCAATCGCATCGTTATTATCGTCGTCGAGTTATACCGTTTACTTTATTCCGCGACGCGACGCAACATCCTCCCCTCCCATTCATCGAACGAGCATTGTCGCCGCGAAATATAACGTGTACACAGATTTACCTTAATCAAGGCCTGTTAATCAACTTGATAACAACTTCCAGGAAACGTGTTTACGAATTCTGGCCGCCACCGCAGCCAATCCCCGGGCGTACGATCATTACCGCATTGTGCGTCGATGAAAGATGCCGCTGCAGCCCCCGTTAATTACCCATCCTTTTTGGCACGTAACAGGGATAACCGGAGAAGGGGAGGAAGGGTGTTAAAGTAAAGTCTTGATGGAGTTTCCGTGCCAAAAATAATCCCCGATTCATAAGTGGCTATGTTTCAATTAATCCTCCGATTATTCGAATGTATTCATCCACAAATATATCCCCTTGGACGCAAATTTTCACTTCTCTCTCTCTTTCTCTCTTTCTTCATCTCGATATAATAATATAATTCCTTTCACATCGTAGTCTTCCCCTTCTTGACGGAGAGGGTTTCATCGACTTCATCCGAGATATTATTAAAAACGATGCTCATTCAAGATTTTCATTACGATAACAAATAAAAGAGATCGAGCGTTCATTCACGATATTTTGCTTATTCGTTTCGTTTCCCTGTTACATTGAATTCTGCGTGACGATTCAAGGGAGAAAAAAATGAAGGAATCGTTGTGAACGTGAAACGAAGTATGGATCTTTATCATCGAATGATTATTTAAATTCGAGCAATGGATCGGAAAATTCGTTGTTATTAGTGAGACAGGATCCACGTTCTTCATAATTTCATTGTCTGCAACAATTTCGAAAAAATATGATTTAGCAAAGCCAAGTGGGAGAGGTTCGCGACAGTTGTCTTAATTAACTCGTTACGGAAGAACGGGTAACGTGATATTACCACAATTCTGTGATTCTCTTCCCCTTTGCATAATGCCAGCGCTAGTGTATGTAACGTAATATTTTAACCTTATTGTTCAGCCCCTTGTGGGTGAAGGCACAAAGGGATTAAACGGAGCACCGTAACCTTCGCGATTGCAGCCTGGCAATTAAGAGGAGAAAAATTGGAATTCGCGGGAAGGGGATATTTTATCATCGATTTTAATAATTTTAATCTATTTTCGGAAGCGAACGACACGCTTTTAAGTGTAAATTTATCGTATATCGCTAGTAATTTTAATTACACGCTTCGAAATATTGCATTTCGGCTTCTCGATAATATGGGATAGAAATGTTAATAGCCTGAGAACTGAGCTCGGATTTTCCATAAACCTTTGTATCATTTCGATTTAATAATAATGTGGTAGTGTATGATTAAATTGGAACACACGCCCTTGTAGTCTGTTCTCGTTGCAAAATACTCACTATTTCTCATATTGGTTAGGTGAATATTATCGAAATAATTGGATAATTTCGATTTTCGATATATTCTCTGCTTCAAAATGGATTAAAAATACACGCTGCTCTGGTGTTGAGGCTAATAGCGGGAGAGGCAAAGGTGTAATTTGGGTTACGAGTCACGAGATTATTATAAATCTTACGTACGTGATAAATGTATCAGCAATGGTAATTAGAACGTTGAGAAATGGAAATGTTAATTCTCTATTTCTCTCTATAATTTCGCCAAGACTGATGTACATCATCTTGCACAATTCCCTTGATAGTCATTAATCCAACTCAAATAGGTCATCTTACACTAAGTAGTTTGCTACCATAAACTATAGTTAATAACCAATCGATAGAGTTAATAGTGTCAGTAATAATTAAGATGGAGGTGTAAACATCATCTTCTATAATATTCAATCGTTCCGGTACCTGAAATTTGAAATATATTAGATATATTGAACAAACTATATTTAAAAAATTGTAGAATAAAAGAAACGAGATTAATTATTCTGAAAATATTCTTATTTAATTTCACGTTATGTTAACTACCATTAAAAAATTGGAAACTCATCGAAAAATGTATATAATCTCAAAGAGAACCGTCCCCTTTGAGAACATTCGATCACAAAAGGAATGGAATTTTCATTTTTCCTTTCATTTTCCACTTTCGCATTTCCCCTAAGCGGGCAAACACGCACACTTATCCTGGTTTGAAAAATGATTTTCAATATTGGCGCAGAATACATAGGCGAAATTACAAATGAACTTGTTCATCTCTCGGTGATTGAAAGAACTCTTTCTGTGTATCAATGTCCTATGTGCGTGAAAGCGTATGCATCGGCCGAAAGGAGATCCACGAAACAGGAGGTGGCCACGTTGATGAATTGAAAATATCGATTCCAAGTCTCAATGGTACCGCGTATTGTGCCAGTTAGAATAGAAAACCTGTTGATTTTATGAAGAATGCTTTCGAAAGAATAGCAAATTCGATGGTGCTTCGTTTTCGTCAATTCGGATATTTTGTTATCGAGAAGAAAAACGTTCGAATCGAAATGCTATAATAGGATTGTACGTTTTATATTTAGAATCCAGTCACTTCTGGTTAATCGATTATTCAATTATTTTAAATTCAGTTATTCAAACAATTCTTTTTCTCGAACATTTTCAAGTTTAATGGATATTGTACAGCTATTTAATATGATCAAATTAATAATTGTTATCAATTGTTTATTGTTTATTGATGAACAGCATTCGAAAATTCCACCTGAAACAAAATGAAATGATGAAATTAGTAATTTTAATTCATTATTTCGTATTTGGAATTTTTTAAATAAAAAGAATGATAATAAGAAATTAAAAAGTGATATTAATTGATTAATTAATTATCCTACAAACGAAAGCTTCTAAAAACTTTATATCTAATTAGAAAGATAATAAATCAAATACAATTTTCAAATAAGTAAATAAATTGTTCAAACTCTATTTTTTTTTCATCGCATAAAGAAAGAAGTAAATTTATTTACTTGTTCAGAGAAAATTAAATATTAGAATCTATATTCACCAAAAAAATATTAATAATAATAATAATTAAAGCAAATTAAAATAGAACTTTTAATCTTCAAGATATATTTATCACAAGATCTTAAAATAATTTCTTGATCTCATTGCAAAACTGATAAATCAATTCCACGATATCGATCTTCCTTGCCAAGGTCTCGAGGAACGGAATCATCCCTCGTTGAAACGACAATTCTATTTATACCTCATCAGTGAGGCCGTTATTAAAGGGAGATAATAAGCAGCGCAATTTGTACAAACATATGCCCGACATGAATTACACGAATTATTCGTCTTCTTCCTTTCTTCCCCCCCTCCCTTTCTTTCTCTTTTTATTTCCGGTGTACTCGCGTTGTAGGTGTCATAATTAACGTGGTGTACCGCAGTCATAATAAAGTATGACAGATGTAATTAACGGCGTCCCTCGTTTCACGTCCGTTTGAAAAGAGCTGAAAGTAACTCGTTCTTATCCACAACCACCCTATCCGCCCTCCCTCCCCTCCTATCCGCTCCCCATTCTCACCCTCGCTCTCGTTTCGTCTTGTCTACCACGATTTCTCGTTCTCCATTGGGTCTCCATTCGCGACCATAAATAATTCAGGTGCTCGAGACGTCGTAAAGACATTAACGAAGGTAAAAGCTTTTAAGGGCGGCCCTACGTTCAATCCTGAACTCGTTATGCCCCTCTCGCGATAATAACTCGGAATCTCGGCCGGTTTCATTGTCCAACGATACGCGATATTTATGCGCGTTTCAACCGATGAGGAGTGAACCGTGGTCAAATCTGAAATTTGATACGAAACGGAGAAATGTTAGTCTCGGTTTTGGGAGACGAGATTTTGGTTTTAAATAGATCAAGTACGTGGATATTCGGCATTGAGAGATAATTTGATATGTAAGCTGTGAAAAGCTTATAGAATTTTTTTGTTTTGGAAAAAAGAAGTAATTGAAATTGTCGAGAGTAATAGAGGAAATTGGTTAATTTTTGAACAGATGAATGCTCGAACAGGGTGTTGTATATATTTGAAAATAAATCAGGAGGAAAATAGTAGAAAGTTTTATTTTCATGGAAATTGAATTTGAAACTTGTTAAGTGCACATGAATTTCAATCATCCTAATATATATTACACGAGATGGTTTTGAATATAAAAATAAATCGTAAAACAAATAAAGTAATAATATTTTTTTCATTGTAGATTATTTTTTCGAGAAAAATCATGTTTAAAAATTTGTCAAGTACACGAGAATTTAACAATTAAATTATTTTGTTACTAGACTACGAATGGATATTCAAATATAAGTTAAAAATATAAAATAAAATGTTTTCATTTAAAAACTTGTTTTGAAGATTGGAAAATTCATCGAGCACACGCATACAATTTTCGATATGCAATTCTCGATATACAATTCTCGACTAAACTTATTTTTCAAAAAAAAAAAAAACGAACATTTAAAAAAATATTAAACATTTATAAAAATTATTACATCACTAAATAATTAATTTCTCATGAAATAGAAATATTTTTGTGTAAAATAAAATTTATAGAGAAAAATGTAATTAATGAATAATGTATTATATGTGAAGCGATGAAATTTATATTCATTTAATAATTATTAAATGTGAAGAATATGTTTATATATGAGAGAAATAAATGAAAAAGTGAAAAAAAATAGAAAGAAATTAAATGCTAAAATATAAAAGTGAAAGTAAATTAAAATCCATTCGAAACTTTTTCTTTGCTAAGTAATTATTAAATATTTTTATCTTTTGAAAAAATTAATTTTTCTACAAACATATAAGAAACAAATTTTTTAAATTTATTTTCCAGACTCAGACTTACCCAGGTTCGCTGAGGAAATCCAGAACGTGACCGTGAGCAAAGGTCGAGATGCTTTGCTAGCCTGTATAGTGGATAATCTACGAAACTTCAAAGTAAGGAAGAAAGATCTTATTTAATTTCTCATGTACGATAATTTATTACGATAGTTTCGATGCTCGATATTTTACATATCTTCACAATTTTGAAGAAATTAATAGAGAACGTTGTGTAACGTAACACAAACTCGAATATTTTTACTTGAATCGAGGATATTTAATTTGAGAAGTGTAATTAATGGAATCGGCTAATGTTTTTTAAGAAAATGAGACAATTATAGCGTTAACCTGTTCAGTACGTTTTAAGTATCACGTTTAGAGAGCTCTTTTCAGCCATTTTCAGTTTCGAAATTACGGTGCTCCATTTTCACAATAGAAAATTACGCTGAAAGAACGTGACTTGTAAAAACAAGAATAAAATAGTTTCATTATAGTTGTTTCGTTTGTATAACGCGTAGCTTGGGAAGCAATAATTTTCGTTTTATGCGAGCATTTTTTAGATAAAACTGAGCAGAAATGTGCGATTTTTATGTATATTACGTGAAATAAGATAAAACTTTTCCACGATAAGATTAATTTCTCTCGGATTCACGATGCTTTAAACCAGATGAAAATTCGGTATTTTAACACTTACTTAAAACTTAATTCCAAGCAGAAATAAAAAATTAAAAAATATAAATATATGCTCGTCGATATTTACGAACCTCGTATCCAAGGATTCACGTTTCACCCTCCCCCATCATTTCAAGAAGAACAGAGCCACAATCCTGAAAATATCATAGCAAATAAATAAAGAAACAATGATACAATTTTTGTCAAAGATAAAGATCAATTAGATTCACCAGATTAATTAAACTTTTTCCACCAGAGAGACAGCCTTGGTCCAGCATCCTCGTTACACACCCTGTTCTCTTGACAAACACCATCCCAGGTATCCAGTCAAACGATCCTCTATCCACGTACAAATAATCCGTCTCCGAGGAAGTTCGTTATTAGGCAAAGCTTTTTTACGCTCCGCTTAAGAATTTCGCACGCGAAGGGAAGCGGAGTGGAGGAGCGGATCGAGTAATTCTAGCCGTGACTCGCAACAACGTCAACTTCAGCCGGCTGCCTCGTTCGTTACGCCAATGGAAATACATCACGGCTAGTGTCACGTTGAATTATTAAAGTAATATGGTAACGACGCCGGTTCACACGATCCCTCTCGGCCGATCCGGGCATAGTCTGCAACCGTAAAGAAGCATCGTGCCTCGTGCTAGCAACGGCCGCCAACGGGGGTTGATATTCCCCAGACAGGGCTAGCAGGGAACAGGAAACACGCTCCTGCGGAAAAATTATCGCTGGCCCGCTTCTTAACGCGGCTGGAATATCGTAATTTTCCACGTGGTGTCTGCTGGATTAATAATTTTTCGTGAAACGTAACGCGTGATACGTTCTTCAATTTTCAAATATTTTTAAATTTTAATTAGGGGGAGTTTGACGATTTGATAATTGGAATTTTTTTGTTGTCGGCATATTAGAGACTTTGTTGAGAATCTTGGTAATTTTTTTTTTTAATTTTACAGATATCCAGATTGTAATCCAGTAAATGATATAATTTTTAGAAATTGTGTAAATACTGTCTTATTCGAATATTTCTTTATTTTAAATAATTTAAGGAAAAATATTCTGAAGGAATTTTCACCAAATCTTAATAGCAATTACTATATTCAAAATTTTCAAAAGAATTTTTCTTTAATATATATTTTTTTATACATACTTACAAGTTCAAGATTATTTCAACATCATTAAGATGAATTTCATTTCTTTTGTAATATTCAATTTGATCAAGTATTTTTTTCTGAAGATATATATTAAGATATATGGTATATGGTATTGCTTCTATGTTGCATACTATCTTGTGAAATAAAATTTCAAGTTCCGGTCGTTCGACGACATTTTATCCAATTTGATGTTAAAACGATGTATAACTTCTATTTTCTTAACTCCACGCGTATCTCAGCCACCGAGAAGCTATTCTTGCCGTCTTCATCATCTATTTATATTATTTTACTCGCAGGTTTCTCATTCCATTTTCCCCAACTTTCCATCCTCTCTCTACAGTGCAATCTGTGCGCCTGGCATATGCAGGTCAATGTACATACTTACGTATACAACCAAAGTGAAGGCATTATGAGATGAAAGTAGGAAAGTGTCGAATAGTGCAGTAAATGTTCATCCCCAAATAACCTTAAATGCTCAAAAGTTGTAGCATCTACCTTTCGTAATTACCCACCAGTTATTAATTACGGAGGATGTTCAAGTTTAAGTCGGCAATGTGTTGTCCAATAGATGTGACATTAAATTATGCTCAATTCCAACGTGTCTTGTTACGGTCTATCTCGTGTTAAATTATTTTCCCATCTCTTATTTTTTTCTTAACAAACGATCATTATAAAATATCACGAATTCATCGATTTATCAAATTTATAAATTTTATTGGCAAACGATGAATAGAAAATTCAATTTCTCGATTTATTATTAGAATTATTATCAGATCAATATTTTTTCAAAATATTTTCCAAATATTTCTCTTAAACAATCCATTGAATGGATGAATGTAGCAAAATATCTCCACGCGTGTTTTTCATTTACATATTTTAATCGAAAAGCGTATATAACTCTTCGTGCATGTTAACAAATATCCAATATCGCAATATGAAGCCCCCATAGAGTTTCATCGTATTTTCATCTATCCTCAAGAGATCTCGGTCACATTGGAGGCTTAGCGACGAACGAAAGAAAATGGGGTAGATTCTAAGCCTTCTTATACTTACCCTTCTATTCCCCTTCTATTCTCCGTGAAAGTTTCCAAGATCCACGGAGGATACGGAATACAAGGCAGCCGGTATATTGGATTAAGCGGGCGATAAGAACGAAACGATGTTGTATAGGGTGTCCAAAGCTCCGCAAAGGGAAACATCACGGATCGTATAGATGGTAGAATGTACGCATGAACGATTCTATAGACGGAATTATGCTTTGGAAAAAAACTTGATCTCTCTCTCAACTTCTTTCCCATCAATTTTCGTGCTTCCAAAGATCGATGAATAATTCTGTAAAAAGATTAATTGGTGGAATTAATTTCGGGAAAATTCGATTTTTATATTCGATAACCGAAAATTATCCGCAAAATTCATTCCCCGTTATGCTCGATGGCATATATTTTTAATAATAAAATTTCGAAGTTGAAATTTATGCAGATTGAAATGATGCCAAAAATAAAGGAATATACAGATATCGGTGTAAAATTTGATATATCACGTAGAATTTCATAACGTGAAAAATAAAGATATTTTGTAGAATATTTTCATGTAGATACTTTTATGAAGGATTAAAAAAACGATAAAACAATTAAGCTCTATTAAACCTCGATTTTCTTGGTAATACTGTAACCTACAAAATATTGCGTTAAAGAAAATACCAACATGTCGACGTCGAACGTAATAAGAAACTTCGTTAATCATTTTCTTGGTTTTCTATAATCTCCTTCCTGTTTTTAAAATCAATTTTCTTTTCTCGATGTACTTATGAGATAAAATTTGTTTGCAACGAAGAGCAACAATTATGTATAAAAAGTAAAGCAGAGATTCTTAAAGATTTTTTTCAAAAAATAGCAAATAATTGCAATAAAGAGAATTTAAGCAAATCTTGATATTCTTTACCCCTGAATTTGAAATAATCATTATCCCAGTTGGCATTATGTTGTTTACGTAATCCGTATGATATTCCTCATACTAATCTCGCGTAACAAATCTCCGTGTCGCTATTCCACGAACACTCACCGATTATGATAAGCCTTTCCTCTGCATTTCCACGAACCGTGTTTGATTATTAGCGGCAAAGCTTCTTACGGAACGTGCACGACATGCGACAACGTCAAATCAACGAAGCTAATAAATTATTGATCCGAGATATTAAAAGTATTTTAATGGAAAATATATAATAATTTTTGAAACTGGATTCATACTTTCCATTTCTCGATATATCGTATCGAAATTGTATTATATTCTTGCCAATGTAAGTTGTAGATAGTGTACATTGAAGTTTATATTTTTTCAATATTTTTCATCTCTCAGAGGAAACCACTTTTAATTACGTTGCTTCTAAGCCGTGTTATTAAATAAGAATAGTCTTTGAAACTTCTTTATACTTGAAGTGCCTTCCATCTTCTTTGAACAATAATTAAAATACATTGAGGAACTGTTGCGTAGAGATTGTTAAAAATTTAATAGAGTCAAGAAAAATGACTGAAAATGACGTTTAAATATCTCTGGCAAGAAAATTTTTTAATAACCTAAGTAATGAAGCTGATATTCAAGTGACGAAGATAAATGGTTTTCCCTATAAAGTATGTATAACTTTCCACGAGTTTACTCCCATTACGAGTTTCCATTCTCCTCGCAATATTTTCCTGGTGAAATGTTAAATGTTAAATATTATATAAACTCGTTGAAACAATAGTTATATTAAATTCTTAATTAAATTTCTCTTCTAATCCGTTTCCTTAACATAATACTTCTATCAATTTTTAATTTAGAACTCAACACAAACAATTTTAATATAACTTATTTATATTTTTTGTAAAGTTTAAACTTCTTACAAAAAATATTATTAAATTCATCATTAATAGATTTCATATTTTATATGTTAAAATTTGTACAAATTAAAATTTTTAATTTTATTAACACTGCAATAATAAAATATTGCAGTATATATAATATATTAAATATGTAATATTTAATAAAAGAATATTTTAATTTTATATATTATATTTTATATCTAATGGATAATAAATTTCCTATCTTTATTTACTATAAGTATTAAAGAATTTTCCATTGACAATTTACCAATACCGATAGTTTATCTTATGCAAACTTCATATATATATATATTCATATATGTTTGTTCTAGGTGGCATGGGTGCGCGTCGATACGCAGACTATCTTATCCATCCACCATAATGTCATCACGCAAAATCCACGGATCTCGTTGTCGTATAACGATCACCGTACATGGTATCTTCATATAAAAAAAGTTGAAGAAGTGGATCGTGGATGGTACATGTGTCAGGTGAACACAGACCCGATGAGAAGTCGACAGGGTTATTTGCAGGTTGTAGGTACGTGAAATATCGTTAAAAAAAATTCTATTTCGAAATAGAAAAAGAAATAATAAATCCTAAGATTTATCGCTTAAGAAGAGCAGAAATTTTCTTCTTCTTTAATATGATAAATTTTCAAGAATGAACGGAATAAAACGGATTTTGAGTGATATTCATAACGTAAGAACGTCGGGTTATTATTAAAGAACATTTATTATTTGTGAAAAAAAAATGATATATGGAAGTAATTAAAAATTTGTCAGAAACGTAACGTTTAAACACCGTAAAAGCAATTAAGGGGACCGGCATTAGTCAGCTCGATTCAGTTAGTCTTTGAAGCAATTAGGTTTCCAGTTAGTTGTTAAACTGGGTTAGGAGTCATCAAGCTTCCGATATTCAATCAACAAGCAAAGTACTTAAGCTTCCACAAGATTAGCGAGAAACTAGCCTCAAGTTAAAAGGTATTAGGAATGCTACTTTTTTGTATTATCATAAAAAGATGAATTTGGAAGGAAAGTTAAGAAGTTTCGAAAATTGACTTTAGTACACATTCAATGCTTGCATACGTTTAATTTTCGAAATTAAAATAAATTTTTTTAATTATATTCCTTTTCAATTGTAAAAATACAATTTGGAAATATCAATGAAATGTTTTTTTTTTTTTCAAAAATAATATAGTTTTATGGAACATTCACTACTTATCATTTATATTAAAAAAATATCGAAATAAAAATTTAATTATTAATTACAATAAGTACAATAGATTTTATGAAATGAAATTCCAAAGTTATTCTAGTAATTTTCAATATATTAAAAAATAAAAATTACCAGAAATATTTTGTATTGAAAAATATAATTTTAAAATATATTTTAATTATTTGACGCTTCGAATATTATTTGATTATTAATATAATCCAATTATTTAAATTTAACAGCGATTAATAATAAACAGCAATAGCGAGGATGAATAATAATACAATTCACATTTCTCTTTATCTGGATTAAATATCGAAACTCAACAAGAATGATATCGATTTCGGTTATTGTTATCAATTTTGGTTTATTCTAGAAGCGATATGTATGTATAATTAACAGCAAAATTTAGATTTTGCTCGCTCCATTAGGCAAATTCTCCCTGCGCAAAGTTTATCATTAATATTACAGATATAGATGAAGAATTTATCACTTGATAATATTATTTATTAGAATATCCTAAATCAGCTACAAAAAGAAATAAACAAGTTCAAATTGAAAAGTAAACTTATTAAATTACCATTGATCTCGTTCATTACTTGAAAGTAAAGTTTGTGGAAGAATATGAAAGACGATTATTCATTCGATTTCGCGCGTCCTTTTGCGTTCGCAGTGCCACCTTCCATTATCACGAAGGAAACGAGCACGGACATGGTTGTCCGCGAAGGTTCAAACGTGACATTGACGTGTAAAGCTTCAGGATATCCGGAACCTTACGTCATGTGGCGGAGAGAGGATGGGAAAAACATAAACTACAATGGAGAGAGCGGTGAGTTTTGATTATCAATTTTTTTTTTCTTTCCTCTAATTTTATGAAAGTATAAATAATTTTGAAAAGTGAAGCTATTTTAATTATAAGAATAAAAATGAATTTACGTACTCTTCAATCGTTATATTGTTATCCTTATAAGTTATGAATTGTTATTTGAGTTATGAATTGCAAGATTTATAAGAGATTCTAAAATTTCATTCGATATTGGAATTTCTCCCTCCCTCTCAATTTTCGAAACAATTAATAGCAATGTTATACTCGAATCATTATGATACCGAAAGATAAACGATTAATTATACCTGGAAAAAGTGTGGGTGTGAAAGTGTTATTATTACGTACATCAGATAACGGATTTTGCTAATGAATCGATTGACATTTTCATTAATTACGTTGGACATAATGATTCAGTCACGGAGAATTGTTAATTTCACGCCAGGGATTCATAATTTTCGCGATAAAATGAGATCTAAATTTGATTCACACGATGTATTCAGTAAATTAATGGCAAATAATTTAATACATTACTAAATTGGTTTCGAATTGATGAGGTGCCAATATCACGTTTTCCTTTCGCCTATGAAATATTAGTTACGGGAATCGTTAATACATTTTCATGCAAGATTTAAGATTAATTTATATAATATTAATTTATAATTAACATTAAGATTAACGTTTCGATATAACGTTTTAATATATCCCCCTGTTAATAATATTGTCGTTTGGGCAAAAAAATTTCATTGTTTAAGAAAAAAAAATAGGAAACGTATTTTCAAATATATTGTACAGAATTGTATCGAATCTTACGGATATTTGACATTCTTTTGATCGAATCAGTTACGTGTACGATTCAATTTTCCATTAATTTTATCCATCAAATATGTTTTGTACGTTTATAATAACAAAACGAAGTAAAAATGAAAAGTTAATCAAAGTATTCTATTACACATGATTTCAATGATTAATTATTACGAGACTGGCTGCTGGCTGGCAATCAAAACGTAATTATTCATGGATACAGTGTATATCTGGCTCGTATAGCGAAACTCTCGTGTGAAATGTATTCAAGAGTTGAATCGTCGTTTCCGGATAGTTCTCAATTCGACAATCGATAGTCGAATGGATACAGGTAGCGGAGCTTCGCACACGATATCGCTTTTTCGTATGCAATGCAAAAAAAAAAAAAAAAAAAAGCAAACGACTAAAACGATTCTTCTTTATTGTGTCGAAACTTGTACGAAGTTTATATTCACTTTACTCGTATTCAATTCTGACATTCATATACCGACACGCACGTCAGAGCGTATAAAATATTCCCCTCGAAACTGAGAAATGATATTATCAGACTCAAATGTAAATTTTATCTTAAATTTATGTCCCAATGTAACGATGTGTTAAGAATTAATTTTAGTTTTATTTCATGTTTGAAGGAAAAATGTAATTTAAAAATTATTTAATATTATAGTTGTGTTATAATAAAATACGAAAAAAGAAAAATTCATATAGAGAAAATAACAAATTTTCTTTGACATTTATTAAGCTGAATGTTTCTTTCTTTTTTTTTTTTTTTTTTTAATTTTAACTGAATTTGATGAATTGAAAAATACTTTCGTGAAAACATTTTTAATTCTCGATATTGTTGAGAATCTAGTACATTTAAAATACATTTGACAATAAACAGTTTAGCATTTATTTTAATTTTATATAATGTAGATTACAACAACGAATTCTTTTATTTTGAAAATAATCAGTGGTAAAATTTGAAATGATGAAAATCCCTATTCCTCTGTTTCGTCGTTTTCATTTGAGATGAAAATATTGATTTCGAAAAACAACATATTCTTATGTTGTGATATATTATTGGAAATTTATTCATATTTGATTATTCATTAACAAAATAGCGGCGATGTACAAACCATAATTCATTTCATGGAAAATTATGCATATATTTACATATAATAACAATAACAATTCCCAAATATTTCTAAATAAATAAATATCAATTTATGAAATTATTTTTAATAGAAATATTTATAAAACGTTATTATTATTTTTAAAGGATTTTTAATTACTGAATGCTTTCGATAAAAAAAATTATTAAAAAATTTAATCGTTATTACACATTATTAACAACTGGATGGAAAATTATTTTAATGATTGATCAAATATAAAATATATTTGGATATATTATGTAGCATCGAATAAAATTTATCGATAAACAATTAGAACGTAAAACGTTATCGAATATTGAAAAAGCGGGATATTCGTAACAATTGATTAAATCATAATCTCCAAATTTAATAATAATCCGTGATATGATCACGTTTTTGTGATCGGATGCGAATAATTATCTGTAAATTATTATCTTGTTAGAAATACAAGATTACATTCGAAGAACACATATTCGATGTATCACTTGCTTTTGAAGTTTCGAGTTAGGAAACGTTGCTTCGTACACCGGCAATTGAAATTTGTGCTGTGTCGGGAAAACAGGCTGTTCCAGAATTCCCTTAGCTAAATTGGTTTCAGGAATTGCGATTTCCAGAGCAGCTATTAATATAACAATAAGCAATGAAACCATTCTTTGGCTGGAGTTTGGATAAAGTTAAAAATTCTTATTACCAAGGATTAACAAAGATTCGATTTTCAATCGATATCACACAAGTGAAACTTTCATTTCACAAGTGTCGCAAAATTTCGCAACAGCACAAATTGAATGGAATTCGATCGGGGTCGGTATTGCCTTGCGAAACGAGTGTTCTTCTCGCATTACCGGAAGTCCTCCGGTTCGAAAAGTCAACGCCTCGCTATATAGCAAGCCGACACTCCTGTCGATAAGTCGAAAGCTCGAGGCGCGGCATTCCTTCCCGGCCTTAATCAATAAAATCCAACGAATCGATACCCCCTCAACGTGACGCAACGGAAGTTTACCAAGGTATTCTTCAGGCTAGAGGGAGGAGAACGTTTGATCGTTGAGCATCGTAAATAATCGATTTGCTCCGGTTGTCGTGGCGCGCTTCTCTAAAAATATCAGTTCCGCTCTGGGAGCACGGCCGTCTTGGCGCAGAGGTCGTCTCGATCGATGCTAATTACTTTCTTAATTACTAATTATGAAGGGTGTGATAGGCGCGACACTTTCATTCTCTCTCTCTCCCTTCCTCCGTGTACTTCTTGCCTCTTTTCTTTCTGCAATCCTCGTCTCCCTTGCAATATATAGAAAAAGAGAGAGAGAGAGAGAAAGAGAGCAATGGATAAAGATGTACAGGATAGAGGGACGTCAGACAATCTGTCCGTTCCAAAGGATTTTCTCAATATCGGATAAAGGCCGGATTTAATTTCTGCTCTAATTTAAATTTTCATTGCCCTCGAGGCATACTCGGCTTCAGACGCTCAGACGAGGCTTTCGAAGCTTACGCCTCGCCCTAACTCCACCGTATAAACTGTCACTGATAAATATGTATGCCTCGAATCGTTGCCGGGCCCTGGGATAAAAATCCACCGTTGCATTATATGATCTGGCCTGTTCAAACCGGCCATTAGCGGGGTCGTGGAGATTAATGTAATTCGAGGGGAACTATTGTTGCGAAATTCTGTTTAACTTTTTTTTTTGCCGTGGCAACTCGTAGAAATAGAGTTTAGGAGGGGATGAAATATAGGATTAAATCTTTTTCATCCCTTTTTGATAATGAGAATTTTTCCACAATGGTATATTTTTAATCGAATTGGAATCTGAATTTGATCGAAAAATTCAGTTAAGTAGAAATTATTATTTTTAATAATTTATTGTTTCCTACGAGTTTTTCAATTTTTTAATTTACTCGTATATATTTTAGAGGACAGTTTAAATTTCTTTTGTATATAGAGGAATAGTGAAACAAATTCTGTTCGATCAATAATTCTCTGAAGAATTGATTAAAATAAGAGAACGTGGACAATTGAAACGCTTTGAAATTTATTCTTCATCGCATAATTTCGACATCACGTTAATTATAAGAATTTTTCAAAATTCGTAACGCTTTTTTCAAACACTCGCAGAAATAAATTTCATCCACTTTTATTCCATCTCCGTCGAATTATCGATACTCGGCTCTCAATCAACGTCGATTTCCGTGTTTCCACGTGAATCTACGCATAATTACGGGAACTAGTCCCTTCATTATGAACGCGACCAACCATTCCATAAAAGCACACCGATCGAAACGCGTGAAACACGGTCCACTATTCATGAAAACGGCAATCAATTTGCAATGCGGCGGCGAGCCATCAACGGCTTATGAGGAGACGATATCGTTCCACGATCGTGTATCGAAGGCTATCTTCGGCCACCATCTGCCGCCGTACCGTGTCATTCGATAGGCGTAATTGGACAAAATATCACGATTGCAAACACGTGCTGTTCAAACTGTCTGCTTGGTAATGTGCCGTCCTTTGAGACTCGACAATTTCACTTCTCCAACGCCTGGCTTCTCGTTAGTTTCACGACTTTATTATTCAAGAAAAAAGGTAATTTTAATAATATTTCTATGTATCATTGTTCACAGTTTGGATAGTTTCGATAAAAGTATAGAATATTTTGTAAATACAAAATGTTATTCTCATAGAATGAATTTATCGTGAACAGTAGTGTACTGTTTATCATTTGAAATTGTATGTTTATATTATATTATATTAAAGATAGAATTCCTATTCAATACAATTTCAACTTGATAATTATTCCGTAAGAGATGGGAATTTAATGGTTTAATTTAATGAATTACGCGGTAATACTTGATCCGCTTTTAGTTTCAGATTTCATTTTAGAAGAGTATTATGATTAATGAATAATATGCATGGATTATATATTGTGTGTAACAAAAGATTAAGTCAGATATAATTTTTATTAAAATCTAAATTTCCACTTCGTGAACTCCAATCTTTAAAAAAATGTAAAAACAAGTTATTTCTAAGAGAAATGATTAAGAAAATTTTTAATATTTCTTTACTTTTCGATATTACAATATTCTCGTGTTGAAAAATTTAACAAATATTTGTATCGACCGATTTACTTCCCCACACAGAAATTTATAAGAATTATGGCAATGCGTAATCCGATTATATCGAGAAAAGAATTCGACCAAGCCATCACATCCACTTCGAGGCAAAGATTAGGAACAATTTATAGTGTTGGAATGTTGTACGTATATCGTACGTGTATCGCACATACCAATGCTTCTCCCCTAGCTTTTCGTACACAGAAGTGAAAAAGAATGTTGAAGAGAAATGAAAAAGAAAATCGAATTTTATAAAACGCACGAGCCATTCCTACTTCCAAAGAATGGAATCGAGACACTTGTGTGTACGGCCAAGGAAAGGAAGATTTAACTCCCTCCTACGATTGTCCGAGAAGCTGATAAAAGAGTGAGTAAAGAAAAAACAAAGAGAAATATCTCGAATTGGGAGAGGAACGCTGGAAAAAGGGATAACGAATCGTTGGTACTCGTATTCGGGAAACGAAACGTTCGAGAGATGTTTACTTGAATTTTTTACAGAAATTAATTGCGGAGATGGATACCGTTGCATAAAAGGTAGTGAATATTTAACAACATACAAAACTCCATGTACAAATTTATTTTTCGAGTTTTGGAAAATTAAAAAATATATTAATCGAAGGAATGAAATTGGAAAGAAGAAGTACATCGAATAAAATATAAACATCTTAATAAGTAATTTACTTTGCAAAAAATTGTTTTTGCATAAAAATTTGTAATGAATAATTGAAGAAGCCAAGTCTTCATAGCAAAAATATAAAACAACCATTTTTTTCATCTTTCAAAAGTATGTAGATATAGGAAATGATGAATATATTAATTTATAAATATTTTTTCTTAATCTCTTTTACAAAAACAAAAGCCAATATTGTGTTTTTATACAAATTGGAAGAAGAAGTGAATATTTGTTACGATTTAAATACGGAGAAATTACAATATCTCGTTCCAAATGAAAATTTCCATCTCCATAGAGAAACTGTATGTTCATCGAATTTCACAACATTTCGAAGAAATTGAAATCCTTATATCAGTAACGTGATCCAATAAACGGGATCGCTTATGGCGGCAAAACAACGTTCCTCGCAATAACAATTTGCCTAACGCGGGGAAAATTATTTCTCCTCTCGTTCGAGAGGAGCGTTATGAAAACGGATATCGAAGAAATGAAAGTGTACGATGCGTAAAGGTTAGAAAACAGTGGTAATCAATGCCGGCATAATGCCGGTTGAACGTGTCTACATCATTGTCTACGATCTTCTTCGAGCGTTTCTTTTTTCCATCCCAAGTTTTACAGGAAATTGTAGAGAACGTGGCAAAAATCGCGACACGAAGACAAAGATATTTCGCGTAAAACTCGTTTGACGATGCAAGAGGACGCTCAGAAATCTTATTTACTGGAAATATTATTTCTTATAGGTATTATCTCTTCTTAAATATTCCTCGGGTATCCAATATTTAATTTCTTCTTTGTAGAAGAAAGTTAAAAAAAAAAATTCCTCTCATAATAATTTTCTATAGTAATATTTTAGAAGAAAATGTATAATCGATACATTACCTAAGAAAATTAATTCTTTTTCTTCTTTTTCTCGCAATAAATCTTAAGAAATCTAAAATTATTTCCTCTTTAATGTGAAATCTTCGCTTTCAAAAATTGTATACAATTCCACATTTTTATATTTTATATTTTCCACGCAACATTTCTATAAATATAAAATAAAATGTAAAAAAATTCCTATTCCACATATTATTTCCATCAATGCTACAATTTTTGCCGGTATATATCGGGATCAAAGTAACACGAGACGACCGGAAAATCGGGATCTAAGAACGAATTCTTGTTCCGGAAAAGAAAATAAAAGAGGGGAAGGGAGAGAGAGAGAGAGAGAGAGTCGCGTGGTGGATATCGATATAGGCGGTACGGAAAATCGAATCTACGCTGTACTCGTTTTACGCGCAAGCCTGGCATCAAACGATGAGGAAAACTGGCGGCCAAACTGTACCGACGTCGATCCTCGTAGACGAGCTTATCTTGTTGCCGTTTGAGGGTTCCTTTGTACTTTCAAAGACCAAGTCGTTGCTACAGCCGTGCAACTTCGTGAACAATATTGTCTAGCAAATTTTGCGTTTCAACCCCCTCAAGGAATAGATTCCAATTGGCTCTCCGCGAGTTTCCTCTACTTTTCCTTCATCAAAATCGTTCATCCCCTAATTCGCGTGGGAAAATGAAGGAATAAAAGAGGATATTGAAGAAATTAAATCCCTTTAAGGGTATTTGTACGATTGAAAAAGGTACGTGTTACTTTTTTCTTTTTTTTTTTTTTTTTCAAGTGTAAGATTTCTTAGCGCGGGTAGATTTTTAGTATCGAAGGATCGAATTCGAGGATGGATTTTTATTTTGAAGAAAGATTTTTAAGATTGGTTAAATTGAGAATGGAGCTTTGAAAGTTGTGCAATATTATATATAATGTTATTTATACGAGATATAATCGATACGTTCATTTGGCAAGTTCATTTAATTTTCATCGGTTAGTTATGATTTTTCGTTCGGTTAATAGGATTTTACGTTCGTATAAATAATACTAATTTTCTCGTAAATATATAATAATGTTTTAAATCTGATGAATTTGGAAACGAATTCGGAAGCGCAACATTTGTATAAGTCTCGTTTATTTGGTTGTTTAATCGATGCAATATATATATATTTTCATTGCTATAAAATATTATAACAAAGATAGAGATAAAATTCGTATCAACTTGTTTGAATTTTAGTGCAATTTCGTTGAAATACGAAAAAGAAATTTTATTCGTCACGAAAAAAAAAAATTGTTTGTGCTTGATAAAGTAAACATTAATAAACTACAGTGTCCATCGGTAAAAATTTACATCTCCTTTGTGCATTGAAGAAAAATGCAATTCTCAGTTTCCTCAGAACAATCGCGTGCGTAATTTTTCATTGTTGAAAAATTGGGAAAGGATATTCTCTTCTCTGGTCCAGAGAAGAATTGTTTGGAAGTCTGTCTTTATTTATTAATGGTAAGAAGAAGCTAACCTTAAAAAATGAGCTTTCGTAGTCGCATAAAGAGAGTGAAACTAGGAAATTGTACAATATTCAGGGTCCCAAAGGCACTGTTGCTTAGCTTTGTCTTTTGCTGATAAATAACTACCAGACTTTGTTGGAATAAAAGAATTCGAAAAGTGGAGTATTCTGTAAAATATTGATTAAAATTCGATGATTTATAAATAATTTTCTTCGAAAACATCTTAATATTCTTTAATAAAATATACATAACAATAAATTATCTTGAATAATTTCGAATAATAAAAATTAAAAATATGCAAACGAGATGTAAATTTAAAAAGAATTTATGCTCTCTTTTTCAATCGTTCCAAGATCAATAGCAACTATTTATAATTTACAATTTTAATTCTAAAAATGAAAATTCTAATTCTGTTCACAATTTTTAAATATTCATCATATCTTATGATCCAACCATTGCATAAAAATTGTGATATTAAAGAATCTTCAATCTTCTAAACTATTCAAACCTAATTAGGAACATCATAAATGTCACGACAACCTTTCTGCGTTAAAGGTAGCCACCACCTTTACTCTAAAATTGTTCGAACTGTTTCAAAATAGTGGGAGCAATTGGTCTATAGAATGAACACACAGCAGAGACATTAGCTGAGACGATCGTGGCTCGTTGGAGGATTTGGTCGGAGGATGAATGTGGCCGGGTTATCTGGCGGTAATAACGCGAAAAAGGCTACTTAAGGGTGGAAACGAGGGAAAAGAAAAGAGGGGGATGGGATGAAATATCAACGTCCAGGCCAGCCGCTTATGGGGCGGAATACATCACGTACTAATTCCTAAATAAATAATAATAAACTAAATAAATAGGGTAGCTCACTTCGTCTTCGAGGAAAGCTGTCTGCTTATTCTTAAAGACGTTAAGGAGCACGCGGAAAATGTTATGCAAAGTGGCGGCGAGCATCGACGTTGAACGGCCGCTAATTTATTCCGCGGTTCTTTTTTGCGCCCCCTCTTATCTGCCGTCCGTTTAACATTCAAACGAGCTGATGAGCTTCGAAAGACACTGCGTTATCGCGTGCAATGCTCGCGTTATGATCTTATGAAAATTTCACGCCTCTCCTTGCCCGAGTAAATTGGGATTCGGCGCTATTTTTTCGAAGCTAATTCGCTATTTGATTTGGAATGATTTTTGGCAAATGCAAAAATGTATCTTAGATTTAATTCTCGATCGAGATACTTTCTGGAAATAAGATTCGCGAACAATCGAGAGATTAATGCAATAATATATTAATCAACTAATTGAATCGATAATTGAAAGAAAACTGAAATTTACTTTTCACAGATTTGATTTTCAAAAAATCATTATTAATTAAAAATTGATTTACTAAAAAGAGACGCACAATCCTGTTATAAATCCTGTTATAGTTTAATTGACTTATATCATACTAACAATAAAATCTCTAATTTTAATTCATGACATTTAAATGGAAATTTTTAAAGATTCTTAAAGATAATCACTATTTAGCATTGGGAGAATTTATAAGAAAATAGAGAAATAGAAAAATTATCCTAAAAGACCTAATCTCGATAGAGAAAACAATAAATGTTTTTTTCTAATATAAAAGACGTTACAATCTAATAGAAAAAATATTATATAAAACTCAAAATATTCTAAACAATAGC
The DNA here is from genome assembly GCF_003254395.2 of Apis mellifera. NCBI lineage: Eukaryota > Metazoa > Arthropoda > Insecta > Hymenoptera > Apidae > Apis > Apis mellifera. The sequence continues at coordinate 4,842,791 of NC_037646.1, forward strand.
ACAGCATATCCAATCCAAAATATCCAAAATAAGAATTACAAACATTAAAAGTGACTATCTATTACCATATTTATAAAAAACTTTTACGATCAAAATTTTTAATTTAAAATAAAATTGAGAAGTGTCTCGAATCTATCATTTCGCTCTCACTCAACAGTATTTACATCGTTAAAAAATAATTGGCCACAATCTCCATTAAATCTGTACCACGCAACAGATTTATCCCCAAAATGAAATTTCGTCGAGCAATACTACATCGTGATTTCCCATTAAAATGGAAACCTTTAAAACTTCCCGTTAAACAGATGAAAGGATAGTTGTGGGATTCTCCAAAACTATTTGATTAAAACTCTGGAAAATGGAGAGACATCTCTCTTCATTGTTTATGGAAAACAATGGATAGATTTGGCGTCTGGTCTGACAAGCAGATTCGCACCATCTTCTCGCACCATCCCTTGAACAGATTTCCTTCCTTTCATCGACCTTCACAGGCCCCCATATTTTTCCTCCCGAATGATAAGAGTTTCGAGTCACGCGAGATAAGCTCGTACAATCGAGGACGCAGTTTCACCGCCACGGCGCGTTCTCTTTTGTCGGCGATTAGGGTGTATTGTGGCGTTGTTGCGGGGAGGGAAGTGTTGTTAATAAGTTTTATCTATTTGATAAGGAAATAATAGGAGGGAAACGGTAATAACGAGACTTTATTACCTGTCGCGATTACTGGTATCAAATTTAGATGGAATTGGTGTACAGTAATTATGAAAAAAAAAGTATGAAATTATTATGCGTAACTCGTAATAATTTTATATTGATTTTAATCAATTGAAAAAAAGAATGTGTTAGTAAAAAAGAGTTTGGTTATTTTATGTGCAGTTTGATTATTATAAGTTTGTTCTATTCGTTTATGATTGACTTATCTGACCATCGGATTGTTCTATCACTTTAATTATTTGTGTATTTCATTTAACGGATTTCGTTCATTCACTTATCTGTTTGATTTATTACTCGAGCTTATTTCACTTGGCCAATAGTGATTGATCTATTCCATTATCTAACTATTTTCGGCCCAGTCATCGATATATCTGATCCTTGACCTGATCCTTGCTGGAATTAGATTTCCCTTTTCCATCTACAACGCGATCGATAGAAAATGTATAAATAGTTTACGACTATCAACGACTATCTGACTCGACGAGGCAATATCGCACAAAGGAGGGTAATAATAAAGGAAGTTGAAAAAAAAAAAAAAAAAAGAAAGAAAAAGAAAACGATTGTTGAGAGGAGAAAAAAAAAACCTATATCTCTGGGGGAATAACGTAAAACGTAATGAAACTCAGCCTGTTCGCGTAAATATGCAAGCATAACGTTCAAAGGAACGTAAAAGCGGACGACGATTGCAGACGCGTTCCAATAAGAGGGTGATAATAAAACGGTGTACCTGCAGATCGCTATTTTTATACGCGAAATTATCGTGCACGTTTCCCAGAATTCTTGGCGAAACAGAGGGCAACGGGGGATTGTAAATAGGTTCCGCAGGTCGTTTCAAACTGGTCGTGAGTAAATGTTGGGGAGCGATGGAAAACCAATTGAACGTTTTTCACGGGTAAAAGGTAAAAGCGCATTGTATCAGGAGGAAAGAATTGTTGCTACAATTGGCGGAGAACAGTAACGCGAGGGTAATGGGATGGTATAAGAACGTGGAATTCCTCGAAATCGAATAATACCCCTTCAATGTATCACGATCATTGCCACGGCTCATGCATCTTCCGATAAATTCTTTCCTCTCCCCGCCTTTCATTTTAATCCTTTCAACGGATAATTTGCTTTGTCCTTGTTATTTAACGCGTGATCGCGTTTACAAGTGGTGTAGTAATTTTGTAATTTCCTTTAAAAATAGAGAATGTACACAGCGCGCTTTTATCGTGAAAAATTTTAAACTAGACTATGGATGGCTTTTATAGAAAACTTGGCGAAACGCGCATAAATTACTTTTAAGGATTAAACGAACGTTGTAAACCGCGTTAAATTTAACAAATAAGTTAATCAACTCTATTAAAGCTAAAGTGAAGCTTTGGTAAATGTAATGGAGTGTCCCGCAATTCCCTATAATTACATCGTACACGTATATAACAGTATCTCTCCAATTCTATATTTCGATTGAATTGCTTGAACGTACACGTACGTGTTATTAATCAAAATTAGATATTATCTAATAATAATATGTTCAATTTCACTTAACTGCGTTATCAGTGAAACGGGCAGAACTACATGATAATTCTGTAACGTTACAACGCTCCATATTCGTAAAATTATCTGGTTACTTTTTGAAGAAAAAAAAATAGAAACATTAACTTATTTTTACATAACGTAGAAACAAAAAAAAATGATCCAATTCGCGAAATTGAATATCCAAAAATATATCGTTATCAGTTCGGTTCATTGGAATTTTATTGTCTTGGCTTCGAACTTTCCGTTTCGATATTTATTAGAGTGGAGTGGAAACCGGAAACGGGACTATTTACGTACTATTCGCGCGCGGGATCTCGTTTTGGTTCGCGTGCATAATTCGTTGGAACGGATGACCGAGCACAGCCGCAAAATACGGTAAAAGTTACAGGAAAATGTGGAACGCGGAAGTTTTCCAGGTTTGTGCGACTGGCCGGAATGATAAATCGTTTAACGTAATTTAATTATATGCCCGATGTATAGCGGAAGCGGTGAATATAGGATGGAATAAATAATTACTTTCTATGACAGATATTAATGAGCCGTGGCTATAGATGCATTAGAGAATCAAACTTCGAATCTTGAATGGACGATACCCGATATCGTTGTACGAGCAATACTCGCTCGTAAAAAGTTGAGTGGTTCAAGTGGTTTGAAATGGAATTTCGTTGTAATAACGAACGTGGTAATGAGTCTAAAAAAAACAAAGAGAAAAAATTAAAAAGACGTTTTAGAACAGTGGGGAATATTTTTAAAAGATGGTGAAAAAAAATTATCAGATAACGTTGAATTTTTTTTGAAACGAAATATTCCCACAATACTTTATGCATTTATTTTTTGATGGTATATACTTTAGAAACATCGTATATCTCCTAATGAGAAACTTTCCTCGGCATCGAGCTGAATTAAAAATATTTTACGTTTAAAAAGAGGAAGAGCGTTCCAAGTTCATCTTGAGTAGATGGAGGTTTCGCGATGCCTTCTGCACTTATAAATTCGGTACTGTCAAAGTAGGTCGTCTCCTCTGAACTTTTAGCCGAACTTTCAACCTGGAAACTTCGATTTCTCCACAAATAGTGTTACGTCCGAATTTTCACCGATTCGACTTCACCGAAGAAACTTATCCATCCAGAATTGCACGATTTAATAAAAAATTAATTCTAAAAAAAAAAACACGTATTCCAAAAATTCTGTCGAATGAAGGAAAAAATTAATTTATAATAAATATTCAAACCATATAAATTTTCTATATTCTATATCTCGTCCGTGTAATAAATATTTAGTAAATATCTTTTGTTTGAAAAGATATGAGATTTTTTCTTTTTATATAGAAAATAATGAATATCATTATTTATTATACAGTTTCCATTATAAATTGATTGAAATGTTACGTATCGAAATTATTCGAGCGACGTATATCGATTTTTAAAGTCGATAGAATAATTATGAGCTGTGGTGTATATTAATAGCTCGAAAGTGACAGAAACATTGAGGTCGCGATTTTAAAAGTTGCTTATTGGGTCGTGGAATATTTGAGAGATGCAGCAATTTAAAATTTCGGTACTCATCTACCGATTTTTCTAAAAAAAGAAAGCACACGTGAGAAACATTCATTTTTATTAAAACGAATGGAAATTACGAATTAAACGAATTATAAATATTTCTCGTACGAAAGAAAAATGCACGCTGCAAAGCGAAAAATAAATGTATAATTTATATGTATTTCTCTTTATTAAAAATTAATTTTTAATAAAAAAAAAATTTAGAAAAATATCATCGATCATCACTTAATATAAAATTATAAATCCTCTAAGTATCCTCGAATATCAATAAGCTAATAATTTCAAGCATTTTCCTTTCTGCGATAAATAGATACTTAAATATTGACACAAGGATTAATGAAAATCAATTGATGAATCTATTTTCCCTCTTAAAACACGAATTAATTGTATACACTGGATTTATACACTGGAAACTCTAATGAAATATCTGTTTGTGTTATAGTGAATGTCGTGGATGGCGAGGTGTTGCACATCGTGAAGATAAGTCGATTGCACATGGGAGCATACTTGTGCATCGCTTCGAACGACGTTCCACCGCGAGTTAGCCAACGCATATCTCTTCGCGTGCAATGTGAGTATACTGAAATATTCCTATCATATATTCCTCAAATAGTGGAGGAGCGGCGTGTGTGTTTATTGGACTGCTTTATATGCATGTTAATCCTAAACTGCCCCGTTAAATTTTGTGAACGTGTTATATTAACTTCATCCATGCGTAAACCCTTCCCTCCCTTTCGAACGGGAGCTTTTCAAAAACTGCATTCGTGGAAAAATATTTGAAGTTGCTTGAATATTTATACCGTCTACCGCTCTCGTTTCTCGCGATTTCGAATATATTTTTGAATAGAAAATTTTTCGAAACTGTTCGTGTCAAATTATTCCTCATTTTTAATATCGTTTTTTATTATCGTGTAAAATTTTCTCGCTCGATCGTTCCATTAAAAAGAGAGAATGAAATTTATATCGGGATTTATATTGGAATTTTTTCCAATAGGATAAAACAATTTGTATCTCGTTAGCATACACTTATAACGACTTTTATTTTGAAATAAATTCATTTTAAATGAAACTATACTTCTTTTCTGATAGGATATAATAATAATAATTGCAACTTGTCATTGATTTTCCAAAAACAAACGAAATTGGAAATCTTGGCTTGGAGAATCGTCCCTAAAAATGTTTGAACATTTAGTTGTATATAATATAAATGTATATAAGAATTGCAGAACAATTATTTCATCCATACAAATTGTTTATTTATCCAAAACGTCACTGACACTCGTATCAGTGACGAATTTCAGAATAGATAATTCCGAAAATTTGGGAAATTTGGTCCAAAGAAAAACTCAATTACAGCAACGATGATATCTTTGATGATAGATAAATAATTTTGGACGAATGATAAGAATAGTACACGATACTTCGATAAAGAGTAATTGTTCTATTCTACGCGATGCATTAGGTTGGTTTTCGACGTCTCATTTAGCCAACGATTTACAACCGACCACTTGACCCAGATATGCTCGATGTACCTAGATCCGTTCATCCCCCTCACGGCCGTCACGTTCATCCAGTTTTGGGGTGCGAAACGCGTTTCCGCCCTGTCTTTTCCGACACATTAGCCTCCGTTCTACCGCATGGATGGACACGAGCGTTTAATAATCGACCGATGAAACGTGAATTACCGTCTTCAAATGGAAATTTTTCATCGAGAATCACGTATTATTCACGTTTAAGTATTTGTCATTTTTTTAATCTATGTAAAAGAATAATTGGATTTGAGATTTTGATTTTAATCATTTTAAGTAATTGTTAAATATTATATTTTTACATACTTGTTGTCCCGTATATTTTCAAAAATTTTGATACATTATTAACATATCATGATTGATAGAACAGATATTTTAAAAAGTTTCTACAATCATCTGTAAGGTTATTCTATCATATCGTTTAACTTATTTAATAGTGAAAACTTACAGTTTTGAACGTAGCTCACGTATCCAATCAATATCATCGATGAGTAAAAATTTTTTTTCTTCCAAATTTTTCGCGTCAGATAGATAACCATTTGAAACTCCTTCCAAATATCGGTTAATGGTTGTCCCAATATCAACTCGATAATTCAACAAAAATGTCAGGAGAAGAATATCGAGTGGACGACGAACGCCATCTAACAAGAGTGATATCGTTCCGAATACTACATGGTGGTAGTAAATTGTGATTTACGTTGGTTCGTAAAAGACGAAACTATGACACGATATTGCGGCCATGGAATATATTTCTATATTGATCTCGAAGAAGCAAACATCGTATAACAATCGAAAATTCGAGAGGAATGTTTTCAAGGAATTTCACGGAGTCATGTCCAAGTTTTTTGAGCGTACGAAAACTTTATACAGAATAGAAAAATGAAGAAAATTAAAATATAAAATATAAAGATGATTATGATTGATTTATTTCATTCGTTTGACTATGATTAACTTGAATTATTTGTCTGTCTATTATTAATTCATTTGGATCATGGATTGATTGATCCACTTCTTTTTTTTTTGATCATAATTATTTAAGTACATCTCGTACTTAGTCACGTGCTTAAATATGGCATACTGGCCTATTTTTATTTGTCTGGCTGATTGACATATATCACTTATTTGATTAGACCTATCTGGTTTCACTTGATTGATCATGACTAATCTATCCCATTTGTCTAACTATTATTGATGTATTCTACTTCTCTAACCATTGCTGCAGTTTATTCTGTTTGTCTAAATTAACATGCAATTAAAATCTATTGAAATAGATTTTATTTTATTACTTTTTAAATATTTTTTACGATTATTTCTTATTACGATTTATGAAACTGATTATTAGCTTCTTAATTATATTCATGAAATGTAACTATTCGCTTAATCAACGTTGATGTGACAAACATATCGAAAAGTTATAACGAAATTCGTTATATAAGTTAGTGGATTTTCTAGGATTTACAGAATTGCAAACAGAGAGTTCTGATGCACTAGATTACGCAGTTCGAATAGTTCTAAATTTGGGGAGTACAAAGCGTGGAAAGTTTCGTCGCTAAAGTTCAAAGCTCACCTAATCCCAAAAATTGATCCAAGCTATTTCAAATATCCGCCTTTTCGATTACGTAATTTCCTTATTATCTGGATAAGTAGTATGTATTTTCGTTTTATCAATGAAATTTTCACTCTTGAGCAATATTTCATGAAAAGAATACAAACAGGATATTTGAGATTATATTTAAATTATATTTAAATTAATAATGAAAAGAGGAATTAAATATATCACGTTACTATTTTTATTGTTGCAGTTCCTCCTATGCTTTCGATACCAAATCAATTGGAAGCAGCATATATTGGACAAGATGTCACGTTGGAATGTCACACAGAAGCTTATCCTACCTCGATTAATTATTGGACGACCGAACGTGGCGACATGATTGTCTCCGGTAATTTTAACTGTGATACAATTATATTTATACCTGTGATAATGATTATTCGCTACACGAAAAGAACAAAATTTTCTGCACACAATTCTTCTTCGAAGAGAATTCTCTGTAAGAATTTTGAAATTTTTATTTGAATTTGAATCAATATAGAAAAATAGCTTGAATTATTCTAATAAAATCGACTATATTTTTCTTTATACTTTTTAAAAATCATTACTAAAAATTATTTTAAATGAAATAAACGCAATCTAAATTTATAAAATATTTACCAACATATTTACCAAATTTATTGCTAATTTCAGTTTTACATTTATGAATTATATCTTGTTGATTATCTTCTTAAAAAGTACTTGAAATTTTGTTCTTTGCGCAACGGATATCCCCCTTTTATGTTTTGAAGTTTTAAAAAAAAAGTTATGTCGATACCATAAATGTATTCTCAGGAACTCTTCACAAAATATCCTTTACAAAATTCCAGTTGAGGAAATACTTTGCTATATAGCATTCTTAAAAAAAGATGATTCATCTACGTGATATAATACTTTATTATATTATATTTTTTTTATTTGGTATTCAACTTTATATCCTTTTCCTAACAAACAAGAAAAAGTAATTAATATCGTTTTATTTAATTTTGTAATAAAATAAAATATTAAAAATTTAACTTTCCTCGATATTTAAATTCTCAAATAAAATTCGCGATTCAAAATAAAATTGTACAATACAAGAAATCGCAGTCTAGTTATTCAAACAACTGCGTGCGCGTTCATTTTGTTTGTTTAGCGATAAATTTCGCAGGACACACGTTTCAAATACACACGTATCAAACACGAGAAGTATGAAATATTCACTGCAAGCACTGCTTCGTTCAATATGCCTTGGCGTTTGTCCTTCCATGCATAAACTTTTTCAAACTGGAAAGAAGAACGTGGTTTTATTTGCCTAGGCAATTACCATTCTATTGCAGGTGATAAATATGAGGCGGTGTCCACCGACAACGGGTACAACAAGTACATGATGCTGAAGATTAGAAATGTCGGGCCGAGGGACTTTGGCTCGTACAAATGCGTGGCACAAAATTCTCTCGGTGGAACTGACGGGGACATTAAATTAGATGGTGAGTAATTTCACGTATAATTTTCTCGTGCATCGCTATTTATTTTTTTGTAAAATTTGGATATATTAACCGAGTATTTTAAATCTTAGAGAAGAGAGAAAGATAGATAGATATTAAATTAAAAAATTATTATTTCGTGTTAATTTGAATTATTATTAGATTTTTAATTAATTTTGATATAATTAGATGCAACGTCACTGCCAAATTTTTATTCGATTGTATTCCATTTGAATTCGTTCTCGTATTCAATATGTTATTTGAAAAATTAAGTAATTTTTTCTTGAGGTATATACGATTTTGTATTGAAAAAAAAAATAAATAGATTTTCAATAGATTTTACGGGAAAAAACTCTTATCGTTACCACTCGATGGCTATCGATCGTTTGACGAGGTCAAGCGTCCTTATCTTTTCAACATGGCTCGTAATTGGCGATTAAATTTACGAAGGATATATTTATCCCTTGAGAGAGTATACTTTTCCACCTCCTTGGACGAATAAATTGGCTGAAATTAAAAGTTTAACGAGATACATCGTAATGTCGATATGAATATATAGGAGGGAATTTCACTCTCAAATCTTTTCACTTTTGCGATATATTTGTATATGCGAATCTTGTATATTATCAAGAAATTATAAATCTGTTTAAAATCTTTAATTTAGAAATGAGAAATAAAGTAAAAAAGGAAATGGAAAAAATGTATTATATCTATTTTACAAAAAAAGAAGTAATTACAAAAGAAGTAAAGATTTGAACGTAAAATATTTTAGTGAATAATTTATACTCACTAAAATATTCAAACTTCTTTTCATCTTTTCCTTGAACAGAGATTCCAGCACCATCTACGACGTCCACGACACCGCCACCCTATCACGTGACTACATCGATGAAGAAGAACGGTAACTAACCTCAAATTTATCGGGTATTCAGCCTATTTGCGCTATTTTTTATCCCACCAAATCAAAATCACCACACTAAAAAAATACACGAATATATTAAAATGGAGAAAGAAAAACATTCGTCTTAATCAAAATTCTTCCGAAGAAAGAACAAGAGGAAATATTAAAAAGAATTAAAAATGAAAAATTAGACAGAAGTATATTCTAAGAAAAAAAAATTAAAGAAAAAAAGGAGAAGAGAGCGAAAAATTAGGCAGAATTAGCCGAGCGTTTAATTTTCATTTTTTATAAAACATCGCGCGCACACACACACACACAGATCTTTGCACAGATACTACTCATCCGTCCACCCTCCTTGCTATTTTTTCCCTTCATCCCCTGAAGCAAGGACATCTATTCCCGTGTCTCTCCATCTCACGATTCATCATAAAGCACACCATGTAAAACCGCCTTTGTGTAATGCATTTTAGGTAGAAACGGTAACAAGAAATTACGACAACGACCTATCGACTACGAGGTCGAGGAATGGCGAAATCCAGGTCAGTAAATATCTATTTTAACGCGGGCCGCATACCTCAGGCATTTCCCACGACGATACACCCTGGTGGCTGCCTGTTGTACCGCTTCGTTCGAGTAATTAGCGTAATTAAAACCTCGTCAACGGTGCACATTCGAGGTGGAGAGATTCTCCGGTGAATCCACTAAATTGCCAATGTTCGGTGATCCCCCTTTATCCGTGAACGAATTACTTCACGTTACTTGGCTCCCTTTAACTGGCCGGAATGGATTTCAGAATTACACTTTCGACGACACTGATTTTACCGATCGCTCCTCTGGTTTCTGCATCGATTCCTTCGCTCTTATTTTTGGCCTTTTTTTTTTCCTTTTCATCTTTTCTTTTTTCTTTTTTTTTGTAATTTGACTGGATGTGCGTATAATATCGATTTCGAGATTCTAAAACAATATTAAATCGAATTTAAACAGTGATAGATCAAAAATTTGAACGATTGATTAAGTTTTATTTAGGGTGAGAGAAACTTTTACAGTTTCTCTATTCTCTGTTCTCTATTTTTTCTTCTTTTTCTCTCTTAATTTGACTGGATGTGTGCATGAAAATATGTAAATATGTAATTGTGGGAACAATTTTAAAATTGTATAATTTGCGGGGACAATAAAATTAAATTTTCGATCAAAGACTCAATTACTGTTACGTTTAGATTTAATTTTCTTGCATTTATTTATCTGATAATTTAGATTCTTCTTATTTATCTTCAGTTTAAGTAAAAATTTGTATTTATATTTATAAATTGATTTAAAGGAAAAGTGAATGAAAGAAATTTAAATAACATAACAGAGATATTTTGATTAAAATTAATAAGAGATAAAAATGATATTGAGGAGAGAAAAATTTAATTATTGTCCAGGAAACTTTTATAAGTATAGTAAAGTTAAAACATGACGATGAAATGGAATGGAAATTTTCATCTGACAATTTACTGGACGAAGAACGGAATAGAGAGTTGTATAGACATTGTTGACATTAGTTTGCTCGATTCTGAGTCGCAGGGAATTTGTAATCCGATTGTCACTGCAAAATTGATTTTCACGAAGTTACTAATTAGTTTCTATCCGTCAAACGTCGAAATTTTCTTGCGCATCGAACTTAAATGTTCATATATCCATTCGTGAAGTTCAAATTGAACTGGAAGTATTTTTCAGACGCGCCAACTCGAGAGAAACTTCAGATCCAAAGATATCAACAATCTAGTTGGCACTAGTATGAACTTCTTTTTCACCGCTCAATAAGTGCTTTCACTTTGGTTCAAGAGTCTTATATCAAGAATCCCTACTTTAGCTGGTTTATTGATCGAGAGAAATCGTCAAAAAATAACGAAACTTTTAACTTTTATTTAAAAAGATTGGGAATTACAATAGCTTTCAGTGTTTCATTTTCTCCAAACTGGAAATTATATCAGAATCTATCTGGATTAAAAAATTCCAATTTGTAGAAAAATTTTTGAAATTATTTTAAAAAATTCACGAGCTCAATTAAATTGATTTAAATATAAATTTAGTCCTTAATAATATAGAAGAATGATCTTTTCATTTTTTTTCTATTTAATTTACATACGATATTTGCATATTATATATTGTTTTATTAAATTCATTGATTTAATTTTCATTTAAATTGCAAAAAAAAAGATATGAATTTAATAATTATTGTCCAACAGATTTTTAATTATTTTAGAAAAGAAGACGGGAAAAGGAATTCCTCTTGAAATAGGGGTTGGTTATTTAAGTCGGAAAACGAATTTTCCCTACCGTTTTATTTTCTTATAGCTACCAGTCTGATTCGAGGCGGTGCCGTTTAAAGTATCGCGTAGCTTATGAATATTAAACGTCGTAATATCTTATGAATACGCATGAGAAGAGCAATCCAGCGAGTTTAACTACCGTTAAATTTCGAATATCGATTAAAAGTCTAAATATTCCACAAGGAAATAATGCATTAATGTAGAATTACGTATGCACTAAGTATGTACATTAACTATGATTAAGAAAGAAATAAATTTCTTTGATTCGTTTGAATAATTTCTTTCGAATAATCATACCACGTAATATTGATCCACGACTGATGACCATTCACACGTTTCATTTCTAATTCTTCGTCATTAATTGAAACGGCATAAAAATATTAAAAATTAATTAAACAATCACGGTATTTCAAAGTGGTACCGCGAGAAAAAAATCAAATTTTCTGTAATTTTGGTTTCAAATTAAACCATTAATCGATGTGTTAAAGCATAAATCACCCTATTTAGAATCGATTCTTTTTAAACTCTCAAATTTATCAGAATATTCTCACAAAACATGCGGCATCAAAAATCGAAGAGGGTCCCTTATAGATAAATATAAAAAAAAAAACAATCGAAAAGCAGCGAAAAATGCAACAAAATTTAAAATGGCTGTGCATATTGACGAGAACACTTGTATTGAACTTATATTGCAAAAAAATCTTTCTCATTTCTTGGAAGAATTTAATAAGAAAATTCTTGCCTCTATCTCGTTCCCTGTCATCATATCCACTTTCTTCCCTCTCCTCCCTAAAATCAAACAAATCGATATTTGAAAATACCAATGACAATTAATAAAACCGCGTGTAAAATAAAACGGAGATAAAACGATATCAACGCTGCACGCCGATAAATTTGCAGCAAATGGCACGGACGTCAAACTTCTCGAATTCAATTTCAATGACTTTGTTGAAAGATTCCTCGGGAGTCGGCCTCACCCTTTTCTCAAAGTTTACTTTCAATTAATGAAAAACGAGTTTCGTTTGACCCGCGGCCATCGACCAACCGTCGAAACCGTGGAAACGTGCCACCAGAATTCCACCCGTTTCTTTCCAACCCCTTCCTCCCCCCCTCTCTCTCGCCACCATATCCGGACCCCTTTGTTTGCCTCTTTCTCGCCTTCATTTGTTAAATCGATCGACACCCCCGCACGTGCACCAAAGTCGAGGCCAGTGGATGAATTGATTCTTATATACCGCGCGAACTTTTATGATCTGTATTCGTCGAGACCTCGATCGACACGGCACCCCAATCCACCCCTCGATTCCAGAGAAGCTTATCCTAATGTCTGACGTGACGGAGGAAAGTTTGGACGAGCGTGTATCGATTCGATTTTCGTTCAAATCGCTTCGATTGGAAGGTAATTTGAAAAAGGGGGGGAGGAATGATTTATTTTGTTTTAAGGATAAGATTCGATCGAATGAATTTGTAATTGATTTATGATTCTTCAAATTAAAAATTAGTCTATCGTTATTATAAAGTTATGTCTGCTGCATGTTAGATTGAACAATAAATTTTTCTTGAGTTTATGAAAGTTGTGCGATAATTCTAAATTGGGTATATTTTCGATAAAGTTAATGAAAAATTGAAGAATTGATTTTTTAAATTACGTTCTTTGAAAGAAAGTAAAAATATTTTACACGAGAAGTCATTATATAGATTTTAAAAAATTAAAAATATACGCGTATATTTGATTGAAGAATATTGAAGATAATTAAATTGGTAAATATAATAATATTAATAATATTGATTAAAGAGAGGTATAAAAATTTATTATTTGACTTCATAATATTATATGATAATATTTAATCTTCTTAATAATATTATCAATAGTTGCTCTTTCAATGAATACCGATATTTTTCTTTCGTTAAATAAACGAGCTAAATTATTTAAATTAATAATAATAATAATTTTGTTCAAGTTGTTTCTACGGTTGGAATGTTTAATAACTTTCTATATTTATTCGTCAGTAAACACTAATATTAGATGAACCAGTAGAAAAGTTATACTCAGAGATTTCAGAATATTTGATCGCGTTTATTTATCAATTAAATTAAAATCAAATTTGTTAGATATACGCATATAATTTTAATCCTTAATGGAGAAAAAATTAGCATAAAACACATCGTTATTCCAACTTTATATTGAATTTTCTATTTTTAAATTAAACATATCGTCCAAGCAATCGCAAATTTCGTTGTTTCTTTTTCTAAAACTAAATATCTTTATCCCCTTTCTTTGCTTCTAATTTCTTCTTCCCTCGAATAACATGTTCCATCATTACTAAACATCAAATCAAAATCAATCTAATCTCGAAACTTGAAAAATTATTCTCATTAATCCATTTCCAATAAACACGGAGTCAGCAAAACCAGAAAATTTGCAAAGAATAAAAATCCTAAAAACGCGAGTTCCAATAATTACAAGTTTCCAAACAATTATTCCCAATCTGGTTTCATTCTAGATATAAAGTTTGTTTAATTGGCGGTCGCGTGATAGAGGCGATTGGCGCGATTCTGTCACGGAATCGGGGGCAAAGGAAAGAAACGATGGCGAAACAGGGGCGGTGTAGAACCGGTAAAGACGTTGTTAAAGTGTTGGAAAACGGTTCGTCTGTCGCTGTCCATGCGGAAAGTCACGTAGCGTGGATTTTACTCGTAGGTGGGAATAACTTTTTCCCGGGCGGACGTGCGATTTCGACGTCCCTTTCTGGGGAACGAGCCAAAGCGGACGCGGGCGAACTACTCCTGAGGAATGCTGTGAATTCGCCACGACTGTTCTTCGTTCGTTTTTCAAATACAAAAAAAAAAACTTGCTAGTTTCGCACCGTCTTGCGTTCTTATACGTTTTTCATCTTTTATTTCCTCCCCCAATAACAAAATTCTCGTTAAATAACGATTACCCCTATTCTTGTTATCAAGAAATTTCTTTTGAAATTTTGTGAAAAGAGAATTGATTAGAAAATATGAGATGTAATGTAAACTATATTCACAGAATTTTGAACTTGGAATATTTTATTTAAATATTGAAAGATTCGTAAGAAATTGTGTGATGACATATCACTGAAGAAGAAGCAATTCGAGATCAATTTTCTAATCAATAATTACAAAAGTACTGATAAAAAATTCCATAGAACGAATTTTGTATTATTCTTTAAAAAGTAAGGTATCAGACGATGAACGAAAGGAACGAGAGATCAAACCGTTTCGATGTCCGTTTTACGCGGGGATGTTCGACAGATATACGTTTCTGTCTACATATCAAACAGCTCGCTTTCCATTCGCGCGATACCTGTATGCAGATCGAACTTGGTGTCGGGTTAACAGGGGTAAACGTACATATGTATCGACTTCTTCCCCGGTTGATATTCATGTATTCATAGCCAGCAACATTACCGGATTTGTATTAGCGCCACAGGTGGCGGTGTTGATCCAACGTGGATCGGTCTGTAAAACTTAGAACAACCGGCCAATCCAATCGAGTGGCGAAATTGAACGGGGAGAAGAGGAAGATTCGTGCGCCGTTGAAAAGAATCGAACTCGCCGTTCGTAAATTACGTATTTATTGCGACGAGAGATCCGCCTGATACGATACCCCGGGGAATAATTTAATAAATTGTTTCCCCTCCCTCCCTGCCATATCGCGATCCATCAAATTTCACGAAATCTCGTAATCTCCAACGCCATATGCCGCCATCTTCCTTGACCGATTCACCTCAACCGACCGATTCATTCAGCCACTCTAACGTTTCCCATCTGGACACGAATATTCGGGAGATATTTTTGCATCCAATTCTCCATTCAACAAATATTTTGATACGTTTGATGGATTTCACATTATACGATGTCAAAATTAAAGTAGATTTTAATTGTAAGTTAGTTACTCTTCAGATCACGAATAATTATTCTGGTGGAAGTTCAGTGTTTTCTAGAGTTTTTTTTTTAATGAGTTATTGTGTCGTAGGTTTATTTTTATAGGGATGGATTAATCTATGTATCTTTAAAATTCTAAATTGATTAATAAATTGAAAAGTTAAATTTATTTTGTAGAATTAGTGAACAAGCTTATTCGACAAGCTTGAATTAATTCAAATTATTTTTAGAATATTATATCGGGCTTCGAAGGAGTATAAATATCTTCATAATTCGTGACGCATTAATTTTATCAATTATTCCATCCTTCCTTTCACACCGTTCCCTTCAAAGATACTGTA